>NW_017263668.1:0-314453 GCF_001662655.1 Pseudogymnoascus verrucosus
CATAACGATGACCACGACTGTGGTAATTTATCAGGTCTTACTACTCGTACGGAAATAGCTTTAGTTGAGAGGCCAAAGCGGAAGCGGGCACGAGCAGACACAGTAGGTAATAGTATATAGTTATATATCAATTAACTACTCTACTCTTACTTTTGGTTGGGCCGGCCAGCTCATGAGCTGGCCGGCCCAACCGTGAGCTTCAAAACTCGTGGTTGGGCCGGCCCGCTCATGAGCGTGAATAACTCACGGTTGGGCCGGAACATATACAACCCCTTTGGATTCCTTCAAAGTTCCAAGAGTTGTTAGATAGTAACTCTTCCCTCACCATAATCGGATCTTCTCACCTCGTTCCTCAACTGGACCCCTACATTCTTCCAAGTCCCTGATTTAGAGTAGCTGACATTCAAGTCATCACTAGAGATGGATTCTTCTTCAAACGAACACCCAACAGCCGCGCCATCTGAGGACAAAGAAGAGAGAATGAGCATATCATCCAAGCCACCAAGGCGCTGCGCCGTCACATGGGTCTTCCCGAAGATCCCACTGAGAAATCATCTTCAGCCACACCATCGTCAGTAAAGCCAACTTTCTGGGTCGAAGTTGCTCCACCATCGACTCGGGGCGCAAAATGTCGGCTCGACGGCTGCCCGGCGATTATTATGCCAGGACAATATAGGATTGCTGTGTATCCAGGCCTCCATGATTTCCGCGGACACCAGAGTCCAGGTATAACACTTAAACACTCCGCCTTTCTATACAATTCTAAGCTGCAGGGCTGATTTTTACTGTCAAAGATTTCTATCACGTCGTCTGTTTTGAGAAAATTGCGGATTTCTCGCAAGCAGACTTTGTGAATCAGGTTCAACCAGTTACTTGGAATACGTGGTCGTTCCGGAATCTCAACTCATCCAGCGTGCTCGATGGGAACTATCTTCTGGATGCCGGAGCTGAACGATTGACGATATCCTGGAAAGAGGCCGTCAAAAAGCTGATTGATGAGCGAGATGGTGTGGAGACCAAAGACGATGCCGAGACCAAAGACGACCCGAGTGCAGCTGTCAGAGACCTGCTCGACAATGCTGGCTCTTCCAAATACGTGCCACAAGAAATTGCAGGTGCGAACGCGTTCGAACTTCGGCTCTTAAGCAGCACACTTGCTCCAAATGAGAGTGACGGCCCTGAAGATACCGACGAGTGGAATCTTTTTGATGAGTACTTGGTTGCAAGAGACGATGACCAAAAGAGTTTGGACAACCGGCACACTCTGGGCATGACACTCTTTCTCTGGAGAGATCATGTTGTAAGTTTCATGGAGCCCTTTATTGGATCCAGGTTAACTGTACAATCTATATAGGTTGCTTGCTACTTCTAACAACCCCACTGAAAAGGACAAGAAGCGGATAGAGGAAGAGCTTGACCCAAAAGCCATCCGAGCAATTAAACGTCTCGCTGTCACTCCAATGCCAGATATTCAAGGCGCTTTTCTTCGAGGCTTGTGAACCACCAAACAAGAATCAAACAAAAGTCACGCGAAGTGAGCAGAGAATTCTGGGGACTCAACTCTGATATTTTTTTGTCTTGCGTTTGCAACCCGATACTCCATTCTCGGAGACTCCTGCTATGCACCTATATCAAGCCAAACACCTTCGCTTGAAGCCCCGGAATAAATACAAATATGTGGTATCAGTTTAGCTCATTAAGTCCTCCAAGATAGCTTCTAGCTCTTCTCTCCTGAATGGAATGGAAAGAATTTCGGTTCCCAGAGCATCTTTGCGGGACGTGATCATCTGATGGTCATGGAATCTGTAGTAAATTGTCAGCATTTCTCCCTGTACGTCCTGTAAGTTGAATAGGGGGGAAACATACTCCTTCAACAGACTCCTAAACGACACCTCGTCACCACACACAAAGTCCTCCACAGCCTTCTGATACAAGGCCCTATACTCCACCCCAACCTCAGCCGATCTAGAACCCCCCATCCGCTCTCCAAGATGCCCCTCCTCATCACCATCCTCATCATCACCGCCGCCAAACCCATCCATCTCCCCATCGGCATCCATAACCATCAACTGCTCCACGCAGAGAATCTTAAACAAGCTCCTCGCATTAACAGGCAAACTCCTCAAGACGAATCCCACCCCCTCTTTCCCACCGACTCTGCGCCCGCTACGGCCTAGGAGCTGGAGCACGCTGTCAACGACGTCCACTTCCGCCGAGTACGTTGAGAAGGTCGTGCAATCGTGGAACAGGAAGTTGAACGATGTTCGCGCTGAGCTGTCCCAGAGCAGAGGAAAGGACGGGTGGTCTGTCGAAGCAATGACGCTGATCTGAGGGTGTGCAGCTAGGCGCGCGAACATCGACTGCGTGGCTGCTCGGCGGATGGGCTGGCCGTCAAGAGAGTGCACGAGGAGAGTGATGCGTACATCGGATGTGGAGAGGTGGGTGAGTAGGCGGTCGAGGACTTCGGATGGTTGGGTTCCGAGTTTCTTGGGGGCGTTGGGGATTAGTGAGAATATCGTGTTGAGAACGTCGCGCATGGATGTGCTTGGGTTGTACCCATTGACCACGACGATTTTGGCTTCGTTGTTTTGAGCATATATGTGATTCGCATATGACGTGAGGAGTTCGCGCTTCGAACCCCAGCCGTAGAGACATATATTGAAATTCTGGCTCAGTTCAAAGTCCCACTGCGGGAATGAGCGTTCATGGATGGAGCTTAGGAATTCTAGGTCTTTTGCGTGGGGGTCTTCGTAAGATCGCAGAAGGGTGAAGTATTCTTCGTGGTCCAGAAGTCGCAGAGACGAGAGGTTGTTATTTGAGGTTTTCATTGCTGCACCGCGATTCTGCGCAAAGAATAGCTCGTGGGGTGGCATATCTCGAGGAGGGCTTGGTGTGCGGATGCGGTTCTTTGAACCCTTTGGACGGCCACGGCCCCTTTTCGAGGGCGTTTCTGGAACAGTTGGCTCCACTGATCCGCCTTCGGGTTGGGGAGCTTCGCTTTCAGTAGCATCGGCCTGCTCTTCCTTGTCAGAGTCGTATATGTATCGAGAAACAACATCATCGTCTTCGTCGGAGCTCGCCTCCCCGTTTATAGTCCTCTCAATCAACGTTCGAGTACTTTTCCGGCGGGCTGAGCGATCCGCCGCATTGCGCGCCTTGGATGGGGTGAGAAGGCCTAAGGGCTTGGATGGTGTGGCAAAGAGAGTCTTCCCTTTGGGAAGCTTCTTCGGCGTTGGCGTTGCGCCATCAGGTTTTGGGAAGTTCTTGCTTCCTTTGGGTCGACCGCGGCCTCTTTTCGGGGTCACCGCTTCGACAATTGGTAGCGACTCTTGTGTAATGGCATCCTCAAAGGATCCAATGCCTATTTTCTCACTGGAGGCGCCATTGGTTTGCGGCCTGGCGGGTCGGGGCTTCGAGGGGGTAACGTTTAAGTCGGTCTCATTTAAATCCTCTCGTTGCTGCGAGCGAGCTCTCTTTCTTGACGATACGTCGTCGAGGTCACTGTCCTCTTCGATAAAAGATTTGCGTTTCATTGTCGTCTAAAGGAGTCGTTAATTCAAGAATTGGCACATTCCAGACAATTTAACTCGGCTCGTTCCTCAAATCGTCAGCCCTGCGGTCACAGCCTGACGCGGTACAATAGGTACAAAAGGAACAAACGCGTCGTCAGGGCGGGTGTCCAGCCGGGGTTTAGCCACCAAGTTTCTCCGGTTCCTGCAAAACGTTCCCCACAAAGTGCCAGGCCGTTATCGCCATGACTCTTCATCGCAAGCTCCAACATTGTTCATAAAAGGATTGGGATGTAAGTTTTGGAGAAAATTGCTTGCCCTTAAATGACCCCAGTATGAGGCTCTGACATTACATTATTATAGCCCAATCACGCTTCTCAATGGCTCTCAAAGGCCCCTCAATATCGACAGCCGTAAAGGGCCTGATAAGGCCCTCGGTACAACAAAAAGCGCCCAAATCTCTCCGCAACTATTCAGCTCCCATATCTGGAGCAATTCCAGCTGCGAAGCAAAAATATGTTCCGACAAGCGGCAAATACCCAAGGGGCTTCCTTGTTTCGGGGACCCATGTCGGCGTTAAGCCTTCAAATAAGTCCAACCCAGACATAGGCCTCCTCGTCTCGGAAACACCCTGCGGCGCCGCCGCGGTATTCACGAAGAACAAGTTCCAGGCGGCTCCAGTGACGATTAGCAGGAATATGCTGAATCGCAGGAAGAATACTGGGATTCGTGGGGTTATTATCAACTCTGGGTGCGCCAATGCTGTTACTGGAAAGGGCGGCTTAGAAGATGCGGAGAGCATGGGAGCTGCTGCTGATGCCTGCTTTACTGCGCCTGGCGATGGCAAGGGGGGAAGCTCTATAGTAATGAGCACTGGAGTTATCGGACAGAGGTATTTAGACTGGTTTCTGTGCCATAGGCCATACACTAACATCTGATGCAGGCTCCCTATCAAAAAGATTCTCGACGGTATCCCAGCAGCTCACAAAGCACTGGGTTCATCCCATGAGCACTGGCTAGCCGCCTCCTCAGCAATCTGCACCACCGACACCTTCCCCAAACTCATTTCGCGCACCTTCTCCCTGTCATCTTCGCCGAACACGGAATACCGCATCTCGGGTATGACAAAGGGCGCCGGCATGATCCACCCCAACATGGCCACTCTTCTCGGCATGATCGCAACCGATGCGCCGATCTCCCCGGCTCTCCTCCCCACCCTCCTTACCTCCGCTGTCGATTCGTCGTTTAACAGCATATCCATCGACGGTGACACATCCACAAACGATACCGTGGCGCTCTTCGCCAACGGCGCTGCTGGCGGCCAGGAAATCACGTCGGCTTCTTCTGCGGATTACAAGGAGTTTCAAGAAGTGCTCACGGAATTCGCGACGGATCTTGCTAAGCTTGTCGTCCGCGATGGCGAGGGCGCTACGAAATTCGTGACTATCCGCGTCACGGAGTCTGCTACCGTCGAGGCGGCCCGCAAGGTCGCTTCGACGATTGCGAGGTCCCCGCTCGTCAAGACGGCGCTGTACGGGAAGGACGCGAACTGGGGACGTATCCTCTGCGCTACTGGCTACGCGCTGATCTCGGAGCCAGGGCTGCCGATTAATGACGTGGAGGAGATCGCGACTGACAGGACGAATGTGTCGTTTGTCCCGGCAGATGGCTCGGCGGAGCTGAAGCTCCTGGTTAATGGGGAGCCGGAGGCTGTGGATGAGGAGAGGGCGGCGGAGATTCTGGCGATGGAGGATTTGGAGATTGTGGTTAGGTTGGGGACGGGGGAGGCGGAGGCGAACTACTGGACTTGTGATTTTAGTCATGAGTATGTTACTATTAATGGGGATTATAGGACGTAGGTTGGGCTCGAGGGGATGGAGTTGATGGGTAGGGAATGAAGTGCAGAAAGCATATGTGGGCATTCTGGGGTTAATTTTGAAAGCATTGAAAGTAGTCATGCAGCGGGCTGAAAGTTTGGACAGTGACTATGCATGAGTGACTGTGGCTCAAAGTTTGGAGAGTGACTGTGCATGACAATGGTGATTACAAGTAACTAGAATTGGAAACAAACAAAGAAAGAGCCTTAAGATACTAAAGCACTGTCCATGACAACACTGTCTGCAGCATCTGTGATTAATACGTTGTTGATACAAAGCCGTTCAATCACTCTGGTCTATAATCACAGTAGCTGTGATCAATACAAAGTCCGTTAAACCACCCAGGCCAATAATCACCCCGACTTATGCCTCGGTCGTGTGGCTGACACCAATATACAGTACATGTGTATCCACATGAGTTTCCCAGGACTGCAGCCTCTACTATAACAGGTACTTCTCCCCCAACTGAACTCAACTCAACTGGAACGGGTATGTACTCTACTGTATAATCTAGTACTCTACCCGCACGGTACATGTGCTGTTAAGGGGCTTTCTTCCTGCTATTCGCCCTCCCCCTTCCCTCTTTCCCACTGGCAAATGAAATGGCAACTTCCTGTTCTCTGCAGTAGCATGGAATAATCTGAAACGAAACGCACTAAGGCCGCGGCTACGTGAAATGGGAGTGGGAGTGGGGAGTGGAAATAGGGGGAGAAGGTGGAAAGGGAAGGGCGGTGGGCGGCGGGTGGTCAAATAGCACTAGAACTACCCCCTGCTCAACGCGTTGTTCTGTCGCTAAATCTTGTCATTCCCGCCAAACGCCCCCAAAGTAACCCCAACAAGGTAAAGAGCTGTTACTATGTATACCCGTAATGTGTATGTATCCAATCCCAGTACCCTCCCGTACCCCCTACCCCCCAAAGCCCATCCTAAAAGCACCCCAAGTAACCCCCAAGCACACCCCCCAAAGCACCAAAGCACGTACTCCCTACCATAGAGCCCTTGTCGGTCATTATTATTGAACCTCCTGTTCAGGTCAGCGACGGTATCATCCCCAAAAAATTGTATCCTATCCTCCCCCCAATCTTGCTACACATCATAGCTCTTTGCTCCCATCACCCTCCAATATATCTCTTCCCATCATACACATCGACATCGCCTTATCAACAGATGTTCTCTCTACTGTAGTCGACAGGGGACTACATCCTTTACCTTCCATACTGGCCTTAGCTCGTTTATGAAAGAGACAGCCGCCCTGAAAAGCATCGAGAAACATCTCGGCCTTCGGCCATTGTTGAGGACCTGACCTATACCATCCAACCGCCCCCCTCGATTCCCCAGATGGCGCACAATTACGATGTCGGAACGAGAGCGTGGCAGCCCGATCCAACAGAGGGATGGGTTGCCTCGGAGGTCATCTCCAAGACTCAGGATGGGGACAAGTACAATCTGGTCTTTGAGCTTGCGAATGGGGAGGTAAGCTATTGTCCCTCCAGTTTGGCGTCTAATGCCCTCCTGCCCCATGCCTAGAGATTCACTGCTAACGGGGCCCTGCTCGAATAGCAAAAGAAGGTCGAAATCACCGCCGCGGCATTAGAAGATGATTCCGATACGAGTCTTCCGCCGCTGATGAACCCTACGATGCTCGAAGCTAGCGATGACCTGACGAACCTGTCCCATTTGAACGAGCCAGCTGGTATGCGCCGACCCTACTATATACCCTCCGCGGTGGTGGCACGGCTAATGACTTTCGTGATACAGTTCTCCAGGCTATTCGACTGCGATACTCCCAGAAAGAGATATACACATACAGTGGCATAGTATTGATAGCTACCAACCCGTTTGCTCGGGTTGACTCTCTCTATGTCCCGGGGATGGTGCAGGTGTATGCGGGGAAACAAAGAGCTACCCAAGCTCCCCATCTGTTCGCAATCGCTGAGGAGGCATTCGCGTGAGTTTGGCGTCATTGATTGAGATCACCTCAGTCCATTATAGCTGACAACAATTTTAGGGATATGTTGAGGAGTGGGCATAATCAGACCATCGTCGTTTCCGGAGAGTCAGGAGCTGGAAAGACCGTCAGTGCGAAGTATATCATGCGATACTTCGCGACGAGAGAGTCTCCAGACCAGCCTGGGTCGAGGAAGCGCGGACAAGAGGCCATGAGCGAGACGGAGGAGCAGATTCTCGCGACGAACCCGATCATGGAGGCGTTTGGTAATGCGAAGACGACGAGGAACGACAACTCTTCCAGATTCGGGAAATATATCGAGATCATGTTCGACAAGCAGACGAATATTATTGGCGCGAAGATTAGAACATACCTCCTGGAGAGATCCAGGCTCGTCTTCCAGCCTCTGAAAGAGCGAAACTACCATATCTTCTATCAGTTAATTGCGGGTGCTACTGAGGCTGAACGCCAGGAGCTGAGCCTTTTGCCGGTGGAGGAGTTTGAATACTTGAATCAGGGCAGTGCGCCGGTCATTGATGGCGTCGACGACAAGGCGGAATTCGAGGCATTGAAGCAATCCCTGGCCACTATTGGCATCCAAGGCGGCCAACAGTCCGACATATTCAAGCTCCTTGCAGCATTGCTTCATCTTGGAAATGTCAAAATCACAGCATCCAGGACAGACTCGGTGCTTTCGCCTGACGAGCCAGCGCTGATGAAGGCTTGTGCTCTTCTGGGTGTGGATCCCACCGACTTCGCAAAGTGGACGGTGAAGAAGCAGCTTATCACAAGAGGGGAGAAGATCACATCGAACCTGACGCAACAGCAAGCTACTGTCGTCCGGGACTCCGTCGCCAAATTCATCTACTCCAGCCTGTTTGACTGGCTTGTGGAGAATATCAACCACGGCCTCGCTACGGATGAGGTGCTGAGCAGAGTCAGCTCATTTATTGGTGTATTGGATATTTACGGTTTCGAGCATTTCGCAAAGAACTCCTTTGAGCAGTTCTGTATTAACTACGCCAATGAGAAGTTGCAACAGGAGTTCAATGCTCACGTATTCAAGCTGGAGCAAGAGGAGTACTTGAGGGAGCAGATCGACTGGACTTTCATCGACTTCTCTGACAACCAGCCTTGTATCGATCTTATCGAAGGCAAGCTGGGTATTCTGTCCCTCCTGGATGAGGAGTCCAGGTTACCCATGGGTTCCGATGAGCAGTTCGTCACGAAGCTACACCACAACTATGCAGCCGACAAGAACAAGTTCTACAAGAAGCCTAGATTTGGAAAGTCCGCCTTCACCGTGTGCCATTACGCGGTTGACGTGACCTACGAGTCTGACGGATTCATCGACAAGAACAGAGATACGGTTCCAGATGAGCACATGGCTGTCCTGAGGTCATCTTCTAACCAGTTCCTGGGCCAGGTCCTTGATGCAGCGTCAGCTGTGCGTGAGAAGGACAGTGCATCTGCAGCATCCAACGCCGTAAAGCCAGCTGCAGGACGTAAAATTGGTGTCGCCATAAACCGCAAGCCTACCCTCGGTGGTATCTTCAAGTCCTCATTAATCGAACTTATGAGCACCATCAATGGCACCGACGTACACTATATTCGCTGTATCAAGCCTAACGAAGACAAGAAAGCCTGGGCATTCGAAGGTCCTATGGTTCTAAGCCAACTTCGTGCTTGTGGTGTTCTCGAGACCGTACGTATAAGTTGTGCTGGCTATCCTACGAGGTGGACGTACGAAGAGTTTGCACTCAGATACTATATGCTTGTTCCGTCGTCAGGCTGGACGTCTGAAATCCGTAAAATGGCAAATGCGATCTTAGTAAAGGCTCTCGGCACTGGCAATGGGCAGAGTCTAGACAAGTATCAGATGGGTCTAACGAAGATCTTTTTCCGCGCCGGAATGTTGGCGTTCTTGGAGAACTTGAGGACGACTAAGCTTAACGATTGTGCTATCATGATCCAGAAGAACCTAAAGGCTAAGTACTATAGGCGGAAGTTTCTCGAGGCTCGCAACGCTACGCTTCTCTTCCAATCCCTTACCAGGGGTTACATTGCTCGCAAGCAAACGGAGGAAATTCGCAAGACAAAGGCTGCTACCACAATCCAACGTGTTTGGAAGGGCCAGAAGGAACGTAAAAAGTTCAACGCAATTCGCAACAACATTATTCTCGCACAAGCTGCTACTAAGGGCTTCCTTCGTAGACGTCAAATCATGGATACCCGCATGGGCAATGCCGCGAGCATTATCCAGCGAACCTGGCGATCTCGCCAACAAAAGCGCAGCTGGAAGCAATACAGGAATAAGGTTGTCATCATCCAGAGCTTGTGGAGAGGAAAGACTGCTCGTCGCGAGTACAAGACAGTTCGTGAGGAGGCTCGCGATCTCAAGCAGATTTCCTACAAGCTTGAGAACAAGGTCGTAGAGCTCACCCAGTCTCTCGGAACGATGAAACGCGAGAACAAGGCTTTGATCACTCAAGTCGAGAATTACGAGAACCAGATCAAGTCTTGGAAGACCAGGCATAATGCTCTTGAGGGCAGAACAAAGGAGCTGCAAACAGAGGCCAACCAGGCTGGTATTTCTGCCGCACGCCTTTCCGCCATGGACGAGGAAATGAAGAAGCTCCAGGCCAACTTCGACGAATCTGCTGCTAACATCAAACGACTGCATGAGGAGGAGAAGGAACTACGCGAATCTCTCCGACTATCCAATGTCGAACTCGAACGTGCCAGACTCAGTTTGACTGAAGAAGAACAGGAGAAGGTCACATTGAGGCAACAAGTTAACGATCTTGCAGAACAGCTCGAGATCGCCAAACGCATCATTCCTATGCCTATGAACGGAGAGGCAAATGGTGCAGCTCAAGTTCTACAGAGCGGTCTGATCAACTTGGTCTCCTCCAAGAAGCCCAAGCGCCGCAGCGCCGGTGCTGAGACCCGTGAAATGGACCGCTTCAGCGCAGCTTACAACCCCCGCCCAGGATCGATGGCTGCCATGGGCAACAACATGCACCGCCAGAACTTGGCTGGTGCTCCAGGAGACAATATCGAGTTTGAGCTCGAGAACTTACTCGCAGATGAGGATGGACTTAATGACGAGGTAACGATGGGATTGATCCGCAACCTGAAGATCCCAGCGCCTGGATCTACGCCACCACCAACAGACAAGGAGGTTCTCTTCCCGTCATACCTCATCAACCTCGTCACTTCTGAGATGTGGAACAATGGCTTTGTCAAGGAGTCTGAGCGCTTCCTGGCGAATGTGATGCAGTCTATTCAGCAAGAGGTTATGCAGCACGATGGAGACGATGCTATCAACCCAGGAGCCTTCTGGTTGTCCAACGTTCACGAGATGCTCTCGTTCGTCTTCCTTGCCGAGGATTGGTATGAGGCGCAGAAGTCGGACAACTACGAGTACGACCGTCTCCTTGAGATTGTCAAGCACGATTTGGAGAGCTTGGAGTTCAATATCTACCACACCTGGATGAAGGTCTTGAAGAAGAAGCTCCAGAAGATGGTTATCCCAGCCATCATCGAGTCTCAGTCACTTCCTGGCTTTGTCACCAATGAGAGCAACAGGTTCTTGGGCAAGCTGCTCCAGACGAACTCTGCTCCAGCTTTCAGCATGGATAACCTCTTGAGTCTTTTGAACAATGTTTTCAAGGCTATGAAGACGTACTTCTTGGAGGATTCGATTGTCACCCAGACGATGACCGAGTTGTTGCGCCTTGTTGGTGTTACGGCATTCAACGATCTTCTGATGAGGAGAAACTTCCTCTCGTGGAAGCGTGGTCTGCAGATCAACTACAATATCACCCGCATTGAGGAGTGGTGCAAGAGCCACGATATGCCAGAGGGCACCCTTCAGTTGGAGCACTTGATGGTTCGTAGACCCCTTCCAGATATATTATGTGCCATTTCTAACCAGTCTATAGCAAGCGACGAAGCTTCTTCAGTTGAAGAAGGCAACCCTGAACGATATTGAGATTATCCAAGATATCTGCTGGATGTAAGTGCTCACCCAACCCCTAGATCATCGTCAGCATCATCTAACTTTATAGGCTATCCCCCAACCAAATCCAGAAGCTGCTGAACCAGTACTTGGTGGCTGACTACGAACAACCCATCAACACGGAGATCATGAAGGCCGTTGCCTCCCGCGTCACCGAGAAGAGCGACGTGCTGCTCCTGACCGCTGTGGATATGGATGACAGTGGACCCTATGAGATTGCAGAGCCCCGTGTCATCACGGCGTTGGAGACCTATACTCCATCTTGTAAGTTTAACCAACCATCTCTACAATACCCATCCCGTTCTAACACATTCACAGGGCTACAAACTCCTCGCCTGAAGCGCCTTGCGGAGATCGTCTCGGCGCAGGCAATGGCTCAGCAAGAGAAGATTGACAATGCCGCGGGCGTGGGCTCTATTGACGAGGACGAGGATCAGGAACACGCTGAAGACAATGAGCAAGTTGTCGAGCTGGACGCCGAAGAGAATGTTGCTGCCAATGGCGTTTAAAAAACGTCTCTCAACTGCAACATATACCATCAACGGACGCTCTTCGTTGTATATTTTTTTTCTTCGGCACTACGACATTCTGGTTATGTGGCCAAAAAATCATTTGAAAGAACAAGAAACAGCTACTTGGGGGAATCATGTACTAAAAATCTTGCGGGCGTTTTTATGCGGTCTGGAAACGAAGGGGAAGAGGGAAGAGGGGAGATGTATTGGATGGTGGCTACGATATTACCGTTTTTGTTGAAACTCTAGAACAGGTCGATGTCGATGTTGTGTTTTGACTTGGGCGGCCGCTTCATGAAATGTTAGATTTGCACATGATTGTAGAATATGGACGGTTTTGAGGTGGGGGGGAGGGAGTGTAATAGTTGATGAGTCGTAATTAGGTGGTTTATACAACGCTTTTACGTCTTTAGAGAGAGAGAATTTATCAGTCTGACAGCATTGCTTCTTATCCATACTGTGTACTCATAGTGTCCTTGTGGTATATAACATTGGTTAAACTTTGTGACGCTGGGCCTCACCGCCCACACTATTCTGCCACCACCCCGCCCTATCGATAAGCTTCCCCCCATGCAACCAAGATTTATTTTTCAACCCCTCCCCCTCCCCCGCGACCGCTGCGCAGATTCCTATTCACACACACACAGATACGAAACTCCCCATACCCCCCTCATACGCCATGCGGACCAAGCCGAACATCATCATCACGGGCACGCCGGGCGTGGGGAAGACGACGCACTGCGAGACGCTTGCTGCGTCGCTGGGGCTGACGCATTTGAGTATCAATACTATTGTTAAGGATCGGGGGTGTCATGATGGGTGGGATGAGGAGTATCAGAGTTGGATTGTTGATGAGGATAAGGTATGTGGGTTTCTGTTTTTGTTTTTGAAACTTTGGGGGGGAAGGGGGGGGGGAAGGATGAGGCTAATGTGGGCGTGTGTTTGTAGTTGCTGGATGAGATCGAGGAGGAGGTTAAGCTAGGGGGGTATATCATCGATTGGCACGCTTGCGATCTCTTTCCCAAGAGCTGGATTGATCTTGTCGTCGTGCTGAGGGTGAACTCTACGATTCTTTATGACCGGCTGAAATCGAGGTACGCCCCCTTCCTGCCCCCCAAGTCCCGCGCATATCACTAACTCCGCCACCACCAGAAACTACCCAGAGCTGAAACTCCAAGAGAACCTCGACTCGGAAATCATGGAGGTACTCCTGCAAGAGGCGCGCGACTCGTACGATGAGGAGATCGTGGTGGAGCTGACGAGTAATACGAGCGAGGAGGTGGATAGCAATGTCGCCCGGATAGAGGCGTGGGTTGCGCAGTGGATTAAGGATAATGAGGGGGCGGAGAAGGAGGATAGTTGAGAGAGAGAATGTGAATGTTTATGAATGCATGTCATAGAAGCTGGAGGAAGGCTGGGACGGGGGAGGTCAAAATGTTATGATATCCTAAGGGGTTTGAATTTAGGCTTTGCTGCTATCTGCGGCCTCTAGGAGCCAGGCTTTTAGCTTCTCAAGTGCTTTGCCGCGGTGGGAGATCTTGTTTTTTTCTGCTTTGGGCATCTCGGCGTAGCTGGAGAGGTTAGAAAGGTGGCGGGGGGTTGGATGATGATGGATAGATACGCACGTTTGACCAGCTGGTCCGTACTCGAAGATGGGATCCCAGCCAAAAGCGATGGCTCCTCGTGCCGGAACTATCTTGCCCTAGGATATATTAGCTATATATCTGGTTAATAAGGAAAGAAATACCTACTTCTGTGCGTCCTTGGAAGATAATGGGCTCGTGGCCTGGGCCTTCGGAGTATGCGAACGTGCAGACGGATTCGGCGGATTTGTCTTCAAAGCCGGCGAGGAGCTTGTTTAGGCCGTCGTGACCGAGGGACTCGAAGAACCATTTGCTATCAAAATCGAGCCCCGTTAATAAGAAGACTAACAAATGTGGCTGTAAAATGAATCTGAGAGGGGATAGTATAGAGGCATGCCTCAATCTATAGACTGTGCTGTGACAAGGTTATAAAGGTGCAAAATATACATACATGTATGGACCAGGAAGGTTCTTGAAAGCATTAAATATCAGAGCAGTATCCTCGACCAAAACTGGTCCTTGAACCTTTCACAAGTTAGTTATTTGTAAGAAGGCATGCGAACTTACTGCCCCCGCGGATCTTCACGTAGAACAGCGGGGTAGAGGGAGAATGAGACCCATGAAATCAATAGACCATGTACGACTATAAATCTAGTAACACCCATACCTCTTCAGCAGCCCGACGGCACTTATCCTTCGAAATCTCCTCTATCGTCCCTTGAATCTCGACGAGATCAATAGAGCGGCTCTGCAAGTCCACCGCATCACCCAAGATGGCCTGGACCTCGGCAAGCTTGTGCTTGTTGCCAGTGATGAAGTTGAGTTGGCTAGGGGGCATTTTTAAATAGTATTTCTCTGTTTTTAGTCGTGGTGTGGAAATCAAAATCACGAGGGGGCTGAAGATGCAAGTCTTTGCGCGGATGCGCTCAAGATAGTTGCATATCGCGCCAAGCCTTATCGAACATATAGCACACCATGGCCCAACCTCCGAAGCCAATTCCCAAGATCAGCAACGATCTCAAAAATAAAGCGTTTAGATAAATACTATCGATTAGTAGCATTTTGAGAGAAATTATACTTAAGGTGATTAGATACAGATATCCGAGACTGACAACGACCTAGGATTTGCGCTGAACTGGTACTATTAGCTGGCCAGTTTGCGAAATATAATATGTTCATCTCTGTGAAAGTAGCGTTTGGGCAGTATTTCCTGGGGAGAAAGTTCTATACTTTCAAACTAGGGAGCCTGACTGAATCAAGCCAGCTTCAAGCCGAAGCCAAACCACAAAACATCATGGTCTGCAAATAAGGGGGCCATGGTAATGTGAGTGCATTCAATTGTATAATCTATCTAGCACATGAAGCGCGCTACTGATGCGTTGGACCGAGCCAAAAGCATACACCGTATGAAGCGCTGGTGCCTTGAAATCATAGCAAAGCAAAAAACAATCCACAAAGCCATGCAGCCTCAAATTCGCATATCTTCGGTGTCGATATCAATTGGGAAGGGAGGTCAACGCAGGCGGCCGCAATCTTAACAGTTAATAAAGATGCCCCAAAACATAAAACAGAGATTGCTTACCTCAAAACCTCAAAGGCCCTGTACTTTTTTAAATACTTCATGTTTCGCCTGTATGCTCGCAAGAACTCTGCTGGATTTTTCACCGACCAAGACGTCTTCCCAATAAGCTTGATGACGTCCGGGGCGTCATGGAACATTGGGTCAAAGACGAGAAGGTTTTTAGACCCATCAAGCTTCTTCTCAATGCCTACGATGGTCATGGAATGGCCTTTGATAGTTAGCAAACATTAATCTGGGTGCATTGCCACCATACCTGGATGCTGAAAGTAAATTGGAGGCAACTGTGTCCTCCTAATCTTAGAGGTGCTATCAACACCACTAGCACGGAAGTACTCTTCAACGTTTCCCATCAGTATCTCATCTGCGGCTAGTTTCCCATCGGTCTTGAATGCTTGGGCATCGCAACTATTGAATGGTCAGGATTAGGCCTACACAGGGTCGGGGGCTGAGGTCTTACTCAATGTCAAGACTTCGAAGCATCGCCTGAGCCTTTATTCGAGTCAGTATAGAAATGTTCTACAAGCAGGTAATCTGCATACCTCTGGCGTCCCAATATACTTTCGAGTTCCTATAATCCCACCCGTCTCGGCACGGCCCACTGTATTTATCCCCACGTCCCAGGCATGCTCAATAAACTCCTGAATCTGGAAAATTGTTGGCATTTTTTCCTTGAAATGGTAACACCCTTGAGATCGATTGTTGACGATATATGAAGTCAGCATTTGTATGTTTCTATAGCCGCAGAAGCCGCCTTCGTTCTTCAGTTTCGAAACGTGTTCGACCGACGGATGACAAGTATAGGCATACTCCGTATCTGGATCCTGCTCAATGAGCGTTTCGAGAACAGTCAGGACGCCTGGAACATAGTTTCCTATTTTTTTCACCGTCTTGATTCCTCCGCTGGAGTTGAGCTTCGTTGTGGTTCTTGGCATTCCGTCCGACAACAGGAGGTTGTGGAGCCATGCGGGCATCTTGTCTTCGTAGGCGTGGGGGCCGAGTTCAGCCGTCTGGAGATGTGAGTCTCAGAATGCATAAAAAGCCAGGATCTATTAAAACTTACCCCAAGGCGACCCTTGCCAGACTTTGACTTCGTTGCGACGTGCGGTGTCACTATTGACTTCGGCATGTTTAAAATTCCTCGCCAGCTTTCTTTGGCTTTGGCTTGACGATCTACTGCAGACAGTAGAGGAGGATCAGAGCCCTCGTCGAGGTTCCGCAGTGCTGTTGGAAGGCTAGTGTCAAACTTGGAGTCCGCAGGCTCCGTGGCTCCTTCCCATTTCCAGGCCGGGCTGTCCACGTGAGAATCTCTGTCACTTTCTTCCATGCTATGCAACTCCAAGTGGCCATCCAGCTCCGCCATGGGGACAGTTTCTCCGCATTCGGATATTGGACACTCGACGTATCCGACGTCTTCCATGGCTTGGGAGGACCTAGAGGGATGCCCTTCCTGGGTGGCGTCTACAGGGTGGGCATCCGTAGGAATAAAGGGAGAGTTTCCTTCAGAATGTAGGTCTTCCATGTGGTACTTTGAAAAGTCACTTTGATGAACATTATAACAAGTGAAGGAAGTGTGAACTTACAAGAATATCATACTCAGTCTTGGCCTCATAGCCACAGAATGGGCACGAGGCTCCCGCCATGGCCGTCCGTAACCTGGGGTCCAACCTGCTCTAAAATGCGGCTTTGGCGCGTGAGCGTCGTATGAGGACGACACCCACCGCCCTCATTCAGCTCAGAAGTATCTCGAAGCTCTCTATTGTTCTTTGGTTCAGTTTAACCGTACCGCATGCGTGTAGTTGTACCTTGCTGGATTCCGCAGTTTCGCTTACTATTTAAGGTACGAATAAATTGTCGCATATGTGTGATTGGCCATGTGAAAAAAATTGAACAAAGAATAAATTCCAAAGTGGAATGAATACAACTAAATACAAGTAATGTTATTGTTTTGCCGCAAACATTCTCTTTGACAAAAGGTTTGTATGGCGATGAGGAATGTCGTGGTTAGGTTCCAATGAAACAGCGTCCACAACGGATATCTCAACAGAGAGCCTCGGCGGCTTGAGCTCGTCTGTATTGACGCCTGTGGCCAGAAATATACTCCTTACGTACGTCAATATTATTCATATGTAAACAAAATAGAACGTGGCATGACTGTGTAACAAGTTTCATAATTCCGTATAATATTGTCATATGTATGGTTTATGGACTTCTAAATCAGAAGGTCAAGCTGAATCATGCGCATTTGATTCTATTCAGAGAAGACAATGATTCACCTTCATTTCTCTGCTATAGTAATACAAGGCTTGAATGGATGATGTGAAATTACAAGGCAATCACTTCATTTGATATCGGCTCCCTGTTGCCAGTCTTTTTGCAAAAGTATTGTATTTTCCAGCCTCTTTTTCCCCTGTCCCATGCCAGCGTTTCCTGGCCACAATCTTGTATGTGACATGGCAGAGACCGTACTGCTGCGGCATCTATGATTAGCAAAAACCAAAATCTTTGTTGACAATCTTGTTCCCATTGGATATGGAACGGAGTGCTACATGAGCATCCGTCTCTCCAATGAACCAGAACAAGAGAACGTTAACCACAAATAGACCGTTAAGACAGACTCTTGCAAATATCATAGCCAAGTATGCTCTCTCTTCGTATAATTTCATGCCCAGACAAGCTTCACGTCAATTGAAATCTCGGTTTGATCTGTGTTCCATTTAACTTGTATGATTTGTACACCGTCGAAACATGCTACATGGCCATCCGTCCTTGTCCAAGCACCGTATGCTGCCCATTCTCCTAATTGTATATCCTCGTCGTTCAATGGTCCCAAGGGTGCTTCCAGCCCAATAACGCAGGTCCTGCAGGGAAGGTTAGGGATCGTTCGCCGAAGGGACTGCGAGGCACAATTACCGTCTTGCTTCGCTCTGTACATTAACTACATGTAAAGTCAGCTTTGCCCATCGCATAGAGGATTATTGAGACATACGAAGAACCACATGCTTGCCCCCAACCCGGTCGCGGCAAACCGGTAGAGTGGGCGCGCCGGGTGGATGTGAATCGGATGAGCGCCCGGGCCAGCCATTGTGCTGTAATAAACAGTTAGCAATGCTATCTCCAGAGAGAAAACTCAATTGAGCGTACAAATTGACAATCGATTGGCTTCTTAAAACAGTCGTGGGGTGCGTAAGTCGCAGGAACAGTTGTAATGTCGATGGTCGTCAACTTTGAATGGTGGGTTGGGGCGCTCCGGGAGCCTCACTTTAATGGATAAATGATTGGCCGAGGCGGCTTGAGCTGGCTCGCCCTCACGTTCATCATATCGGAAAAGGGATTCGAACAATGGCCGGGTTTGGCGATTCACAATTCCACTCAACACTTCGATTTCTGTGGGCCTTGAAATATCCATGGCCATTGTTCACTTCGATTTCACCTGCGACCTTCTTTCATTAAGAACCTCTGTTTCTCATTGATTTATCATGCAGAGAATAGGCCGACCACCTTGACTTGATAAGTCTCGCCGTTCGCGTCGATTTTGGCCCACCCGTTAAACCGCACACCACAATCGCGAGCTCCCAGCCAAGAATTGGAAAACCCCGACGGTTTTCCTGGCAGAGGAACCCGCAATCTACGACTGACTCTTTACACCATTTGATCAATAAATTCGACCCGCGACGATGTCGAGCTGGGCACAGCAAGCAAGCCCAGATGCGAACGCGGTTTCGCAGGGGTATACCAATATGAAGACGACTCGCCCTCCTCCGCCCACGAAGTCGTTCCACGGCTGCTCACGAATACAAGACTATGAAATATTAAGGAAACTTGGAGAAGGCACATTTGGGTACTTTTCCCCTTCTCATATTCGTTATTTGTCGTACTGGAAGCTCGAACAACTTTCTGACATTTTGCAGCGAAGTCCACCAGGCGCGGTCACGGAAAACTGGCGCTGTCGTTGCCTTAAAAAAGATCTTGATGCATAATGAGAAAGACGGCGTAAGGCATACTGGCCCATACAAGAAGTTCGAGAACTAATTTTTGTTCAGTTCCCCATAACAGCTCTGCGCGAAATCAAGCTATTGAAGCTCTTGGACCACATCAATATATTGAGATTGGAAGAAATGGCCGTGGAGCATTCTCAAAAAAGCAGTGCGACAACCTTGAAATATTCCTTATACAATCGCTGACAGTTATGCAGGTGATAAGCGCAAACGAGCAATCATGTACATGGTTACGCCATACATGGACCATGATCTCTCCGGGTTGCTGGAGAACCCTGGAGTGACCTTCAGCATACCCCAGATCAAGTGCTATATGATGCAGCTTCTCAAGGGAACTGCCTACTTGCACGACAATCACATTCTTCATCGCGACATGAAGGCAGCGAATCTTCTCATCAACAACAAGGGAATCTTGCAGATTGCAGATTTCGGACTCGCAAGACACTACGAAGGGCCAGTTCCCCGGGCAGGTGGCGGAGGCGGAGAGGCCGTAAGGGATTACACGACTTTGGTTGTGACGAGATGGTATCGACCCCCCGAGCTGCTGTTGCAACTTCGGAGGTACACACCAGCTATCGACTTGTGGGGAGTAGGATGCGTTTTCGGAGAGATGCTGGTGGGCAGGCCAATTCTGTCGGGAGAAAGTGATGCTAGACAGCTGGAAATAATTTTCGAGCTGGTCGGTTCGCCCACCGAGGATAGTATGCCAGGGTGGCGTGCGCTTCCAGGAGCCCAAGGCCTTCAGCCTCCACACAGAGGCCCTACAATTGCCCAGCGGTTCAAGGAGTATGTACCACTGTTAACTTGCATGCGAAATAATCTAACAGAATACTAGGTACGGTCCAGGAGCTATATCACTGCTTACCGACCTCCTCAAGCTGGACTGGCGAAAGAGGGTCAACGCGATTGATGGCTTGAAGCACCACTACTTTACCGAGAACCCTCTCCCTGCAAATCCAGGTGAAATACCAACATTCGAAGAGTCCCACGAACTGGATCGTCGCTCAAGGGGCGGACCAAAACAAGGTCTACCCCCCGCACCAAGAGGGTATGCCGTGGGCGGCGAGCCAGCAAATGCAGGCAACAGACCATACGGCAACGGCGATAACTACGGCGGCATGAACCGATCCCATCAAAACGGCGCGCCTCATCACGGCTCCGGATACGCTCCCCCAAGGAATCAACCACATCCCAATGATCGGAGACCGGGCTGGTCACATTCCCGTCCCGACAGCAGGTTACCACCGCGAGATTACCCTCCGTCTTCTCAGACCTGGGGAGGCGGCGTCGATGGATCGAGATCAGATCGTCCGCATGAGTATAGAGACCGCGACAGGGACCGAGATCGCGATCACCTCCCGTCGAGGGCGCGGGGAGGCGGAAGCGCGGGTATTGCGGGGAGGGATGTGGATACGTATATTCCGAGCTATGGGCCTGAGTCCGGCCGACGCGATGAGAGGCCGAGAGACGAGAGGCCGAGGGATGAGCGACCAAGAGATGAGAGGCCGAGAGATGAGCGTCCGAGGGATGAGCGACCGAGAGATGACAGGAGGAGATGGGATGAGCGTGATGACCGTCGCCACCCCCCTCACAGAGAGCGTCTAGACTACGATGACCGCGCGCGCAGCGGCCGCACACGAAGCCGCAGCAGGAGTCCCCTACGAGACCGCGACCGGGAGCGCGTTCGGGATCGGGAGTCACTTGATCGGGAGGTGTACCGGCGCTGAGCAAGGCGTTGGGGATGGCCGGATAGAGATGGTGACTACGAAGTTCTAGGGGTGGATTTTAACAGCACATGATACTACGAATGTTGCTGAGACGGAGTCTGTTGGGGGAATGCGGGACGGTTTGACTTTTTGTCCTTCATGACACATACGCACGCACGTTGATATATGCAAATGTGTGGAGTTTATTTTATTTTGCTTTTGCATAAACTTGGTGTCCAGGAGAAGGATCCGTTGCAGGGGGGGCGGGTTAGCATGGCACAACAGGATGGATCCTTATATGTACTTGTATAGGAGTAATAAATGCAGATAAATTTTGCTCTGTATAGCTAAGAAGCTGAGTCTCCGAGTAATCCTATAAATCACTCCCGGAGTCCTCTTCGGGTATTATTTGAGACGATAGGCCTCGTGGCTGTCGGCCTTTGTCGAGATACCCTACGTTCTCTCGTGTCAAGGGTTCGCCGTAAAATGGCGTTTCTTCGTACCCAGTGGTGAGTCTACCTTTGGGGACTGCGGTGCCCCGAAGTCGTCTGCTGCTTTCTTGTTGCTGCCTGCCTTGTGATCCTTGGATCGTGCGAGGCGTTTTCTGGGTAGGCGTGGGTTTGAGGCCAAGTATTGACACCAGGACGCTGGAGATGGAATAGACAACACCTCCAGCCAGGAGACCAACTATGGAAGCAACGCCGAAGTAGATGTAGAATGTCTGTGGATCAGTTAGAAACGGCTCACTTCCAGATAAACTCCGCAGATACAGCAGCAGTATAGATAGCACCAGTTACATACCTCAAGATTGCCGAACAGAGAAAGGGGAAGCAAAAGCACGTGAGTGATATAGCTGACGAGGTGGATGAGAGGCGCGGATACCACCAGCACGGTGTTCACGATGCCAGTGGCGATTTTAACGATGGGGAGAGTGCTGTAGTGGAAGATGGACGCTGAGACGGTCTTCCATGTCGTAGGCGGCGGGATGCCCGCGATGCGGTCTAATGCCTCCATTGATTGAGCTCCGAGATAGGGATGGGTGTGATGTCATTCATGGAATTGGGGCCTCCTATGTGGTGTGCATCATTTTCCACGGCTGGGACACAGAACAGTCTGTTCCGTTGCGGGTAGGTGATTGTTGGAGAGAGATGGAGAGGAGTCAGGATATTTGTATAGTGTTATATTTGACTGTATTGCACTGTTCATCACAATCTTGTGGCCTGCCAAACACGTGAATTGTGAGATGTGAGTTGTGATGGGGCTTGGGCTGTCAACAATAACGACTGTGCTGGGGAGTGTACTGGGGACTGTGCTGTGGACTGTGCGTACCTGTTCCACCGTCATGCCTCCTCCTTGTTTTTGTTTGCTGCCCCTCCAAAGTCTACATAGGTTTTTTTTGGTCTGTCTTTGTATCCACCGCGTATACCACGTATAGCACCACGTACTTTCTTTATAGCGAGAGTACCATGATCACCGTCAATCACTGGGCGGGGAACCACAATAACAGTTCATTTATACCTTTTATACCTTCATTATACCTGTAATCCTGTCCACATCTGCGTGCCAACAAGTACTTCCGATCCACACAGTGGGGGAAAGAATAGTAGCCGGGCGCTAAAGAAGATAGCCTCCCCTCCCTTACCTGAGCTTAACGTATTGTGCACTGTATATATCCAACCTCTCCTCTCCAACCTCCGAAAGCTGTTTTGACGATCACCAACCCGTTCCCATTCGCCCATATCGCTCACGTCGCTGTGCTCTTCTCTTGAACAATCGTTCATCCCAATTGCTTCATATTTGTACAGTACTGTAGAGCATCCCAGACCAGCGAGAGAGAAACTGCGCCCGGGGGAAATATCTCACAGCTCACAGAGCGCGTTGCACTGGTACTCACTCCCAGGCTTCAGCAGCAAATTCCCCCCAATCCAGCATCCAAAAAAGTCACGACAACCCAGAGCCTTCTAGAATGACCGTAACTAGAGGGTGAAAAAGAATATATATATATATGTATAACATCATTATACCGCCATCGTTATTATTATTATACCAAAACCTGAATCATGGGTAATAACCCGTCGGCCCCTCCGAAGTCGAGCAGCGCATCGCCTGCCAGCTCAACCCACGGCCAGTCCGTAGGATCAGCCTCGGATCGCCGTCGCGAGCCAAAACTAAGAGACACGATACAATCACAAAGAGGCGCCGCGCCGCCTGAATCTTCCCAGGTACAGGCACGTGGCACAACGGTCCCTCATCGGACTCGCAACGCCCAATCCCAAAATGCGCAACTCAACAACAACAACGGCCAGTACTCGCACTCGCCTTCGCCATCGCAGAATTCCATCCCTCCGTCTTCTTTTGTTGCCTCGCAACCTCTACCACAACAAACCCCTCCCAGCAAGCCGCCGCTCACGCTCTCCGACGAACCAAGTAAACCGGTCGCTGTTCCGCAACCTGTGAATGCGGCCGTGCCAGACACGCCGACTGAGAAGTCGCCCTACTCAGCTTCGCAGAGTGACCAGTCTGGGCTCGCAACCGACATCATGTCCTACCATCTTACCAGACCACCGCGCCTGCCACTGCCTATCGAAGAAGAAGTCCACACACCAGGGTCACCCATACTTGGCCCCGCAAGTTCACAAGGTCCGGTGCCCGAGTTCGACCCTCTACACGGTAGTGGGGACCTCGGTCGTCCATTATCTGCTCTGAGCAATACAACCGAAGATGATGAAGGAGACGAACTGCCCATTGACAGGACGAAGCCAGTTGTTCCAACTGAATTTCACTGGTTCGGGCCTGCTGAGAAGGTATACGTTACGGGGACGATTTTCCAGTGGAGCCGGAAGTCAAAGCTGTATCCGATGTGAGTCCGAGTTCATGCACCTGCCGATTGTAGTCCTTATCGGTGCATCCTATTTAATAAGCAAACCCAACTGACGTTACTCAGACCCGGAAAGAAGGATGCCTTTTCGGCCATTATCCATGTTCGGCCTGGCACTCACCATATCCGCTTCATCGTCGATGGGAATATGCTGATATCCCCAAATCTTCCGACCACTGTTGATTTCGGCAATAATCTTGTGAATTATATTGAAGTCAGCGCCGATGATCTTCCCAAGGACTCACAGGCACAAGGACAAGCACAGCCCTCCAAATCGCAAGAAGGCCGTCAGCAGCGGGAAGAAGCGAAGCCTGCAGGGCAAGGGGCAGATGCAAAACAACCACGAACGAAGCCTATGATCCCCCACGAACACTACACATCTACCGTACCCCAATACCTGCTTGATCTCGACAAGGCTGAGGATTCTCCTGCGTATCAGTATGCAGCCAGCGCCATTGTCAAGCTGCCGACCCCACCGAGTCTTCCAGGCTTCCTTGGGAAACCAATTTTGAACGCCCAGACGCCGGTGAAGGATGACAATAGCGTGTTGAATATGCCCAATCACACGGTGTTGAATCACTTGGCGACGAGCAGCATCAAGGGAAATGTACTCGCTGTGTCTGCTACTACGAGATATAAGCGCAAGGTAAGGTTCCTTGTCCCCGATATCTAACACCGTATTGACATTGATTTAGTATGTGACGACTATTATGTACAAACCAACATCGGATGATACCACATGAACAAAAATTAAAGCTATTCATATAGTAAAATCAACGAGCTATAGATGGCATATGTTCTCTACGCCGAACAGATGCGGTTGCAATGTTCCTCTTTAGCTATCAGCTGAGCAGCCAGGGAGGGTCGAGAGAGACACAGCTAATAGATAGCACTGGCCTTGCTTATAGCCAGATACTTAAATATACAAAGGTACGCCAGTCCAGTGGAATCAATCTCTCCATTTAACAAACACCTCATCTGTCCTAAACCGCTGCGTACACGTGCTCTCCTCCAGCGGCGTGGCAAAGCCCGTCTCGTACGCCAGTAGCCCAGCATGGGCAATCATAATGCCATTATCAATGCAAAACCGCTCATCAGTTGCAAACACACTCCCCCCCCTATCCCTCGCCATCAACCCCATCATCTCCTGCAGTCTCTCATTGCACCCCACCCCTCCCACAATCAACACCTGACTACTGCCCACATGCGCCATCGCCCTCTCCGTAATCTCCACCAACATCGCATACACCGTTTCCTGGAGACTGAAGCACAAATCCGCCGTCGTAATAACCTTCCCCGTAGCCTCATCCCTCGTGTCGGGATTGGTCAGCAGATTCGCGGCGAGGATATCGATACTAGCTAAGATTCCCGAAAACGAGCAATCCATCCCTTTAACCGCATACGGCAGGTCCACCAACACACTCCCCTTCTTCGCGAGCTGCTCGATATTATACCCCGGCGCAGGGTCATTACTGATCTCCAGCGTCCGCGCGAACCGGTCTAGACAGTTGCCAACCGCAATATCGAGCGCCTCCCCAAAAATCCGATACCTTTGCTCCGCATAAGCAATAACCTGCGTGTTCCCCCCACTAACATACAACACGACCGGATTCTGCGCCCCCGTAATCTCGCGCCCCATCTCGATATGCCCAACACAGTGATTAACTCCCACAATCGGCTTATTCCACAGAAGCGCCAGCATGCGCGCCGCGATGGCGACGGATTGCAGGGGGGCGCCCATGCCGGGGCCTTTGGTGTAGCATATGCAGTCGATGTCTGCGGGCTTGAGGCCCGATTCGGCGAGGGCACGTTTGACGAGTGACACGACGTGGGAGCGGTGGTGGAGGGCGGTGTCTTTGGGGAGGAAGCCGGAGCCGGGGGGGGAGACGTAGGTGTGCCGGAGGTTGGAGAGGATGAGAGCGGGGGTGGTGGGGGAGGGGTGAGAGATGATGCCCACGCCGAGCTTGTTGGCGCTGCCTTCGAGGCCGATTGCGTAGCCCATGGTTGTTTGGAGGCCCCGAGTCGGCGGGGGGAGATGGGGTGTTTGGCAGGCGGTGGGGAGGTGGGGAGGTGGATGTTGGGGGGGGTTATGTGAAGCTGGATTCTTTATTTTGAGGTGTGTCGCTGGGGTCGTTGCGGTATGTCCAAAGTGCCTTATTTAATCGATAAGATAAGGGTGCACTTTAGCTGCCGCGGGGTCAAAAAAGCTAGCCGTTTTTTTTAGTGCCTGAGGCCCGAATTTCGGGGAATGCATCCCGCCGGATGATGGGTTCGCTATCGATGGCCGTTGTGACGCTAAGTGGCACTAAGCCCCGGCCACAACAATATGTGTGTATAGCTTTGCCCATAAACCTCTGCCAGCACTCTTTTTCCCTTCTTCAGAAATTTGCTGCAACCGGTGCCGACGAGGCTCGCATCTTCCGAAATGGATGATCAGTTCTGTTCGAAGACGGAAACCTTTGCGAAATGGTTAACCCATGTCGGCGTCCAGATCAGCGCAAAGGCGCAGCTTACTGATTTGAGAGCGGATGGGAGAGGGAGGGCATTGGGTATGTGGCTTCTTTGACGTTGTTTCCCAACACGCTGCGGTTGTTGCATGCAATATGATAAAAATCCCGCTACGGGACATTATCATAATGGATTTTGTTTATAGAATTCTGGCTGACGATTTTCTCAGTCGCCAAGGGCGATTTTGCGGAAGACGAGTTGATCTTCAGCGTCCCTCGAACGAGCACCCTGAGCGTGAAAGCGGCATTACCGGAATTGCTATCGGGAAGACAGGATATTTCCGCTGAAGATGTTGAATGTATGCCGGGTTGGGCGGTTAGTCAAATATTATGTGTTCTCTGCTCAGAAGCGTTGTGCTAACATTAACAGTCTCTGACCGCTGTCATCATCTCAGAGGGATCACGCCCAGAATCAAAATGGGCACCATATTTCAACGTCCTCCCAACGAAACTCGACAGCCTCGTCTTTTGGAGCCCCGAAGAGCTCGCCGAACTTCAAGCAAGTGCCGTTTTGAAAAAGGTCGGCAAAGACAAAGCCGAGGAAATTTTTCACCAGAGTATTTCGAAAGTGACACCCGAAGGCACCGACGTCGACATCTTTCACCGGGTTGCTTCGACTATAATGGCATATGCATTTGATATCCCTGATATCGAGCAGGAAGAAGAGGAGGGCGCAAATGAAGACGACCTTGTCGACGATGATGAGCAAAAGACATCCCTCGCTATGATCCCTCTGGCCGACATGCTAAATGCCGATGCCGACAACAACGCGCGTCTGCATTACGACGGAGAAGAACTGGAGATGAGAACTATAAAACCCATCAAGAACGGGGAAGAGATTTTGAACGATTACGGTCAACTGCCTCGCTCTGATCTCCTGCGCCGATACGGTTATGTGACCGACAAGTACGCTCCTTTCGATGTCGCAGAGGTTTCAACATCGACCATCACCGACCATATTTATCAAGACCTTGCAGGCGAGCTGAAGGTGTATCTTCGTGCTAGTGAGATAGAGGCGCGGCTAGAACTCGCCAGGCGGGAAGACGTATACGAGGATGCGTACGATGTCGGCCACGCCACTGAAGAATGGCCATGCATATCTGATGAGCTTGTCGCTCTCGTTTATCTGCTTCTCGTTGGCGAAGAAACTCTTGCAGCGATCCAGTCTTCAAAGATGAGCTTGCCTTCTCGATCAAAGATGGAAACCGAATTGGTTGGCAAGGCGCTGCAACGTATCTTCGAGCGACGGGAACGAGAATACTCCACTACAGTCGCTGAAGATGAGAATCTGCTTCAAGCTGGCAACCATTCAAACCGAGTCCAAATGGCCATCCAAGTGCGAATGGGAGAGAAGGTAGTCTTAAGGGAGGCAAAAAAAGAGGCTGGAAAATTTCAAGGTGACAACAAGCGAATGCTCGGTAGGGAAAAGAGAGAGAGGGAAGACGATGAGCACGTTTCACAGAAGAAAAGCAGGCACAGATAAGTTAACATTATTTTTGTGTGACAAGCTATCTCAAAGAAGACACAGGACATCCGTCTCCTGACTCATTCCATCTTGTCGCTTCTTCCACATCTCTTATAGTTGACCGCACGCTAGAGTACATACCCTCCTCTTGGTCAGGGAGAAGGCGATCTAAAATCAACAAAAGTTCGACGCAATGCTAGCCCAAACCAGGGCAACTCCGAGAAAAAACAATGGCCTATATACACAATCAAGACTATCCACAAGTCTGATACACCTGAGAATGTCGGATCAGGTTGGTTTTTGAGAGGGCAGAGAGATCGAGGGACGGTTTCCAGGATTCGCCGCTGTACCGTTTGCGACAGGGCCGTTGGCGCCTGCGATTTCCGGGGGAGGTCGTCTGTTCCTGTCCGTGTATGGGATGGTAGCTCTGAACTTCAACGCATTGGTGTCGTACGGATCAACATCATACATCGGAGTGTCATCATCGTCATCCTGGTCATACTTCCATCGGTCAGAGCGAGAATCAGTCGGATCTGCTGGAGGCGATGGTAGACCCCTTCTGTCAATCCACAGCCGCCCAAGACGACCGATACGCCTACGATACGAAGGCTGGCCATGTGGCTCCTCTTCTGGTGGTGGCGAGAAGCCCCGCATCTCTCTAGGTTCCAAGGCATTCTCGCATGACTCTTCGCTTACCGATGCAGGTGGTGTCATCAGGTATTGCGTCGTGGCAAGGCGGAAGCTGGAATCTGGTGGCGGAGTGCGAGCATCGGAGAGTGGTTCTCTCGTCATGTCGATATGGTTTTGGTTCCACCTCTGGTGTTGTTGTATCTTTGAATCGATTTCCATTTGAAGTAAGTTCTCCTTCTGGGCGAGCACATCGGACAGGAGAGTGAGGTCTGCCTCGATTGTGCGGCCATCGGTTCTGCTACTGGGAATGCGGATCTGGGTTCCAGGGGTACGTTGGAGTTGAGGCACCTCGACGGGCTTCCTCTTCTGTGGCTGTTGGACGATGTTAGCAGGGATCCCATTACTGTCACGACAATGTAAGTCACATACCTTTTGGTTAATGAGGACTTCGTCATCGACCTTGATGCCGAGTCTCTGTCTGATCTCCTTGACCTTGCCACGTTGCTCGAAGATCGAACGATCAATGGCGAGAAGGTCTCGCTTGGCATGTTCCCTTTGCAGAGACATGAGAACAAGTTGTCGTCCATCCTCCAACTCTTTACGCAGTTTGCGTAGTTTATCCGTGACTTGGATATCTCGTGCCCTCGTCTTACGGGTCTGGCGAACATCACGGCGACGGAAGCAAACGTATGGATCTCCATCATCACTGTCCTGGTGGAGTTCAAATTTCAGAGTCGGCTGAAGTGGCCGATTGCTAGAGCATTGCCTCCTTGTCTTCCAATAATCATAGATATCCTTGGCAAAAGCTTGAGCTTTCTTATCAACCTCCTGTTTCAAGGCAAATTCCATCATTTCAAACCCAGCCACAGTATTGTCAACTGCAGCGAATGGTGTTTGACGATCAGCGGTGGTCTCAAAGGCTTCCATGATCTTCTCGAAGTCATCCTCAGAGCATTGGCCCGTCGGGGGCTTCTTTTGGTTGTAGGCTTTGAGGAAGACATCGTCATCGGTGGTCATGTCATATTGGCAACCAGTACACTCTTCAACCGTTTGGGAGAAGCGAATGTAAGACGACGACTTGGAGAATTTGAAAGCATACAGCTCATCATAGTTGATGTCCTTGGTCTCCTCTGATGGAGGTGCTGGCACTATCTTCTTTGCTTCCTCCTTGGAGCCACGCCCGAGGGCAGCGGCCAAGGCCTCTTGGAGATGGTATTCCTATGAAAGTAAGTAAAGGTATTGAAGACATTTCCAGGAAAACTCGTGGAAAGATTGTAATATGCGCCACAACAGTTGTGGTGGGGGGAAAGGCCATAATGATATTGCCCATCGTAAAAGTGAATAATATCACGTGAGAAGGGGATTACGTATACTAAAAATAGCAAACTCACATTCTCTTCTGACTTTTCGACGCCGGTCTCGACTTTATATTGATTATCGACGAGTTCCTTGTATTCGTCCGAGTCTATTTGATCCTCACGGATAACACTGAGGGGTTGTTTGGGTGAGAGTTTCCGGGTCCGAAAGCGCAGGCCCGGCTGAGTACTTCGCGTCATGACCGGCCAGGAGTGGCGAGACAAGAGCAGTGCCCAAACAGCGAAATTTCCTTAAGGACACCCAGGCAAAACTGGTGTCTTTAAAAAGCGCGTATCATCAGTTGATGGCTTAACGACTTTTTAGGTCCAAAAGTCGTGATGTTGTGGTTCTTTTGATGTTTTTGTCGTCGCGATCTGATGACTTGACGTTGGCGACGCTCCTGCTGCAAGTTTTTGTTTGGGTGCTTGGTTGTGAGGGTGATAGCACCAAGAGTGGTCTAGCGTCGAATTTGGGCAACTAGCGGATAACGGACAGATTGGTATGATTAGCCGAACCCAATATCACGATACAGAGATAGTTGTAATCGTGTATGTGAATGAACGTGAATTTGATGTGAATGCGCATAAATTATATCCTTTGACTCCTTTTTGAATGATCTTGTTTATTCCCCAGCAGCGCCTGTTCTATTCTTCGTAAAGGGACAAATAAAGGATACTCGGCAGAAACTACCATACTCCCCACCTTCGCGCCTGCCAGCCCGACCTCGACTTCTCTTTACCTTACTCAGCTAGGCAGCCCCGTCATACCACCAGAGCCCCAAGCTCTCTCCACGACACACATTCTCCCACTGCGACACAGACAACACGCGATTGACTAATTCGAACCTCACCCGACTATCCACCTCGTACGAAAACATCCGCCAGGATGGGCAACACCAGCAGTGCCGTCATCGAGAACATTGTGGAAGGGTCCAATTGTGCGAGCACCCCACCCCCGCCTTGGCCAGACCCCCCGATCGATTTCAAGGCTGACAACTGAGAACAATAGTCGACAGAGATGAGGTCGACAGGCTTCGCAAGCGCTTCATGAAGCTGGACAAGGTTTTCAGCCGTGCACTTGGTCTTTCGTATCACCAGCTTACACACCCCTCCAGGACAACTCAGGCACCATCGAGCGCGAGGAGTTCCTCAGCCTTCCCCAGATTGCCTCGAATCCCTTGGCCACCCGGTAGGCCACACATATACACACATACCAGACGAACGATAGCTGACTGATGCGCAGCCTGATTGCGATATTTGACGAGGACGGAGGCGGCGATGTCGATTTCCAAGAATTCGTGTCGGGGCTGAGCGCATTCAGTAGCAAGGGCAACAAGGAGCAGAAGCTGCGGTTCGCATTCAAGGTGTACGACATTGATCGTGATGGGTACATCAGCAACGGCGAGCTGTACATTGTGCTGAAGATGATGGTGGGCAGCAACTTGAAGGACCAGCAACTGCAGCAGATTGTGGACAAGACGATCATGGAGGCGGATTTGGATCGGGATGGAAAGATCAGCTTTGAGGAGTTTGCGAAGATGGTGGAGAATACGGATGTCAGCATGAGCATGACCTTAGGTATGTCGTTCTGGGTGACTGTTTGTGGGGTTCTGTTGTGGACAGTGCTAACTGGGTTGCAGACCAATTTTGAACACTCTCTTCAAAAGCATAGGGATGGTTACGAAGATAATGACCTCAATATAATTCTCTTTTCACCAGTTTTGCATCACATGCGCAGACTGGTGGACGAAGCCAATGCATCTCGATTATACAAAGTGACACGGTGGAGCGGAATAGCGTTTGGAAGAAGACTAAAAGGGAGACCTGTGTAGGTTACGTTTTTCATTTACAGAGGGAACAAGAAGCCTTGTGCTGTACCAGAAAGGGTTTCCACGCTCTTAATGTGAGCGTTTTCTTTCGGGTTCCGTGCGAGGTGTTTGCTTCGAGCTCCACAGGGCGAAAGCATCTGATATTTCCTTCTCGTTACGGGGCTCTCTTTTGAGGCTCAATTCTATCATCACAATCATCACAACGCAAGTGTTCTATTGCCTGGGGTTTGCACAAGACCACGATACTCTCGCTATGAGCGGCCACAGACACAGGCAGGGACGCACTATTTTGAAGCCCAGGAATTGATCAACTGAACACGGCATACAAAAAAGCAAGGAGGACATCGAGCCATGGTCATATGGTGTCAAATTGCGCAATTCTCGACCATAGGGTACAAATTTGAGCATTCATGACTCTTAACTTTCTATTGCACACTGTGATACAGGGATGATAGCGTATAGAAATGATAGACCTACCTGTGGTTTGCGTGGGAGATGACAGCTCTAAATTTCGCGGCGAGGCCAAGATATTTTTGCACGCAAAAAGTGATACTTCTGTACGGTCTACACGACTAAGTTTGTGACGCTTCAGCATTGTCGACTGGACAAGTTCGTGTACTCCGGCATTGTCGATATGGCCAGGCCATTGATGATAAGTACAGGTCGAACACCGTCTTGCTATTTTTGTCTGGGTATATAGATATAGTACAAGGTATTGTACGCCCGACTTGAAGTCCCACAATGCCATCCCGCTGCAATCCAGACTGAAACCGGGGCGGTGCAGAATCTCAGCGATCAGACGTCGAAGCTATTGGCACCGCGGGTAGGGTAAAGAGTACATGTACACCACATCAGTTTTCTAGAAGCCTAGATCGAAGTCCGACCTGTATCGTGCATATATGTATCACAGTCTTTTGCTCGGACAATTCATTAGGTTCAGTGTGGCTGAAACCGGGAGAATCCCTCCCCACGCGTCTGGCGTGACGTATTATCTTTACCAGAGATAGGCAGATCTCCTGACGGGATGCCCTTGCATGAGAGTGCGGAAGGGATTGTGCGAATAGTATTTGGAATGCGCGATGCAAAATGTGAAATGTGAGATGCGCCAGGTGTCAGCGTCATGCCGAGACTGAGGCGGCAAGGGCTAGGCCTGTGAAGGGATGCGGATGCGAACACCGGCAGACCGGCAGGGCGTAAGTCATGTCTCTACTATGCCTGTAGCCTGTAACAGTGACCATTATCGCGGGTTCTGGTGATCAGTCAACCCAGATGACGGGGAATCTTCAGGGCCAGAACTCGAGGGGAGATGTGGTGGTTGTCGAAGTAAGGGATAGGAAGTTCAGGCACTTTACATGGGAGCGGACGGGCGGACTATTACTTTCTCGACGCTTTTATCCACACATCGGATGAAATAACTTGGAAAATAACTAGGACGCAAATATCCGTCAGAATATATGAGACACGCAGCCTTAAATTGTCCGGGCATCAACACATCACATCGCCGGCGCGGAAGCCATATGCGCGGTCCAGAGCACACCACTCTGGAGCTCGCATACACAGCGCAATAATAGGCCTGTGAAGTAGTAGAGTAGTCAACTTCGGATATGATGGAAGAAGGCCCGCATCTCCTTCGGCAGGCCCACTCAGCTTCCAGGCGTGCAGATGAAATGCACCTGCGATTCTGAGACATGGCTGGGAAGTAGCCGCTTCTAGAAGGAAACGCACCTTGCGTTAACGAGCGCATAGGCTGGTATAGGCCGGTAACAGGCTGGTACACCTGGCAAGGGGGTATGATCTGCGGGAGGCATTTTCATCTTCATGCATCCATGCAAAAAGTAGGTACTTGTATACCCATTTCGACTTGTTATTCATAAAAAGGGGCGTCAGCCAACAGTCACAGGGGTGCTGCATAAAAGCTCAAATGGGCGGTGAGTATACCCATATACTCAAGGATTGTTATAATATCTTGATATTGATCTCTTCAAGGACACTCACTGGAAAGAGTCTCGACAATCAACGAGTGAACAGCGCCTACTCGTATACCGCAAACTAAAGTAATCGCCGTGTCTTGACGCTCCGACATGTCACATTGCTGTTATGTACTGTAGATCGCGGGGTCTAAATTTAGCGTTGCATTATCGCCAGGTGTGGGGAAAGATCCCCTGAAAACAACAAAAGTGCCGAATTCGGTATTTCCGTACGTCCCCTATAATGCACTAATGCTTCTATGGGCAAATAATCATCCCGACGCCATCCAAAGTAGGCGTTTAAGGCTGCATAGGGGATAGATGTGGCATAGTTTGCTCCGAAATAACATTACTCGTTAATCTCATGCGTCAATGGGACTAGGACTATGAGTATGCATACTCCCATTGACATGTTTCGTCGTTTCGTTGAAACAGGCCCTATCCTATGGGCCCTGTTCCCTGCCCCCTGCCCCTTCGCCAACAATCCGCCCTCATGTCATCACCGAACTTTTGTCGTTTACATCGGCCAGATTCGGTTCCCAGAAAATATAGCGCTGTGATTATTGCACTCGAAGTCTCTATAACTGGCGCGCTTATGGGCCAATTTAACTACTGGAGTAGTGCTCGCCACTAGCTTCAGCTCCTCCACTGAGATCGATGGGTAGCGCGTATGTATGGACCAAAGATATTGCACCACAGGCCTCACAATGTAATAACACCTGAATGTTAATGCCCTTCTTCCGTGTTCCCTGCCTTGTTTTGCCCTCCTCCCGAAAATCCTCTAGCCTGCCTCAGATCACCAAGCACGCTCGGCCTTTCCTCATTTGTCCCTGCGCCGACGTTGTTGTTGTCTATTTTACGGCTCCTCGTCTGCCTATGCCGCTGTCTTCGCCATCGATGCATAAATCTCATTGTCCCTCGCGTCCCTTGCGTCACTCTGTAGATTCCCTTTTTAACTTTCGTCCCATCTTTCCGTCTCCGAGACCTTCCTTCCCTGTCCGATCGCCCCGCTTTCGTTCCATTCTCACATCTCAATCACTTCTGGCGCCTCGCAAGGAGGCGTTAAGGCTACAATCTAACTTTCTGGCTGCGCTAATCTCCATTTCGGTGTCATCTATTCGTCCAAAATCTTCTTCTCTTTGCAATCTTTCTGTTTCTTCGGCTTTGTCATTTTCCCCTTGCGTCGCTCATCGTCTACAGCACTGCACACACGCACACATTTACTGTCTGATCGTCAACTGCCAGTCTAGGATGCCAGCAGCCGGTAAAGCACCTATGCTTTGGAATAACACATGATATTTTTGACCTCCCCTTCATCCACGCCCTTCATAAAAGCTTGGCCCTCGGCCTCCAGAGTATATAAGAAGGTCTTGAGACATACCCAAGGCCACCAAAGATCGCTCGGGAAATTCTTTATTTGATATCGCGCCATTATCAGTGCAATACTGGGTCAATTCATGATATAAGTCCTCCAGGGAAACTAGTAGGGGCATGGATGGCCATGGCCCAACGCGGAGGCAAAACGAGCCACGCCAATATGCAAGTTCGGGCGACAGATTTGCGCCGTCACAAGACTCGGGGCGTAGCTTCTCAGATGAGCTGGCTGCGAGACGTCGACAGCCAGCTGTCGCTGGCCCAGGCTCATCGTCTCAGAGGAATGCACTATCAAACTACAGTTTCTATGCTGCGCACGAACCTTCATTTACCGCCGTATCATCAGTTGATCAGATGACATATCAGACCGAGTATGCTCAGGAACCTCGTCAGCAGCAAACCAGTTATGCTTCCTACGACTCAAACCTGACTTATGGAATGGGCCAACAGCCTCTGGGGGGGCTAATGTATGAGAGCTCTCAGCAATTTAATCAGCAACAATCGGCTGCCGGCCAGGTACTATCAAATACCAATCCTTTCTATCCAACCGAGTCAATGGCAAATCAAATTCACTCCGGCATATATCCAGGACCTGCTGGCAGCATTGGGTTGCCTCAAACACGTCAGGAAAGCACTGGTGGGCCAGAAATTTCTGCGACTATTGACCACGGATATCGACGGTGCAGCGCTGATCTTGGTCAAATATTTCAAAATATTTCCGACGGCAGGCTCGCAGTGGCAGGCCAATTGCTTTCATCCTTTTCCGAATGGCTAATCTCTCACGTCGAAGATATGGGTACGTCTCCCTGCCAGAGTTTTTTTTGTCATGACCTCCGTTAATATGATTTGTGTGCGCAGAGCTCACTGTAGACGATACGGCCCAGGAAGAAGTTCGCTCAAAATTATGGGACGATTTCAATAATGCGTGGCTTGCGTTGATGCACAAGCAAATGACTTTAACAAGGGGATTGCTCGAGGCTGGTATCACTTTGCAGCAGCCACAGCTAATGACAGCCGAAGTCATCAGCAAAATATGCACCGACCTCCTCAAGTTAGATGATGAATACCTTGAGAAGCATGGTTTAATAAACTATCAATATGGAGTTTTAGAGGATCAGATAATAGAGAGTAAGTCGATTTGGAATATGTTGAAGCTTAACTTATATTTTTTATACAATCTGATTATAATTTAGGCGCGATTATATGTTTGGATATTTTGGAAAATTATGGTTCACAGCAAGAAGGTCAGCAGATACTATCTATACGAGGGCAAGTATTAACATCTCGCCCAGGTTAATTTTGTAGTTCTTGCGGATGTTGTTGTTATTGGGATTCTGACTTTCGACACTGGGTTGGTGTCAAGTCCGGGCATTTGAACCTTAGAATTGAAGCACAACAGTTTTCCTTTGTAACATCGGCAATTTTTTTTGGGTACGCAAATGTTTGATTATGGCAATTGTTTTGATATTTATTGTTACGACTCTTTCTGGATATTTTGGTCAGGAGGGGATACATGCACTGGTGGAAGGTGCTTCATAAAAGACGGGATGCCTAGGAATAGCCCGTTTTCTTTCTTTATTATGTCATATATACCTTGGTCTCACGGCCCTTCAGATACTGCAGCTTAGAAATAGACGGGGAATAATAAATTGTTTATCAACGTTTAAATAGGCACCCAAACTCGGAGGGACCTTCCGAGACCCAATTTGGCCCGGCAGCTCGGGCTCGGATGGTGGAATGATTCTCATCCGTGGGCCAGCCATTTTAACTTATTCGTATGCCTTATATGCATGAGAGCACATAGGCGACTATAAATTGTTCCCTGCATTGCCTTTGCCAAATATATCACCCTTGCTCCGCAACCTCCCCTGTAACTAGGCGCGTTGTAACAGAATCAGACTCGTTATTCTGGCGTCTGATTTTCTGCCATTTTCGACATATAAACGGAGAAAAAGGAAAAATATTCCGGTGCATTGTCTCTGTTAATTAAGAGAGAGGGTGGAAGGTCTGTGTCTCTGAAAAGTTACCGGGTGTGTGCTTTGAATATGGATTTGGCTGGCATAGGGACCAGGCCCTCGTAAGTGCTATATTGTTCGAAGATAGCCAATTAGAGCTTGAGAGCCCCCGGGGTCTGTATGATAATGGAACTGCGAGCGTAAGAGTTACATTTAATACTTGGCGCTTCCAACACAAGATGGGATATGGGCGCTCGTTGGAGGATGTAGTGATATATGATTATAAATCCCATGCCTATCCTGTCTCTTAGAGTTGGCCTGGATGCTGGTCATTTGAACTTCATGAAGGTTATGGCATACAATCTGGGCGTTAAAATACCAAATCAAGACTTGAGATAACCTGGCACAGGAGCCTTTTGTCAGGCAGATCAGCTCCAATAACCAGACCTACCCCAAGCACCAAAATTCGATGAAGTAGAAATGGTAAATTCTATATTTCGTGAGTGTACAGATATAATACAATACATGGCAACAGCCCCACAACTATCTCTTGACCCAGGCAGGCATCTTCCTGGCCTTGACGTGGCCGGTCTTCTTCCTCTCCACCTTTCTTGGATCGCGCGTAACACAACCAGCTGCGAAGAAGAATTAGTAAATTGTCTAACAATCAGAAAAATATTCCAGGGGAGACTCTGCTTACCTCTCCTCAACGCTGGCTTCAATAACGGCTCGTGTGCGAGCAGGGCCTTCGTAACACCCAATGTCAAAGCCTCAGCCTGCCCTGTCGTTCCTCCACCCTCCACAAGGGCCCACACGTTGTATTTGTCTATCCGCTCCGTCGCCTTCAGCGCCCAAATAGCGCTCTCTCTATCGTGGACTCTTGAAAATGCTTCCACCAATGTCTTTCCATTGACCAAAATCTCCCCATTACCCTCAACAAGCCACGCCCTCGCCGTGGAGGACTTACGTCGTCCAACGCCAAGTGCTCTGCCAAATCGGTCTATGGTGATCGGTCTGGCTATGTTTGCGAACGGGTCAATCGTTCGCCTGTGGGCTTCTATTGCTTCAATGACTTCTGGTGTCTTCAAGGTCGGGTGGATGTGGTTCAGTCGGTGCAGTATTTGAATGACCTTCTGGTATTTCGAAGTTCGCACATGTTCGCCCAGTGAAGACCGGTAAGACTCCAGTGTCTGCCACGATACTCGTGGCGCCTGTCCGGGCTTGACAACAGGGAGCGTCTCGTTCTTGCGGAGCAGGGCCTGGAGCTTCAGGAGGCTGTCCATAAACTGGGGGAGACCCGTGAAGTAGGAAGGCGAAGCTGGAACAACGCGGGCGTGCAGATTCTTCGAATTGTTTCTGGACATCTGGGCAAAGTCTATCTGAGGCGCGGCTACTGGAGGGTCGGATATGGTGGACGAGTGTCGAGCAGAAGCTTGGAGTCCATGTCGCTGTCGGGGAAACGCCCTGAAAACATTTGCTGAAGAGCAGACTTGCGACGAGCGCACTAATCTCCCTGGGATCGAAGCTGCCTTCATTTTGAAGCGCCGCCCTGGGGTTGGGAATTGAATTGGCGGGTATATTGGACAGTCAACTTCAAGTCTCCATTTCGAGAGAGCTGAGCCGAAACCGCGAAATATTTCGTATCACGTGATTATGTCGTTTGTTTCGCTAGTGTTGACGCTAGTGCGAAACACAAAATGGAAAGTTTTGCGGCAATTTGTTCTTCTTTTTTCTCCTCATCCACACAACTGATCACTTCCCATAACCGCAAAAATGGCATTTGGAAAGCTCTACACCTCCGAGGTAAGTGAAGATGCCTCTTGGCCATCATAGTCCTCTCGATTGAGTTGACCAACAATCTAACAGGGAAACCCAAGGTCCACTGCCATCAAGGCGGTTGCCCTGGCCAACAACATCGAACTTGAGATTGTCAACGAGGACCCTAAACAGGGTGTCTCCGATGAGTATCTCAAGACCAACGCTCTGGGCAAGATCCCAACCTTCGTTGGTACCGATGGCTTCGTTCTCTCTGAGTGCATCGCCATTGCCATCTACAGTAAGCTCATTTTATCTGTTTTACCCCGCTATTTACACTATGCTATGATGAAGAACATTGTCAACAGTTTATCCCTGTCTTAATCCTCCGTGTTGAGTAATTTATTAATTAGACTCTGAGCATAACAACGAATTGTTTACTTTTTTGCAAAATGACGCAGCGTTCATGAACTTCTGCTAACAATTCATCAGTCACCTCCCAGAACGAGAAGACCACCCTTCTTGGCAAGACCAAGCAGGACTATGCCTCTATCCTGAAGTGGATGTCGTTCTTCAACTCCGAGGTTCTCCCAAGCCTTGGCAGCTGGTTCCAGCCTCTCCAGGGACGTGTCCCATACAACAAGAAGAGCGTTGAGGATGCCCAGAAGAAAGTTCTCCAGGTTGTCTCTGTTATCGAGGCACACCTTGCCAACAACACCTACCTCTCTGGCGAGCGCATCACCCTTGCCGATCTATTCGGCACTGCTCTCATCTCTCGTGGCTTCCAGTTCTTCTTCGACAAGGCCTGGCGCGCGGAGTACCCCAACGTCACCCGTTGGTACGAGACCGTCTACAACCAGCCCATCTACACCAACGTTGCTGGTGAGCTCAACTTCATTGATGAGCCAACCCTGAAGAACGTTGCCCCGAAGAAGGCTGAGTCCGCCCCCAAGGCACCAAAGGCCGCTGCTAAGCCCAAGGCCAAGGAGGTTGATGATGAGGAGGAAGAGCCAGTTGTTGAGGTCCCCAAGGCCAAGCACGCTTGCGAGGCTCTCCCTAAGCCCACCGTCCCCATTGATGAGTGGAAGCGTCAGTACTCCAACCTCGACACCCCAGTTGCCCTCAAATGGTTCTGGGAGAACTACAACCCTGAGGACTACTCCCTCTGGGCTGTCGACTACAAGTACAACGATGAGTTGACCCAGGTCTTCATGACCGCCAACTTGATCGGTGGATTCTTCGCTCGTCTTGAGGCTTCCCGCAAGTACATCTTCGGCTGTGCTTCCGTGTACGGCGCTGCCAACGACTCTGTCATCAAGGGTGCCTTCCTCATCCGTGGCCAGGATGCTCTCCCTTGCTTCGATGTCGCTCCTGACTACGAGAGCTACCAGTTCACCAAGCTTGATGCTACCAAGCCTGAGGACCGCGAGTTCGTCAACGAGCAGTGGACCTGGGAGAAGCCCGTTGTCGTCAACGGCAAGGAGTACCCATGGGCCGACGGAAAGGTCTTCAAGTAGACATTTCACAAGTAATTTTGTTGACTTGTCAATGATTGTAGCTTAGACTACTTTTATGATGCAATGATATACACAATTATGAATCATGATTTATCCGTCCTTGTTTATCTCTGTAGTAAAGTGACAATGTACAAGTCTTCCTCCCACTAGTGATCCTGTTGCTGCCATACTCGCCCTTTTCTCCAGCCATCCTGTCTGTAACCTGAATGAACGCCCAGCATCAGCTTGTGTGTCCTGCCGTTTTCCAACAGGCTGTAAAAGTAAACGTTATCATTCCCCCTCGGAAGTAGCACCATCACTGGCTCCATAACTGGCCGCGTAACTGGCCGCATAGCTGGCTTTGAATGGATTTTGACGCATGTATGCGCTGACATCCTTCTGCATTAGGATATCGTCCAGATACATCGTTAAGTGTTGCAATACGTCAGTAGGTTCTGAGTCGCCTTTAAATTCCGGAAGTTCCACAAGATTGAACGGCTCGCTTCGGGCTTTCTCCAACGAATCGTCAATCAAAATTGTATTTGACTGGTCCCAGGTCGCACCCGTCGCTTGTAGCGGATGCCGGTTTTGTATACCGGGTTCGGCCCAGACCTTCTCGAGGCGCTTGTACACTTGAACTCTCCTCACAAAGTCTTCGGGGGTTAGGCCCATACGGTCACGGCCCCATTCAGTAACGAGGTATTGGCGCCTTGGACCTGGAAACAACTTGTCGGCCATGAGTCGCACATTTTCGAGGCGTGCTGAGGACCAGACCATGACTTGGAAGCGGGAGAAGATATAATCGAGGAAGGACGCTGTAGACTGGCGCTCCAAAAAGTGCGAGGGACGCCTCCTGTCCGGACGATAGAGAATTGTCCCATTCAAATCTAGGACAAGGAGGATGTGCTGCGGCTTAACGGCTTGCTGAGGGGCAAGAAGTGAGCGCTCGAGATATGCCGGTGATGGGTCGGGAACACCGCCGGAGCCGGCTGATGGTGGGACTATTGGGTCTCTACGAGCAGTAGTCGTCACCGTCGTTGTGGTTGAGGTTGTTGTGGCCGTGGCTGTGACCTTCTGTGATCGTAGTTTGCGCGTAGTAACTTGAACCTTCGGGATCGGCTGTGGAAGTTGTCCTTCGCCTTGATTCACTGCCTGTGAACTAGGACCTTCTTGATTCTTTTTCTTCTTTGGTTTATGTTTCTTGACGCCGGGTATTGACCCTGGAGTGACCATTGTAGAATCTATCGAAGTCTCATCGCCTCTGTAACAAGCCCCAGGTTAATACATTGGCCGAGATGGAAGGTTTCTAGGAGTAAGATGAGAACAGGCTCGTCGGCCAGCTATTCACTTACAATATCAATGGGCCACGAGTGGCTTCAGTGCCGGGAGGTTGGCTTAGCTGTACCTCCAAATCGGCCTTTTCGGCGAGATGTTGTGCGAGCTTTTTGAGTTTCTTGGAGTTTGTGTCTTCCCTTGAATTTAGAGCCGCAATCGCAGCATCTAGAACGGCAATCCTTTGCGATGCCATTTCTTGGAATGTAGGCAGAGCCTTGTGGGCCTGTTTCCTCATCCCAACGGGAATCATTTTGGTATAGCGGCTATGTCGCCGCTGTGCGCTTGTCAAAGTAATCTTGGATGACGCCTTGATGCAGTTCCAAACGGGTGTTGCAGCAGCTCTATATAGGAGCGACTTAGTGTTCATGCGTTAGGTTGCTCGATTTGAAAAGACTGTGAGTCCAGGCACCAGTGAAATGTACTCTCCGCCTCCCGCTGAGTACAACCCGATGAGTGTCGAAATAATCGCGGCCGATAAAGATTGTGCCGCATTCTTCCGCCTAAGATATGACCCAAACTAACTTAGCGTTAATACTATCAGGGCCAATGCACGGACCACCAAATTTTTATGAAGGTTGCCTTTGAAGATGAAGATTACCCCACGGTTGGTCATACATTATCTCGCAACCTGAACAATGTCCTCTGTAAAGCGCAAGGCCCTTGAGTCATCGCTCCAACGGCGAGTCCGAGCTAGAAGAGATGCGAGCGAGGAGCCACAAGAACTCTCAGAGTCATCAGATCAAGACGATGGTGCCAGCGGCAGTGAGGATGGTGTAGATGAGAACTTAGCTAACAATAATGAAAGCGATGACTCTGTGAGTCAATTCACTCAAATACTTCATGAATATATTCTAACATTCTATTAGGGCGATGCGGAAGACTCTGAATCAGAAGGATCTGAGCCTGGCGAGGCAGCATCAATATCCTTTGGCGCATTGGCCAAAGCGCAGGAGTCTATACAGCGGTCAGCAAAAGGGAAACCCGGCAAGGAGACAAAACGGCCCAAGAAAGTGTCCGACGACCCGTGGGAAAACAATGAGGCAGCCGAAAGAAAGGCAGGGCGAAAAGACCACAGGGATTTTAGCCGCTCAAATAAAAACGCCCCAACAGAGATTTCAAGCAAGAAGGCAGTCTCACGAAAGCGCGACGTCGTTCCAGTTATAAAGCGGGATTACCGAGACCCAAGATTTGATCCATCGGTAGGACAGGTGGATGATACGAAAGTAAACAAGGCCTACTCGTTCTTGAATGACTACAGGCAAGATGAGGTCAAGGCTCTCAAGGAGCAGATTAAGAAATCCAAGGACGAACATGAGAAAGAAAAAATGAAGCGCACTCTTCACTCGTTGGAATCTAAAGTGAAGGCTGCGGCGAGGAAGGCAAAGGAGTCCGAAATTCTGGACAAGCACCGCAAAGAAGAGAAGCAATTGGTCAAGGAAGGCAAGACACCGTTCTACCTCAAGAAAGCTGAGCAGAAGAAGCAGTTCATCATGGAGCAATACAGCTCGCTCAAGGGGAAGCAACTGGACCATGTTATCGAGAGGAGAAGGAAGAAGGTGGAAGGGAAAGAGAAGAAGAACCTTCCATATGCCAGACGAGATTTTGGCGGAGACAATTGATCATACTACTCATGAATTTCGTAGTACGCCTCTGGATGGAAAAATATATACCCCGGCGTTAGATTATGAGTCGAATTGTATTGTCTATGTCCAATATATCCTTATGTCTACATATTGCCATACCCTTGCCAATGCATTTATGTTATTACAGTGTTGTACAACCTAATTATACCCGCCCTTGTTCATACTATTCACGAAGAGCTCTCTACAGCGAACCTGGCTTCCCAAACGTGCGCAAAGCAGGAAAGCTCCGCTCAGCTTTCTGTGAAGACTGTAGGTCTCTTCTGGCGGAGGTGCCAATCGTTCTTTAATCATCAGAGGGATTAAACCCTTCACCCTTTCGGTAATGGTCTGATCTCTGAAGTCGTATACCTCCGGAGAAGTTGCGAGGAATGGCTCGGCCAGGGTCATGACGGACGCAATATGTGCATCGACCATCGGTTTAGACTCGTGGCCTGTGAGGTAGCCAAGGTCGACCGACAATTTGCGTACTGTTTCCTCGTCGGACTTTGATGCAGCATTTAAAAGCTGTGTATATTTCGTAATAAACTCTTCTGGATACTCTCGCGAGGCGCCGAAATCCAAGAGCTCTAATTTATTCTTCTCGGCATTGAACAGAAAATTGGTCCAGTTAGGATCAGTTTGCATGAACCGGAACTCGGTGATCTCGCGCAAACAGAGGCGGAGGATGTTCGTACCAATCCAGTCCCTCTGCTCCTGGGTGAGGTCCTGGATCTTTGTGACGCCTACTCCCTCCATAAATTCCATTGTGATGACTTGCTTCCCAGAGGCTTCCGGGATGACCCTCGGAACAATGAAGGTGTCAGTTTCGTCCGCAAGATATTCTTGGAATCGTCGGCCGCATTGTGCCTCTCGCAGATAATCGCATTCCCAACCAAGCTCTATTCTTGCATTGGCGATAGTCTTGTCGAGGAAGAGTCCTTTCGGCAGCAACCGAGATGCTGTGAGAAGCACGGCGAGGTTGCTCAGATCCGAGTCAATGGAATCCGCGACTCCAGGGTACTGTACTTTCACAGCTACCCGCTCTCCTGTAGATTTTAAAGTAGCAGTGTGGACTTGCCCAATAGAGGCGGCAGCTATTGGTTTCTCATCGAACGTGTCGAATAAATCACGCCAGTCTGCACCTAAATCCGCAGCAAGCACTTTATTTCGCTGAGACGCGGGCATATAGTCTGCGTTATCTTGCACTCTGAGCAGGACTTCTTGGATTGGCGCAGGGAGCATTTTTGAGTCTTGAAAGCTCAACATTTGACCCATCTTGAGTGCTGCTCCTCTCATTCGAGACAGTTTGGCGACTAGCCTATCCATATTCGCAGCGCTTAGCATGAATGAACCCTCTCCACCATTGCCGGTGACTCTACGTAGGCTTTCGCCAATAGCGCCACCGAACATACCAGCTGCTAGTCCGCCATAATTCCACAACCTCCCCATTCTGGAAGATGGAACTTTAGACTCTCGCATTTCATACACAGCCTTTGGTGCGCTAGCTTCTGCGATTATCTAGGGCGTGTATGTTAGCTATCAGATGCCACTGCCTGGTTTTGGGCGTGGAATCGGTGCTTACTTTGATCAGCGTGTCTTCATCTTTCTGCTCCAGAACTGTCTCTGGACTCCGAACCTCGGCATCAGAAGTGAACGTATCGTGTTGCTGAGCAGTTTTGGAAGGAACCCCCCTAGGTATCTGTGTAGGGGTCGGCTGCGGAGTGACTTTATCGGAGCTCCTAACGTTGGTATGCGCTCTTCCGCCCAATGACTTAGCAACGCGGGAGCTAGAAAAGATTGCAGTATTTATTCCCTCTGGGATTTCTTCTTCTTCTGCGAGAGTGTCTATTTTTCCAACTGTGCTGGCCGTTGGGGCTTGAACAGGAGACGAGTAAGACTCCGAGTTTAAGCCCTGATTGTTCAGGTGCGCATCGTCTGCTTGAACATGGCTAGGGTGTTTCGGCACCTTAACCCTGGGCAACGAGGACAGAATGGGTGAGTTATACTGCAATGGCTTGTAGGAGCTATCGTTGTCAATACCATTGGGTGTGTCATTTCGTGAAGTGTCGGCCTTCCCATCTGCGGCATATGAGGGAATCTGATTCTCATAACTCCGTTGTAACCGTCTCGCTTCATCCGATGTCAAGTGATTATCCCGACTATGACGGCTGGGTTCGATTGGCTGGCTAGGGTGCGCATTTGCCGCCTTGGGAGGTTGTTCTGACAAGATACTATGGTTCCCCTCGAGTTTCTCAGCATCTAGCTTGCTTGGAGGTATCGTGCCATCCGGACGGCTAGGGATGCTAGCTTCTTCTTGTATAATATGCCGGGCTTCGTTTGGTTTGGCGCCTTCGGGGCCAGGATGAGGCGCAACTTTCTGTGCCGAGTCGCCCGGGTTTGTCTCTGCCGCTTCTGAGGCCCATTGTGGCTTGTCCTCGTTCAATCGTGATGCCAAAAAAGAGGCGGCCCTCGCGGTTTCAGTGTAGCGTGCAGCTTCTGATTTAACGGCTTTGGCAATGCTTGAAGTCTTGGTAAAACGATCGAACTGTTCCTGCCGCAACGCTACATGCTTCCTTGCAATGCCGCGGGACGCATTGAACAATGCTGCTGCATCGAGAAGTCGTCTCCCCGACATGGTGCTAGACGCACAGAGATGTTTTCTTATAGCCCGTGCATTCTGAGTGGTCGGGGGCTAGGGCGGTTGCTACGAATGAAGTTGTTCAGTCTGGCGGGCGAGGTACGCGTAGTCCGTCGCCAGAAATTCTTTTAAGTTCCCTTGCACAATGACGCACATGAGCACTTCCGCACGGGCCATTTTTGGCACAACGGTAAACGGGATTCTCTCAGGGCAGAGCTCTTTGAATTCTCGATTTTACAAATTGGATATTTAAAAATACTTTGAGGCGTCTAGAATTTCTTGGTATTATTATTATTATCATTCTAACTCAATGCCCGGGGGGGTATGTTAACTCCAGGAAAACGTAACCCCTGCCCCACCCTTCCTTTTATCATTTTATATTCATAAGGCGTTCCATCATAATCAACAATTTGCCTTGACCCCCACTCACTTTGGAGTCCACTTAGGCTTCAAGTTCGTCGACCTAGACCTAGTAGTTCCGGGAGTCTTATTCCCAAAGCCTGGAGAGGCCATCCCCGACTTCCCTACTCTACTCCAAAGGCGCTGTGCTGCTGGAGTTAGCCCGCCACTTCCAACCCGTGGACTGCTCGGAAACTTCGGCACTGGACTCGCATCAACCTTTCCCGTCATGCCAGCTTGGGAGGATGCTCGTTTCATTCTCGCGACCCGATCAACCATCCTGTGGTGTAAACCTTCCCTCTTGCTATGCTCCTTTATTTTAAAGGGGTTTGGCGTAGCATCACCCTTTCCAAGCAAAATCGCGGGCGATGACTGGGTCCGCTCTTCCGGCTCAGGTTCATCCTCATCCACAAACGCATACCCGTTGACACGCGGCGTTTCACTGCCAGTATAGCCTGGCTCGGAGTCGGTAGTGCGTGGCCTTCCAGCGATAGCGTCCTGGATAGCCGAGAGTGACGGAGACGGCGGGACTTGGGATTCGTCCACGGTAACCAGCCCAGGCATACGGGTATTGTTATATACGACCCCCTTAGGAGCCGCTTTTGAAGTAGTCTGTGCCCTTTGTGCCACTGTCTCGATCGAGTCTTCCACTCCTTCAGGGCCGAACATAAAGTTATTATCTGGCTTCGACTTCCAGGTGTCCACCATGGCGGGTTTCTCGGAAACATCCCGGATGGCTAATCGTTGCCTTTCGCCTCCATCATCGACCAAGGACTGTCCGCTTGTTAACAGCTTTGTCTCCACCTCGTTCTGTTTTAGCATCTGCTTGGATGGCAGCTTATTTCCCCTCCACATCCATGCGTATTTCTCGGCCCGAGCTTTGTTCTGCTTATCGAGTAGCTTGTAGAAACTTTCGTTGTCCTCGCTGGTGTATTTAGACTGAAAGGCGTCCAAGCTCATATTCGTATCGACTTCTTCCTTCACATCTGCCTGCGTTGATGCCGAAGAAACATCTGACACCACAGACATAGGCGTATCTCCTGCATATCCCTTAGGAGTCTCCGACCCGCTTCTTGTTTGTATTGAAGTTCCTCTTCGCCCTCGTTTTCGCCCCGGGGTCATGACATGGGCCAGTCGGCGCCCTGCACTCGAGATCCAAACCTGGTCTTTAGAATCTAATGCATCGAGGTATTCTGACTGTGTTTCCGATTCGAGAAGCCCCGGAAAGAAGTCTCTGGCTATGATGTGGGAAATGCCTTCGGTATACGCCTCCTCGTCCAGCACCTTTTGAGGGCGCTTGATTCGCTTTGGCGGGGGCGGCATCAACTCCGTATCGGTCCGTCGGCGCACCAACGCATTTGATGGAGGCAAAGCCATGTTGTCCTAAATCCCCAAGCACTTTGGTATGTTGTGACGAAGTGGCGTGCTCTGGTATGTAGTAAATGGTGGGGCACTGTCGGGGCCATGTAGGAATGAGTATAAGGTTGGGGCTTTAAAATCGTAGATGCGGCGTCATCCGACAAGGCTGACGCTAAATTTACTTCCGAGCCTTGCATCCACCCAACTTCATCTCAACCAGAAAGAGAACAAACAACCCTCGAAATGACTAGTGTTCAAGCCCCAAATTTAGACAGCAGCATGAACCATGACACAGAACGAGAAGATATCTCGATGACGGGCGTGGAAGACGCGGAAAGTAGGACCGAGCTACCAATTGCGCCGAAGAAGGGCTGCGATATCACAACCAAAACTATCAAGAACCCATCATTTTCATACGCCTATTTGGAATACATTTCTGATGGCCAACCAACGACTGATCTTGACATACTCACTGTTCGATCACATCTCACATCCGGCTTAAATCAATTTCTTGGGCTTACTGGCGCTGCCATATCAGTTGATATTCTCAAGGTGGACCAAAAAGGCTGCTGGATTCGTGTGCCAAGAGAAGACTTAAGAGCCGTCATCGCCGCGATGGGGCAATGGGTTGGAACGGGTGAAGGCAGTTCAAAGGTGGCGTGGAAGTTGAAGGCCAGCGGCAACTGGTTAGGGTCTCTGGTTGCCTCTCAAGGAATTCAAAATACATGGGCAACATGAACTACCAGCGCGAACGACAAACGATACCCAAGCAATTCATGCAAGGCTACTATACATTCTGGCTATATAAAGTCTAGTGTATAAGATATGTGCATTTCCAACTTCCGGCAATGCGAATGATCCGAAAACGCCCCAGGCTACCATTATATCTTCCCAAAATATTTGAAGTTTATGCATGATTTCATGAGGGAACAGTGGACTTCGATAATCCCAAATCAGATCAGATCGACGACATTAACGAGCTGTGAGCATAAGCCATTGGCTTGATGTCTGGGTGAGGGACGGCATCGAATTTGTGGAAATCCAGCTTATAGTCTGGCCCAATGTTGATGTATGCACCCTTGTTCTCTGTGCTATCACAGTACCTCGGGGCGGAGAAAACTAGAATTCACAATTAATATAATTCAATAAACATGGGAAGTTTCGGCATACCTGTAATGCACTTCCCGTTGTGTTCTTCCTCGTAACCATCCATGCGCACTTCGTGACTTCTGATAATGGCAGTGAGGTTATTGTTGTCACAGAATCGCTTCGTAACATCAGGTCCAAACTGCATTCCCACGCCTCTCTTCGATGGGCCACGTCCAGGCTCGGTTTGTGGATCGGTCCAAAGCATTTCCATCATCAGTCCTTCTTGACCAGGCTGGCGCTGGTTATGCCTGTTTAACTTCCTGATATCGTCCAAGGTGATCTTATCATCAGAGAATAGACCTCCGTGGAGGACAAAGTACTGGTGTCCGATCAAAGTAGCCAGCGGCAACGCTGAGAATGACTCGCTGAATAATTTGAAGGTCCTCTCGTTATATTTCGCTTTGCATTCGCCCTCGAAGCCATAAGCACGGTTCATGTCGTCCGTCTCATGGTTTCCTCTGTTAATGAAGAACGCTTGTGGGCGAATCCACTTATAAGAGTATAGCAGGAGCGCGATTTCTGTCGACCAAGATCCACGATCCACGAAATCGCCGTTGAAGAGATAATAATGCTTGTCAGTGGGGAAGCCATTCAACCTGAAAAGCTCCATGAGATCGAAATATTGGCCTTCATATTGTTAGCAGTTGATACAACGCACTCAGGGTTCAACCTGCACAATATCTCAGAGACATAGGGAATAGCCTTACCATGGGTATCTCCACAAACAGTGAGCGTCGCATCTTCGGGGATGTCCACCTCTACCATGGTTGGTTCGTCGTACACAATCTTCTTAACAGCGAGAACAATCTGGTAAACGTATTTCTTGTGTATCTTCTTGCCGGTCTTGAAGCGCTCGATCATGTCATCAATAAATTCCTGGGTCATTTCATCGCCAAGTCGAACACCATCATAATCCGCGTCAACAACCATGGAAGGGATATCCAGTCCTTCGGCCGCGGAAGGTTCCTCTCCTAGCTCGATAGCACTGAAGAAGGCCGCCCGACGTACAAGCTTCTCAGCCTCTGCGAGCTTCAGCTTCGCATCTTTATCACCTGGCAACTTCTTAACAACAGCCTTGAAGTCCTTTACTGCATCGCGAGGTTTGAGAATCGCGGAATATGCAACAGCTCGTCTGTAATAGGCCTATAAGATATATCAATGAGTGAAACAGCACCCAAACCAAATATATGTCCTTCATACCTTCGCGAAATTGGGGTCGAGTTCAATGGCCTTCGTCGCATCGGCAATTGCGTAGCCAAACGCCTCGGACTTGATGTTGGCCTGTCTCTTCTGGTTAGTCATGCGACCACTTGAATAGGCGGGGTGCGACTGACCTGAGCTCTGTTACTGTAATATGTCGGTTGGTTTGGGTCCTTCTCAATAGCCTTGGTGTAAAATTCGATCGCAGTTGGCCAGTCGTGCGCAGCAAACGCTTTGTTACCCTGGTCCTTCAGAGCAACGCCTGCGGGATCAGGAGCAGTCATGGTGGGAGAGTGCTTCTTGGCTAGACCAGACGCCTATAATTTGTATTCGTAAAATTCGTTGAAGAGATCTGGTTTATATTTCTGGAGTCGCAGGAATTTATGAGAAAGAGTCAAATGTTTGCGAAACAGAAACAGTTAGGACCAGGCATTCTCCAATGTTCGAATTCGATCCACACAACGCACGAGGTTCGCCTTCTCCATCCCAACCCCGCTTAAATTTAGACTTAAGCGATCTAGAAGCTTAAGGCACGCGTGGTCACGTGGCAGTGAACTGTACTACCGCTGTGCATCAACCGCCACCACCTTCAGCCTCATTGATAGAAACTTACTTCAGCTTTTCTACAACACCGTGCCTTATCTCTTACGAGTGTCGCACGAAAGCCACCAGCGCAGGTGCTCACCGAGACTATTAAACCATCTTAATTCATTATACACCATGTCGTCTCGTTACATTCCCCCAGGGCAGCAGAGGAACATGCGCGCATGCATGGTCTGTTCAATAGTCCAGACCCAAGCTGTAAGTTTGAGGTGCTTTTCGCCTCAAATCCACCACTCTAACCTTACTCTCTAGACATTTCACAAGGAAGGGTGTCCAAACTGCGAGGAGTTTCTGCGTCTTCAGGGCTCCATGGACGCGATTGCCGACTGCACATCGCAGGTCTTCGAAGGCCTCATCACACTCGCAGATCCAAGCAAATCCTGGGTCGCAAAGTGGCAGCGACTTGATGGCTACGTGAGAGGCGTGTATGCGACAAAGGTGTCTGGCATACTACCGGAGGAGGTTGTCGATACGATGGAGAATGAAGCCAGGATCAGATATATTCCGTAAGTTGGAGATCGTGAATAAGTGAAACAAAGAGATAGCTAACAGTTTTGCAGTCGCGATGGTAGTGCACAGGAGGATTAGACGCAGCACAAATGGGACTTCTTTACGTGGCGCAGGAAATGGGTTGGGTTAAACGGCATTGCGACGGCGTCAATCACAGGGCAAGAATGGGATTAAGGAGTCAGATTTTTAGAGCCTAATTTCTTTCAAGAATAAGACTCCAGAGTGTTTTCTATGATTAATGCTATGCTTGGTATCTTGAACGCCATATAAACCCATTAATACAAACGCCCCTGGATAGGTCCATCTGGGCCTATCCTCATATCCACATCATATCTGGTCTCAAAACCTTGGCTTCTTCGGGGCCGGTCCTCCAAATCCTCCTCCACCGTCCCTACCTCTCTTCCGCTCAATCTCCTCTTTCATAATCCGCTCTGCCTCGCTCATCTTCTTGGGCTGTTGTATTTGAGCAACCTTTTTTCCTCCTAACGCATTCTTCTTAGCTGCCGCGAAGACGTTTTTAGGCTTGCTCTGGAATCCCATTTGCAGTGATATTTTGGCGGGGGCGCTTGGAATATCTTCCTTGACAGGGTTTGCTGTGCTGTCACCTTCGGCCGTCGCCAAAGTAGTATCTCCACTCGCCACTCCGCTGTTGGAGGCCGTGGCTGTGCTCGCAGACAATGGTTCCCTTTTCGTCGCCGAACCCTGCGTCTCTAATTCTGACGTTGGATTTACTGCCGCAGGCTTTGACCCAAAACTAAGCTTGATTTTCTCTCCTTCGACGCGTTTTAGTTCCTTATCGCCTTCATCCTCGTCATGGACCCCGCGGGCTTCAGCATCCGCCCGGGCCTTCCGGACTTGGTCGCGAATAAGCTTCTGCTCACGAGTCTCGTCGCCCTTATCCTGCATCTCCTTCTTCCGCACGGCATCTTGTCTCCGTAATGCTTCAGGCGAGTTGTCTACCCACGCAAGATGAATTCCCTTGTCCGTTTCCTCGACCCTGCATATGCCCTCCCGGCCAAGGTGCTTCGCGAACTCTGTGAGCGATGGCCATTTTGTCGAGTTCATGTGAATATGTTCCTTGTTGGCAATATACTCCTGGTAGAAGTGGTTCATTTGGACTTGCTTCTCGCCATGCGATGTTCGTAGTAGCAGCAAGAAGTCTCTCTGGAACTGGTTGCTGTAGTCGTTGATAAACTTCTTGGGGTCTTCTCCAACCAGCAGCATCCGCCTAACATGAGATTCCGACTGGGTGTGCATCTTGAAGCCATTTTCGTCGCGGCACTGCTTTTCGCAAACCTGGTAGACGGTCAGTATCGCAAATACGAATTGGATGCGCCACCATGGTAAACTCACCTGACAATACCATCTTAAACGTTGAAGTCCTTTGGACTTAAGCTGATTGTTGAGCTGCTTCGTGGATCCTGCCTCGGCGCGTGGCATGGTTGCGTTCTTGCTTGCCCTGGACTGTGGGGCGCGGTGTTGTATGTTATCGATTAAGTACAAAATGTTTGTATTTCAGCCACCGACCTAGGAGGCGAGGCTTACCGGAAATACGATGGTCCGAAATTTAAAGTTTAAGCTTTTACAGACATATACTAGACCATATTGGCTCTAGGGCACTACAGTACGTACTGTGCATTGTTACCTTGACCCTTGTCAAAATAATACCCAGCCAGTCCACGAAGCAAGGCAAGAGCCTTCGTTTGATTCTACATGCCGAAAGAAAAAATACTCCCTTACCAATGATAGTATACTTGTATATTAAAACATCACCATTACGACGTGATAAGAAAAATTATGTTGCGTGAATGGACGTGTCTTAGTTACCTCGGTCCATTATTATTCCGAACTCCTTCTTCTCACATGCTATTTCATGCAATCTACTTCAGTCTTATTAGAAACACTCTAAATTCACCCTCGCCGATGTCAACTAAGATCTCAAGCAATATCTTTCAATGATATTCTACCCAAACGTCGAAGTGCGCCACCATGGCGTGCAAGGCCTGTAATTACGGCGAGCAGGGCAATGCATCTCAGAGCCCAACTGTGCCAGACGGTAGGTTGGAAGGCGTGTCACGAGGGCCGGAAGCTCGCCACTCTATCCGCGGGCGATGCCTGCCAACAAGTGCCACATTTGGCGGCCGGCGTCCTCTCAATCCGTCTGATGCGGCCGAAGACAGTTTGGCGTACACCGAGGCGTTAGAGGGAGGGAATGGCCTCGGGGATGGCTGTGTTCCGTTCTATCCTGGTATGGCATCCCTTTATTCCATTTGGAAAGACTGTCTTGTTGGCAATTCATGGGTTCTCGTGGAATACCAGGGTGTCCATTTCACAATGGGACAATGCAAGAATACTTAGCGCAAGTACGAGGAAGTGGACACCAAAAGAGGCATTATAACTTTTCTGTTCACATACTACCATCTGGTGCTCTATCCCCCGCCCCCTCGGATCTGCCCGCTCCCAGCCTTTCATTAAATTTGAGATGACGACCGCCTCGATCACACGAGACCGGGTCAACCTCTGGCTACGCGATGCACTGCGCCCTTGGATGTCTGTAGATAGCCGAGTGAGTCGGTCGAACAGGGAGGGTCAGCATGCCATGAAGATCGAATCGCTTATGCCGGAGATCTCGCCGCATGAGTAGGTTAATCCGTATTTGTGGCTTACGCTCGCGCTCAAACTGCCTGTCGAGCTAAGATCTTTGTCTATGTGTGCAGAGTTGGCAGCCCCCGATAGCCATCCAAACTGCGTGGTATCTGTGAGGTACTTGGGGCGCACACAGTGATCAGGGTAGTTGGCTAACAAATACTGATCAATGGCTACATCGCGAGTAGCTTTCAAGATGTCCTGGAAATCAGAGTTTTGACCTAGACCTTGACGCAGCTCCTGCCGGAATGTTTCCACAAGAGAGTCGCTCTCGTTGGATTCATTATCGACGTTTAGAAAGAGTTTTATGAAGTCGCTCCCCAGACGAAGAATAAGCTGGCTATCATGGGCTCCTGAGTTCATTGCAGATTCGCAGTCTTGGAGGAGTTGCCCGGCACAAGACGTCCATTTCCCTTCCCTCCTTAGAGGAAGCCCATGGTTTAGGTGAGCTGTTGCCTCTGCACCCTCGTCAAGGAAGGGATTCTCATGAGAGAAGTGCTCGAGGAGACATTGATGCATGTGCTTTGCTGAATTGGTGATTTCAAGAACCGAGCATTCTTGTTTATGCCGGTATTCGGCAAGTGTTAAGGAAAGACCGAATGCGTCGTCCACAGCAAGTGCGTCGGAAGAATTCTCTTGCTCCCAGTCCATTGTAGAGTAAGGTTCTATGAGGAATAGATCTTCGATGCCACTGAGTTCGCCTAGGGAATCCTCTACCTGAAGACAAGCCTCAAATTCTAAAACTTGCTCAAGCTTCTGGCTATGCTTAGCTAGTATAGCGTCGTAGTCGCCAAGCCGGTACAAAGAGAAAGGAGTCCAAGGATCGTCTTTATTAGACAGGCACTCATCGAGCGTGGATTTGTATTTCGCTGGTGGCTCAATTGCGACAGTAGGAGTATTCTCATTCTGAGAACAAAGTGACTCAGCTATGTTAGCCTCCTCCATATAAAGGTCAGACATTTGGGACAGAGGTGAGCTGTACGAGACGATCCCTGCATATCCCTAATCGTATTTAGTATAGGACTAAGGAACAATGGTAGGGGGTTAAATACCTCGATAGAGTGCAATTTGCTGTCCGCGTTGGAAGGGGTATTGTATCTGACATTCGGAGGCGTTGCTGTCTCTAGTTAAAAAGGACCAAGAGATGATAGGAATAGAATAACTCACGCATGTTGTCAGGCACTTCTGCTGTCTTCCTTCTCTTAAAGTTTTCGATTTTCTGTGCTGTGACCTGGGTTTCTCCATAGAAATAATCCGTGTCTTTGCCTTCTCGTGCACGTTTTGTTCCTTTGGCAACAATCCATTGCATGTCGCATTGCTGTATGTTCTTGTGCCAACCCCATTCTTTCATCTGGCCTTTCCATCCTCTGGGGCTAGAATTTATGTGAGACTTCAGTGTAGGTGTCAAATTTTATATCGTACCTTGCTTTGAACCCATAAACTGTCTCAATCTTTGCCATAGTGACCGCTAGATCATTATCCTCAACCATGTAGATCTGGAAGGCGCTTGTCTTGATTTCGTCCCATTTCTGGTTGCGACGCTTTTTAGGCATGGATTTCCCTCCGTCGACTACCAAAGGGGTAGCCTCGTTATTATTACTCGCCATAGTAAACTCGAGGCATTGAACGCACAGAATAAAACGGTGACTGAGAAGAATAAGAAACTTGCCAGTAGAACAAAAAGAGGGAAAATGAGTAGAGATTAATCCAAGGGCGTAGAACAGGTTATAAATACGTCGCAAGGACGACTCTCGCAAAAGTGCAACACGCGAAATCACAGTCAGTGCCCACCCCTGACGCCACATTGACGATCAGCCAACCGGTAAGAATTTACAAAAGTGCAGGCAGTGTTTTGTACCCCAGCCGCGAGCTTACTCGGACGCCACACGGGTAACAAAAGTGCAGGCTCTATAATTAGGTCGATATATAACTCGAGGGGAGGCTAGCCATCATGTTACCGATTCAAAAAGCTTCATCACGAGACCCCTTAGAGAAGCTGCCAATGTCTGGCGTTAGAATTGAGGACAACTGCAGCTGCTGTACACAAAATTCTCACAGTTATAGGCGTAGCAAATAAATCACGGCATATAGAACAGCAGGGTGGAAATTAGTTAATTAACTAGGCTATCTAATGGTCTCAACCATAAATGTCAGCCGCATCGTAATCGTCAACAAACCCCGTGCACACCCTGCCAGTCTCACATACAAGAAAGCCTGAGTAGTCCGAAGGGGCACCGCCCATTCGGTGCATATGTCGATAATAGACCACGACATCGCCGGCGCGATAGCCTGTATGCGCATCGCCTGTCCCTCGTGTGTCTGAATAACAGCACGGAGGATATGCTTGTTCACCTCTCTAGGATCTGTGGTTTCATTGATCGCCAGCTCGACGCCGAGGTCGGTGGTCCGCCGCTGGAAAGCGAGGATGGGGGGTACGCGGCACTGTTTGACGAAAAGGAGTTGGAGAGGCTGAAGAAAATCGAATCTGAATCCTGGACCCGTGGTGGGAATCCGCGAGTGCTAGTTCATTGCGAGACAGGGTACTCGCGCTCGCCTATGGTTCTGATTGCGTACCTGATGAGGAGTTGCCAAAGGAGGTGTATGCTGAATATCTGCGGGGGAGAAGGGAGAGGTTGGACGAACTGGGGTTGACGGGGCAGTGGTAGAGATCTTGTCAAAAGGGGATGAGGGGCGCTGCACTGGTTGTGATTTGAACCTTGAGAGGTTGTCACGATAGGAGGACTGTAACAGTAGTCTCAGCTGGCGAGGTGAAAAGAGGTTGATGGGTGATGAACTTATTGGTATTCTGAACCTATGAAGTGTGTAAGACTGTAGTAATCCCTCCCAGCAGACGCCATGCAAAAGAACGCCATGCCAACCAAAATCGCAGCGCCGTGCGTTTGTTCCGCTGAACTCCCTCCCTCTGAACCTTCCCCCTTCCTGCCTTCCCTTCCTGATATCCTCGTAACGTGACAGACCGCCGCTTCTCTCCATGGACATGACGAGTGCCCCGCTCAATCCCCAGACGCACACCCCTTGCACCCACAGCTCACGCACTCAACCTCTTGGTCCTCCTTCAGATTCGCTTTCGGCACGCGGCATATGCACGTCGAGTTGAAATTCGTTTCCTTAGTCTGTATGCACCTCAAACAACAAAGCTGCATCCCATTAGCCTCCATCCCTCTTCTCCCCCACTTCACTCCACAGAGATTACTCACCTTGGCATAACTATCCTTCTTCCACTTCGCGATCAACATCGCATCCGCATACCCATTCTTACACAACCACTCATACAGCTGCTTGCTAATCTTCTCCTGCTTATATAGCTCCCACACATACCTGCTCCTCTGATGCGAGACCTGGAAGATGGGCCAGAGCGCCTGGTGCTTCGGTGCTGCGGTTGTGGGCGCGTTCTCGGCGTCTTTCATCTTGTTGGCGAAGACGAGGAGGGAGTCTTCGATGTCGCTGAAGCCGGCGGGGGGAGCTTTGCGCTTCGAGGCGTGCCGGATGGCGGGCATGTTTGCGGTGGAGGAGGGGGTGTGATGCGCAAAGTAGTTCCTGTTGTATCCAAGCTGCGTGTCGAAATCGAGGAGTTGATGTCGTGGCGTGAAGCAGGGAAAAGAAAGTTGCCTGTCGTCTGTAAGGCTGTCTAACATGTCAACAGCTCCAGTGGCGGGGCCCTAAATAAATAAAAACCTCAGCCTTACGACCCCAACCTCAGGCAACCAAAAACATCACGTGATATTCAATCCCGGCTTCCGCCCGAGCTTCAAACGAACGACGATGAGCGATGAATGAGCGCCCTCTTTTAGCTGCAAGAAGAGACAACAACCAGCGCACAATATGGTCATCAATCCCACCTACCTCGCGCAGCGGACGCGGCAGTGTGAGTTTGGAACCCCAGGGGATTCTAGTGTGTGGATTGGAGACGGGGATGGGGGCTAATGTGGTTGCAGCTGTGAATTGGAATGATGCGCAGAGGCGGGTTGCGAAGAGCTATCGCGAGTGGATTCGTTCTGTATGTCACCCCCCGTTACCCCCTCGAGAGATACGGATGCGAATACTGCGGACTGGCTGGGCTGGGTGGGTCGATTGGATTGGATTGGGCCGGGGATGGGGAGGGAGGGGAGAATTGGAGGAGCCGCTGCTGTGTGTATATGGATTGATGCTGATTGTGTACCGATACAGGCCCCGGAGATCCAGACGATGTACTCGCTGAACATTTCGGTTGGCGAGCTGCGGACGAAGATGAGGGAGCAGTTTGAGCGTCACCGATACGTGAAGCAGCTGCCCGTGGTGGATATGTTGCTGTTCCAGAGCCATGCGGAATACCAGGTAGGAATGACCTTTCCCTTGTTATGATCGGAAGGCGGAGGAGGGGAAGAGCGTGAAGGTGGTATGATGGTGGTGGTAGAAGTTGAGCTGGGGGTTGTGGGAAGAGCACTCACGACGCATCATCACCACCTACCTTCCACTGGAGAGACGACAGAGGAGCAACAGGCGTGGTGTTATATACCATAAAGTCCCATCACTAACACACAACATAGGAAACCCTAAACTACTGGAAGCAACTTCCCCACATCCTCAAGTATTTCCGCGCCGAAGAGGACCCCACCGCGCATCTCCCCAAGAACTTCATGAGCGGTTTCCTCGAGGGCCGGAATTAGAGAAGGAGAGTGAGGAGGCAGAGGGCCGTGGCATAGAGATAGAGCCAGCTGGTGAGAGGGAGTTTTGGTGGAGGGGGTGTAGTGAAGTGGGAGAGAGGGGGATTTGTATATATCCGTTACTATGTCGAGAATAGGACGAAAGTGTTTCTTGCTAGTTGGGAGTCTACTGATTTGATGTGCTTTGGGAAGTGAAGCACCAAACGAAGCACGATGGATGAATCGTGCGTGCTGTCAGCTGAAGAACTTGCATGCATAATAACCAGTGTGGCTGATTCCTCAAATTGCTTGATATGAAAGCATACCGCCAACCAGAAATACTTCTCTTCCTCTCATTCTACATTCTATTCCAAACGCCCTTACAATCCCACGCAGCTTTTACATACCACCCAACCCACAAAACGCCTCCAAACGCCATCCTCTCACTCTCCTCATATCTCACAACCCCTCCACCACCCCCTCTACTGCCTCCCAAAAGCCTCCCTCTCACTAACAAACTTCTCCGCCACAACATCGCACAAATCCATCAGATCATCCAGACCCTTCTCCAGCGCCTCAAACGCCGTGCCCTCGTACGTCTGGATGCGGATGTTCATCTTTGGCTCCGAGGGATGGGGGATGGAGTAGCCGCAGAACTCGACGTTGGGGCTAGGGGGTTTGTTAGTTTTGACTGCCTTAGAACAAACAAGACTGGGGAATGGGTGCGGGAGATACGAGGAGGAGGAGTAGGGCGCCGGAGGGGGAGATAAGCGTACTTCTTCATGATAATATACCTCAGCGCATTACCAAGTGTATGATCCTCATTCGTAAACTCAAAACTGGCAGCCGTATCCGACGACCCAGGAAGCTATAAGTCTATTAGCATCTAATTCACTCCTCTCAGCCATCTTTTTAGGGCGTAATAACATACCACGCGCACATTCTGCTTCGCCCACAGCGCAGCCAACACCGCATCCTCGGTCGGATCAATCTGATCCTGCGCCACCACAGCCGGGGCGACGTCGCCCATCGAGACGTCGCCGTCGAAGGCGTCTTCGGTGCTTGCCATTGCGAGTAATTAAAGGGAAATGGCGGGAGTTGGGCGGGCAATTAATGTATACTGTGAGGTGGGGGAGGAGGCTCTGGAATCTATCAGCGATTGGGACTTTTTTATATCGTGCCTTTGATATGAGGCATACTATGAGAGCGATAAGAAGTCATGTGATGATAAGGATGGCAACCCATTTTGAGAGCTTGGAGGGGGGCACGTGATGATACGACTCGAAGGGGATGGGATGTACACGCACTCACCATAGGGCGGACATACCTCCCTACAATCCCAATTTTTCCTCTTTCCTCACCACGGCTATGACGGTCCACTAGCCCAGCCCCCCAAAAAGGAAGGGAGTTGCCGTGGCACCGCGTACACGACGAGGACCCCCTCAGGACCCCATCATGACCCCGTCAGGACCTCATCAGGACCTCATCAGGACACCCCGTCAGGAACCACGTCAGGATCTAGGACTGGGTACCCACTGTACGCGACGACGACGCGATACGCGAAAGGGAAAGCGAGGTGGGATGGGATGAAAAGATGCCGGGGAGGGGGCGGGGGGCAAAAAGGGCGTTATCGATTACTGAGACGTGACTAGGGAGGATGGAGGGGCGGGTGATTGGGGGGGAGAGCGCGGTGTGAATGAGGATGCGCGCGGCTAGGAGGGGGAGGGCTGGGCGGGAGGGGAGTGGATGGATGGATGGGTGATGTACGGTGATGTGGGATGGGATGTGCGCTGTACGGTGATGTGTGATGTGCGGGTAGGGTGGTGGTGTGGTGGTGCAGGTGCAGGTGCAGGAGGATGGAGGTGCTGCTGGTGGATGGATGTAAGGGGTTGTAAGACATATGGGATGGGATGGGAGCTGATGTATCGTCGTCGTCGTCGGAGTACAGCACCGCTCATGTGCTGTCTCCCTCGGCATCGCGATTATTCACCCCATCGCGCACCCATCTCGTATCTCTTGCACCTCTCCCCTTCATCAGACGACTACCTCGGGACTGGACTCAACCCACGCAATCTATACCCCGAAGCTTTAGCACGCGGCAGCAGAAAAGACCAAGGCCGCGGCCCTCAGACTGATTGGATTAAGCAAAAAATCAACGACCCCCCGTGGCGTGGCGTTCCCCTGTCGCGTTTCATCTCGACGCGCTCTCGCTCTGCCCTGTGGTAGAGCGCGCAGGGGGTGGTGTGGCGTACCCACTTTTCCAAAACGCCAGTATGTTTGACAGAGTGCCGGGGTATAGGGTGGGTAGCGGTGCATCGTCGTCACGGCGGCGGGCGGTGGTGGACGTGGGGCTGGGCTGGTACAGCTGGGGGGCTTACGGAAGAGCGGTAGAGGAGATCGTTTGGTGGTGGTGGCGATGGGGGGTTCGTTGCAGGCAGCTACGCTACTGTATACTACCTGTACGGCGGCATAGGAAGGGGGTTTGTGGGCTTGTTTGATGTGAGATGTGGCGATGGTGGGCGATTGGGAAGGGCGTGCAGGGTTCATGTGGTGAGTGTGTGATGCCACTGTTTCCCTGTTCGCACGGCCCTTTGGTACCTTTCATACCGCCGCCGTCGTGTTCATCCCGACTCGACTGCAGCCCTTGGGTGTAATGAGGTGTTGTATGTTAATTGATCGACGTTTTGGGTGCTGTGAGGCTTTGAGCTTTTTGGGGGAGGGAGAGATTTGTTCAGGATGGGGGATGTGACGGTGAGGAGATGGAGTAGAGTGAGTATTGGTACTATTGGTACTATTGCTTCTCTATACTCTCCGTCAAGAATACCATAACCACCCACTGGTTTTCTTCACTCCCATCGCATCCCATCAATCATTTCCCACCCACCACACTACCACGACACCGTGCCCAACTCTATCTCCTAAGCTTCCGACCAGGGCGCCTCTAGTGTGTACGCCCCTAGCGGATCATCCAGCGCCAGCACACCCCCAAAGAAGCCCAGTCCCAAACCCACAAATACCACACTCACCTCGCTCCTGATGATGGGGGACAGGGATATTGATTGAGAATTCAATAGTCCGACTTGGGATGCTGCGAGGGCTGTCTCGAAACCCAGTGCTGTGGGACCGATTGGCGGGGATCGAACTGCAGTCGGGGGGGACGACCAGATGAATCTAAAACGGTGTGTGTTTCCTCTGGGGGCGCGAGGGGGCTGGATCGGGGTTGCGGTGGGGATGGGGGATGTTTTGGGGGGAGTGGATGATGCCGTACGAGTATACTGTAGTGCTAAACTGTGGTATGACTACGGTGATGGTGGAGGGTGGCGGGGTATAGTTGCGTGGCTCTATAGCATTATGGAAATAATGTTTAGAGAGTGTTTATCTCACGTTTGACGGCGTCTTGCATGTGTCTGTACTGTAGATACTGTAGGTACTACTGAGCGAGTGTATCATCCGGAGAGAGTGATACCCGCTGTGAGAGCATGTTAGAGAGGACAGAGGACAGACCGAACTACTGCACTCTACCTACAGTATATACCCGCCAATACCACCTTCCCATCATGCAGACGACAGAACATAAGACGGCGGGAAGATCGAAGAGACGAAAGCAAGCGTGTGTACTCTACTCTACTCGCCCTAGAGCATGCAAACCCTCTAGAACTATGCAGGGCTTGTTCCATCTGCCGTCTAGAAACATATCATATAGTGCTCTACCACGTCTACCACCTAACATAGAGTGCTGTGCGGTCTGTCCGGCTGTCATATGATGATGCCCTCTAGTGCTGGATAGCAGGGGCAGAGGATATATATTATATTTCAATATATTTTCACGGCTGACAGGCAGGGAAGGGAGGGGGAGCTGATAAAAGCTGGTAATTTTGATGCTGAAGAAACTGCTGTTCACTAACTGACCCCTTGATGCACTTTTTAGAATGCCCCCTTCTTTTCATATGGAGAACTCCTTCATACTACTATTTCATACACTACTTCATACTACTACTACAAACTAGATAGAGTACTCACCATTCAAGGCAACCCCCTCCCTCCTCCCTCCTCCCCTCCCCTCCCTTCTACCCCCTCACCCTCCCTCCCTTCCCCCCCACACCCCTGACCTCCTGAACTAAACTTATCTAAAATCTTGTACTAGTACATCAGTTACACTACTAAACCCTACACACATCCAAGTACCCCTACTTAAATCTAGCAATATACATCTCAGCTTCCCCCTCTAGAAAAATGTCTCCTCCAGGTCTTGTCTAGGTCTTGTCCATGTACTTTATCTGTGCGCATGCACCTGAAATATACTTCTCCACCCCCAGGACTGCCTTGTACCGTGTTACATCTTTCGTCGAGGCTGTTCCGTATTACTTCACTGCTAAACACTGCCAAACACACTACTAAACACTCCTACCACACAAGTAGAAGATACTTCCTAGAACCTCAAACAATAGTGTACACCCACTCCCCTCCCCCCATACAACACCAACACCAACATTCCATTTCACATCCCCAAATTCACAATTCCCACCAACTAACTCGAGTATACCGTCCTGTAACTGTACTCCTACTCCTACTCCTACTCCTCTTACACTCTTACTCTTACTCTTACTCCCATTTCTACTTCCACCACTATACTCCCTCCTCCTCCTCCTCCTTCTTCTCCTCCCTCCTCTTCCTCCTCCTCCTCGTCTCTCTAAAACTTCTTCCCCTCACTTTCATCTCCACCGACTCTTGACATCTTGCCTCTTCTGTATCTATTAGAGTGGCAGATTTAATACCTCCCCTGCGTTTCGACCACCCCCACTCTTCATCCCTACTTGAATCGGGAGTCTAAGTAAGACCTACCAGTTCGCCATTCTTAAACCTAAACCTCAACCTTTCCACACCCCACCGAGACTTGAAGAAGAAGCAGGAAAACTGACTTGTGATCTCCGTCTCCAGCGCGCCTTCCTTCACACTTCTTGAACACCAGAGTCCAGCGTCTTGCCAATCCTCGTTTGGTGACACAGCTGCGCGCTGCCTTCAAGTTTGTTATATCCTCCCCCAAACTCGAGTATTGAGAGCCACGACTTCCGCGGCCCAATATCTCCTCACCGACACCGGTTCTTCAGTCGCACCACCAGGCTGCTTCTAAGCCGGAAGTGCTTCAGGACGACTAGAACCACTTCGCCCTTGCTGCTCAGAACCCTACACACATCATGAGTACTGCCATCGCAATGGCTCCGTCGCCCGCTCCCCACGACCGAAACGCATACGTGGATATCGCGCCGTCAAACTCTTCGCCGCGCGAGACACGCATCTCTGCACCTATCGCATCGAATCACCATGCGCCGAGATCAGAGAGCACGAGTCCCAGAGGCTCATCAGGCTCAAAAGGCTCGCCAACGAGGTAAGTCAAGAATACAAGCTACAACCGCAGTCTCTCCCTCAAAATCCAAGCATGCTAACATCCCCCCTCTCAGTCTCCGAAATGCCCCTCCCCCCAAGATCATCGTCAAGAAAGAGCCCTCGTCGCCTGGCCTCCCCACCTCGCGCCACCGACCGCGCAAGCTCGACCTCTCCAAGAACAACTCCAGCGCCGCAAACTCGAACCAAAAAGGCACCGCCCCCCTCACCTCGCGAGAAACCGGCGGCCTCGCCATCCAAGACGTCGGCCTTGCCTGCCTCTCCCCCGGCTTCGTGACGCAAGATCCCACAATGCGCGAGCAGCTCCAGCGCAGCATCTCCGTGCGCGAACAGCAGCGCCACATCATCGAGTCGCGGCTCCAACAGACCGCGCGACCGGGCGACGCGCCCCTCGATAGCGCGAAGGAGATGCCCGGACCCAGCGCATTCGGGGCTATGAAGACACCCGGCACATCGCGACGCAAGGCGCCTCCCGGACTTAGCATCGTGGCGCCCTCGCACGAGCAGTTCGCCAACGAGCGCGTCATCCAGTCCGCGCCGCTGAATCAGACGTTTACAGGGCGTCACCAACCGCATCCGCTGACGCGACACGTTCAGAATCAGCCGTCGAACCTCTCGAATACGTCGCATATCCACCACGTCCCCGCGAATCAGACCGCGAATCGCCTCCCTCCCATCTCAGACGTCTTTGCAGCCGAAAACCTGGGACAGCACCGCGACGCTGTGAACGGGCCGAAAACGAGCATATACCCACCTTCCTCCAACGCCGCCGCGTCGCATCACAACCGCCACACTGGCTTCCCCTCCCCCACACAGGCCCCGCAACAACCACCGCACTCCGCGCGCCCGCGTGAATACCGCTCCGCTGAGGAAGCGCAAGCCGAGCTCGCAGGCGGACGTCCAGAACTCATTCCTAAAATCGTGCATTATGGCGGCCACCAGCCTCCTACGCCGCCGAGTCCGCAGACGGGGAATGCGATGCGTAATGGTGCGGGGAGGAGGCGCGGGAGGGAGGAGTATGAGGAGGGACGGAGTCCGCCGCTTGGACAGGGGCCGGCGGCTGCGAGGAGGGTTGTGGGCGGTGCCGCGGGTGCGTTTGGGGAGGGGAGGGATAGTGAGGAGGCTGTTAGGATGAAGAAGGAGGAGTTTTTGAGGTTGTGTGATCGGGCTTGGGATTTGTTCCATTCGTAAGGGTGAGAAGGGGTGGTGGGATGGAGAGGGGTATGACGTACACGACGGGCTTGATGAGGCCGATTCACGAACTGGGATTGGGGATACTACTACTACTACTACTACTATTTGCTGTTGCTGGTGGGATGGGGGAATTAGGGGGATGGATGGGGGGGGTTATAATTTTGTTCGCACACCGGACAGGACCGGATCGGGGCTTCCTGGATTGAAATGGATTCGGATACCACCTTTTGCTTTTGCTTTTCTACACATTCTCCGCTACACTTGTTTGTTGTGCTTTCGCTGCTTTTGTTGTTGTTGCTGTTGCAGGTTGTCTGCTGTTTCGCTTCTTAATTTTCTTCTTCGTTTCGTCAGCCCTACTGCATGAGCGAGAGCGGATGCGCGAGCGCGGATAGCGATCGATGGTGGTGGTTGTGCGCCAACGGAGCTAGAGGTGATAGGGAAAGAAAGGAGAGAGAGATAGGTGTGTTGTGCTATATTACTAGGGATCGTCATTTTTTATATCCACGCTACGGCTGGATGGAGTGAGGAGTTAATCAGTCGATGGAAGGGCATTTTATTCTGGGCGCTGGACTGCCTTGGGTGTGGGTGTGTGGTGGTGGTGTGGACAGGGGAAGGGGGTGGGGCCGGGGAGGGGGGGGGTATGAGAAATTTAAATGTTTAAAGCTCTATCTACATGTTGTGCTGTGAAATTGTGAATGGTGTCTGTCTGCTGTGCATATAGTGGGTGAAGATGGAGGGGTCTTCCATACGGTGCCTAGAAAGCCTATGTATGTCCGCCTTTGACTCCAATATGAGAATGGGCCCCCCTCGCCCTTGCCCGGGTAGATGCACAGACAGGTGTGTACAGCTACGTTTTTTTCTCACATCCCACACATTCTCCCACACATTCTCTCCCGCATTCACAAGTTTATCACACATCACATTCGAAAGCAGACAAGTCAGTCAAAAAAAAAGTCTTTCAAAAATCCATATATTGGATATCGTCTTCCATTCTCTATCTATCCAACTCCATCCCTCCCTCCTTTCAAACCCCCTCCAAACCCGTCGACTGAGCAGCACGCAGAGTAACAAAAGAGACTCCACGAGCAATTAAGGCCTATATATATAAAATAAAAAAAATAGAAGAAAAGCCGCCAGACCGATCGGGTTTCCCTCCCATACTCCTCCTCCTCCTATCCGTCTTATTTTGTTTCCTTCCCTCTCCTTCCCATCCATCTCTCCTCGCGCGCAACAGAAAAAACAGGAAAACAAAGTAAAGCAAGGCACAGGTGTCATGACGTCGTTAATGCAATTCGGAACGCTCAGCCGGCCGACCAAAAAAAGACGAGTAAAAAACAAAAAGCAGACCCAACAGACCCCAGCAAAACCCCCATACAAAACCGAAGGTGGCCGGCCCATTTCGTTAGGCCACCCGTACATATACGATGCTGTTGCTCTCTCTAAACATGCGCGTGCGCCGCTGCCTCGCTGCCGCCGTTCGCTGTGTTTCTCTTTCGCTAACGCCTGGACAAAAAAACTCCTCTTTGAATAAAAACAATTGACGCCGGTGCATGATGGCGGGGTTATGGTATGCATCGCCAACTCCCTTTCCGAAAACGATTGATAAAAAAAGAAAATAAAGTTTGTGGAACTCGGGCAAGCGTTTTAAATAAGAACGGCCCGTCCGCTCCCGCGACTGCTTGCGACTTGGTATCGTGCGGTACTGTGTGTGTTGATTGGGGAATATAAAAGCGGTTAAGAATGTCTCTCTCTCTCTATAATAATAGAAAAGTAGAAGTAGAAGAAAAAGTAGTTTCGAAAGTCGGAAATTCGCACGTGTGCCGATCGAGGATGCTGATTGAAGCGCTGCAATCCATTATCGTTCCTCATTGCGTGGTCGTGCGTTCGTGCGTCGTCTTTTCTGCAGGGAAAAAAAAGGGTTCGCGCAGGGTTGCGGGATGCAGCTGTGCCCGAGCTCGTGCGTTCGGTGGAGAGGATGGGGATTGGGAACGTCGTGATGGTCATGCGCGCACCACCACGAAAACGAAAAGTTCGTTCTTATAAGAAAAGGAACACCCATCCTCATCTCGCGCGCACAAGCAAGTCTTTTTCCCAAGAGGGCGACGACGAAGATTAAATTCCCTCCTCGCCCGCCTTACACAGCTTCACCTCGCGACCCCACTCGGACTTCAACACCTGGCTCGCCGTGATGCGACGGCTCGGATTCGGGTCGAGGATGGAGTAGATGACATTTCGGCAGCGGGCCTGTCGATCAGTTAGTTTCTTTCTTCGCGACACGACAGAGGTAGCAGAAGTGCTAGGTGAAGGGCGCGGGCTACTCACGCGAGCCAAACTCTCAATCGGACCGTAGCCCTCCTCGTCGCGGCGTCCCTCGAGGTAGCGCTCGTAGAACTCGTCCTCGTCCTTGCGCGCGACGCGCCACAGGTGCCGGCCCGTTCGCATGGCCATGTATATCACGCCAGTCGCCCAGACGTCGACGGCGCGGGCGTCGAATTCCTTGTCGATGTACTCCTCGGGCGCGATGTAGGGCGCGCTGCCGCACAGGCCGGAGACCATGTGCGCGTCTGTCTCCCAGGCCATGCGGAAGCACTCGCCGTTGCCGAAGTCGGTGATCTTGAGCGCGCCGTGGGTGGTGAGGAGGAGGTTCTCGGGCTTAAGGTCGCGGTGGGCTACGCCCATCTCGTGCATGTACTCGACGCCGCGCATGAGCTGCTTGAAGTAGCAGTCTGCCTCGGCGACCTCGAGCTTGCCGGCCGCCAGGACGAGAGTGTACAGGTCGCCGCCGGCGCAGAACTCCATCACCTCGCAGTAGTCGCCCTTGGAGTCCTGGAGGAGGTCGAGGGTGTGGATGACGTTGGGGTGGCGGAGGGAGGAGGAGATGCAGAACTCGGAGGTGAGGCGTTTGCTGTACCGCTTCTCGCTCTCGTCGGGGCGGCGGCGGAACTCCTTGACGGCGAAGAGCTGCTCGTTGTCGCCCTCCTTGCGCTTGTGCGAGATGCGCACGATGCCGAAGGCGCCGCGGCCTACGATCTCCTGGCACTTGCCGTACTTCTCGACCAGCGTCGCTGTCGTGTTCGGGCCGCCCTTCTTGTCGGTCGACGCCAGGGCCTCGCGCTCGCGCTTCAGCTGGTCCACCCAGCTCGACATGAGCGATAATTGCTGCTCGCCCTCGTGTGCCTCCATCGGCTTCTTCTTGCCGATCAGCATGTCGCGCAGCATGTCGGACAGCTTCTCTTGGCGCTTGGCGCTCTTGAGGTGATGTTCATGGCCACCGGGTACGTCGGGGACGAGGATGTATCGCTGAGCCGGCCACTGTGGCTCTTTGGGTTTCTCTTTGGGTTTCGGCATCGTTGGGATCTTTTCCGACGAAGATTGTTGACGTGAAGGCGGGGCGGGGCGAGAGGTAGGCGCCGTCGATGGCTCTCCAGGCACGGGCGTTGTGGCCTTGGGGGGTGATTTTGTACCGCCACTTTCAGAGCCGGAGCCGGTTTTATTGGTGTCGCGCGCGGAGAACATGCGAGTGAGTCGCTTGGTCATGGATTGCTTCTCGTTCGCCGGCCTGTGACTGTGGTCGGAGTGTGGCGCAGCCCCATTGGTTGTATCGTGCGTACCTTGTCCACTGGTTGGTCGCGACCTTGGCGATGCTGCGCCTGCACCGCCATCAAAGGAGGATTTCCTTGAGATTGTGGGTGACGAGGTCGCTTTGTCAGCATCGCGATGCGGGAGGATAGCGGTCATGGTGGCTGGTGCGCGGGGGTTTTCTGGGCGCTTTGGCGGTAATATTTGTGAGGGCGTCGGCTATACCGTACTGTACTGTACTGTACTGGTAGGGTATTTCTTTAGGCGGGTTTTTCTTTGTGGAACGATAATTAATATGTGTCGCAGTAAACCGTCAGAATGTCGATAGATTGCATGTGCTACCTGATCGTGCGAATAGCAGTCGAAGGTTCGTTCGTCCAAGGGTCCAAGGTAGCAGCTGTGTAAGCAACTGAGAAAAATATAAAGTATAAGATATGAAAAAAAAAAGGGTTATTAAGAGGGCCGCCTCAGCGGTCGCGGGCCTTCACGGCCCTGGTAGGAGAAAGCTTTCAGCAAATAAAGCTGTGATGTCGATTTTTTTTTTGGAGATTGAATGACGACAATGATGATGAAGCGGGCGCGGGGTCTGCTTTGTAGTGAAGTCTTGGCCAAAACTTTTTTTTGTTTGCCCCGAGGTGGTGGTTTTCTGGCGGTGGATTCCGGGAGGTGGGTTGAGTGAGGGGGGTCCCAGGGCGATTAGAGTGGTGTCTTGGGAGTGACGATGGGACAAATGTCGTAGGGGTCCGAAGGGGTCGTCGAAGGCCGAACACTGAGCACTCTGGAGCTGCAATTCCTCGGTGGCGAGGCGATTGAGTCGAGAAAACCAGGTGTGAAGGTTATGGAAGAGTGGGAGAGAGGTGTTTGGTATAATATACGAAGTTGAAGAAGGGAAATTGAGCAGAAGGTAGAGAAGGTGGCGATGTGGACTGTGGTATGGGTGTGTTTGAATTGCTCAGGATTTGGCGGTTTGTTTGTAATTTTTGGTTGGGGGTGGTGGTTGGTGGTGGGTGGTGGTAAGTGGGTGTGGATTGGTGGGTGGTTGGTAGTTGGTAGTGGTGGTTTGGTAAGTAAAGTCGGTGGATGGTGCAGGGTAGATGGTAGTGGATGGTAGTGGATGGTAGTAGTTGAGTGGGGGTGAAGTTGAAGAAGAGAAGGGAGAGGCGAGGGGCGGGGGGTTGAGGTGAGGTATAGACACCAAAACGCCGCCGCCAGGAGATTTGAAGATACGTAGAATCGACGTAGAGAGCGGTGGAGCGAGGTAGAGAGAAGTCGACGTAGTGAGAAACAGTGGGTAATTCGGTAGGTGGTAGATTGGTGATCCGTAGGCGGTAATGGTAATTGTTGACGGATAACGGGGGTGTAGAGAGTAGGCGAAAGGTGAGAAAGAGAAGAAGGTACGCGTAGAGTACTTTCTAGTCGGTGGTGGTATATTATAAAAAGAGGGCGGTTTAAGGGGCGGAGTTTGAGGTTCGAGTAAGGGCGAGTTAAGGGCGAGTAAGGGCCAGGGCAAGGCAAGATAAAGACCAAAGATCCAGAGACCCAGAGATCCAGAGATTTAGAGACCCAGAGACCAGAGATCCAGAGACCCGTAGTTTGTAGTTTTAAGAGATACACTATAAGAAACTGCGTGTATGGGTGTATGCGTATATGCGTATATGCGTATATGCGTAGTACTCAAGTATGAGGTACTCGGCCTAACGTGAACAAAGCCCGTGATGAGAAGGTATCGAGTCGAAAGGTCCAGGGGGGGCCAAGGGGGGGTTGCTTTAGATTTCCAAGGTCGATCGATTTGAACGAACCAGGTGTAAGGTAAATAGGTGCAAGTTAAAAAAGAGCAAGTAAGTAGGTAAGTACCCTTTAGCTGTCCGGGACGCGCAAATGGTACTTTCGTCCGATATGAGGGATTTAATTTTTCTGACAGCCGGCGGTGGTGGAAAGTTGTTGGTGGGCCGGATGGATGTATAAGTTGTAATGGCTTATGGCTATACTGGCTACTGGCAAATTCGGAGTAGCAAGAGACCACCGACGCTATAATGAGAGAGCCGGATCGGGGAGCGGGAGGAGAGGGATGTATCGATGTTCCGTCATTTCAGTGCGAAAGAGGGGGAAAACGAGAGGAGGGTAAAGAGATTCGGTGATGTTCTGGTTGGTTGTGATAGTGATGGTTGTGGAAATATAAGAAGTAGATTGCAAAAAATGCTTGGAAGTAAGAGTGAGAAAAAAAGGGGGCGTGTCGTCCTAATTTATATCCTTTTTTATTTCACAGTTTCTCGGTGGGAGTGGGCAAAGAGATAGATACCAAGGTTACTTTTCCGCTTCTATTTTTTTTTCTCACTTTTGTGTTGGCTGGTGTGTGGTGTTCGTTGTTGTACAGTCTTGGTACGTAGACTGTGGTCCAGTCCAGCCCAGCATATATGTCCCCGGTCCAGCATGTACAGTTACAGTAGTTACAGATGAAAATACAGATACACCAACAGAAGCAGCAGAGTACTCGCAGCAGCAGCAGCAGTAGTCAGAGTCGTAGTGTTGGTTTAGTTTCTTATGCAACAGAAAACTGTATGTAACCAGACAGACCAGAATCACCAACAAGTCAAAAAAAAAAAAGGGGTCTCAGCTTTCGACTTTTTTGCCGGTGTACCTTTAATACCGCAGCGCATGTATGCAAGGTAAAGAAAGGTGCAGATGCCGATGTTACGGTCTTTGAATCATCGCCGCCAAGCCCCAAGTCTTTGACTCTCCTGCCTCACTCTCCTCTCAGCAAACACTCGTAACTGTACAACACTCTGTATGACGAACACACTCCTCGCCGACCACTCGCCGAGCTGAGTACAGTCAGTCAGTCAGTAGAATGTGGGCCACCAGATGCCACAAGGAGCACTCATCTCCCCTCCGCCGAGCCCAGCCAGAAAATAAAAAATTAGAAACAAAAAAATCCCAATCTCAGCGGTGGTGGTGGCCAAAATCCCCATCTATTATCAATATCTCTAATTATCCTCACGCCCATAGGCCCAGTTTCTAAGAAAACGACAATATTGGCCCTATTCCCACCACCCATCAAAGAGGATTTCTAATCCCTCCCCCCCACACAGCACTGAGGGCGAGCCACCCAAACCCCCCAACAAGGCACCTCCCAAGCCTACCAAGCCCTCCAAGCCCCCAGCGCAGAGCAAAAAACCACCCAGGGACACCTGGTCCAAGAGCCCTAAGCCCGCTAACACTCTGTTCTATGTCATCATCCCGCCTTAGCTTCGCCGAGGGGTCTTCCTAAAGGAGATACAGGGAAAGAAAGAGAGTACTACTACAAGGAAGGAGAAACATAACCGCACTCTAGGGAAGGGATAGATTGCAGCTCCCCCTTAGCCGGAGCTTTAGTTCGAGTTGCAAATGTCACGGTTCTCATACCCGGCTATCCCACCACAGCACCGCTGTACCGTGCTCTACAGTACAGTACAGGACAGTACAGCTACAAGCGGCGCATTCCATTTCTCCACCACCACCACACCAGCGAGCGGTGCATTTCACCGCTTGTGGAGTCCCTGGTACCGTCCACCTTTCTAGACCGTACATCATCCAAGAGCTACTCCAGCACTACTGCCCCAGTATTGATAAAATAGACCCACGTAGAAAATAAACGGGACTGCCGAGCACCACACACCGCGGTATTATTTCTTTGTTTACTCACGAGATAGGTCTTTGTGGCCCCCAGGACGCGTAAACACACAAGACAAGACTCATTCCTCGGTCTTGGCTGGTGGTGGCTGGTGGGCTGGCAAATAGATGCCGCTTCCCCATGTGGTAATTACCAGTGCGCGCGGAGCTCGAGGAACGATACTACATCCGTTGCCATTTGTAAGCAGGACAACGAGTCTTCAGCTCCATGCGTGTGAGGTTTTTGTGCACAGCGAAGACAGAATGATTCGGACCCGCCGAGGGAGGGATGCACTTACGTCATGGTAGCGATATCAGAATCTCCCGTATCGGCTTGCTGATCTGGTCTGGATGGCTGGCTGGATGGGCCGTCTGTATCACAGTATCACAGAAAAAAACGCGCTCATACTGACTGTAGCGATAGCGGTATTGGATTTCCTAAGGGTGGTGATAGCAAACGACGAAACGAAAGCAACCAAAACCAAACACCCACACCAACATCCCATCCCATCCCATCCTTCTTCCCACTCCAACACAAACGCCCAAATACCACAGAACGCAACGCACCGACATCCCTCCCACCTGCAACTCCCATCCACCCACCCACCCCCCCCCTACCGCCTCCAACCCGCACTAAACCATGCATATACCCCCCTCCATCGAAGCTCACGGTATGCACGATGAGCTTCCCCGTCCCCATCAACCAGCGCCCCTCTTCCTATTCCAGACAGACATCCCCCTACAGCCCTGTAGCTTCCACTTCCACCGCTGCACATGGCCCGGTCGCGCATACAGACCCCTCTGCCACGGGCGCTGTGCCACGTTATACAGGATAAGGTGCTTGCTTCACTGCGCAATACGTACAGACAGTGTAGATGAGTAGTACACATCACCACCACCGCACGGTTCGCCATGCCACGACAAGACATAGCATGACATGACATGGCATGACCAACCCTGCCTCCGCTCCGCAGACACATGCAACACCGCACGCACAGCGGCTTGCTACACCGCCTTATCAAAAAACGCAGCAGATAGTGACGGGTCGGAGGTGCTGAAAAATCCCTCATAGCGTGCTCAAACGGTGCAGGAGGACAGATAGTAGAGTACAGCACCAGCATCAACCAGCACTATACCGTCTNNGCAACCAACGCTTCTTCACGCTTCAACTATCTCGTAACCTACTTCCTCCCTCACCATCCATCCATCCATAGATATCAAACCCAACCACCAACCCCAACTCAATGCACAACAAACAGGGTTCCGAAGTTCCCCCCCCCCCCCCAAACCCCCCATCCACCCCCCCGTCCCCCGCGCCCCGCCCACCCCGCCAGCGCGCGGGCGGCCGACCCTCCCTTCCCTCCCGCCGCCACACCGCCGGGGCCAAATAACAAGGAAACAACCCTCCCCGAAACCGCTCCGGTATCAACCGACCCGCAGCACACACACCGGCATCGATCCCAAACCGCCGGCATGAAAGCAAGTTCCAGTAAGCTCCAAGGTGTGCCGATCCCCGCTTCCATGCTTCTGGAGCTATGACAATGCTGCAGCAAGAGCTTCAACGGCAGCAGCAGCAGCAAGGTGTAGAGGTGAGAAGAAAGCTCCCCCTGTCTGCCCGCTCCTAGCTCAAGCGCCGATCACACATGTCCAACGTCCAACGTCCAACACAGCTCGCGCTCGTGCCACATTACCCGCGCGCTCAGGGACCGCTCGCTACGCCTCGTGCGTCTCTCCTGGTGCCTGATTCGCCGGTTGCGCCGCGGAGAACGGTGTGGCGGATTTCGCGTCATCAGGAGCACCACCGGCACCATCAGCAACAGCAGCAGGAGCAGTTGTGGTAGTAGCAGGATCAGAAACAGCAGCTGAATCAAGATCAGCAGCACCAGGATCAGCAGCACCACTACCACCCGGCGCGGCCCTCCCGCCCGTCTTGGCTGAATCCCACGCGCTCACCCGTCTGTTGAGGTACACCAGCGTGCTCTCACTCACACCCCTTATCCGCGCGACTTCCTCGCGGTACGCTTTGTCGTAGATGTTGAACTCGGCTGCGGCGGGGGACTGGGCGATGCTGTCGCTGTCCGTGTCGGGGTGGTCAGCGTGGCCTGAGCCAACGCGGAGGTAGAGAGGTGCTTCGTCGAGGGGGTCGTGGGCCTGGCCGCGGCCGGAGGGGGAGGGTAGGGGGGAGGGAGTGGTGGTTGTGGTGGTAGTGAAGGTTGGCGGGGGGGAGGTGCGGGATTTGTTGTTGTTGTCATTGTTGTTGGCATGCGGGGCGGCGGAGTCTAGGGGGTTGGAGGTGGACGAGGTTTCGGTCGCCTGGCCCGGCTCGGATGTCACGGCGTCGGGTAGGTCGTGTTCGTCTGGAAAGCTCTTTGTGCTTGTGATAGTAGAGAAGTGGTCTTGACGTTTGGATTTCGTCCGTTGAGCCCCATGCTTCGCTTCGAAATCCGACTCGTGCATTTGTGCGGGCGGCTGAAACAGTTGTTTGTGTCCGCCGAAGAGGGTCCCTGCCCGCTCGGGGTGCTTCTTGTACAACAGGCTCTTGAACTTGTTGACCGCTTTCATCTGGGTAGGAGTTAGTGGTTGAAAATTTTCATGTTGCATATGGGAAGACGTACGACGATGAGGAGACCTCCGATGTTGGAGGTGATGGCATGATTCATCTCAATCTGTGTCGGAGGCTCGAGAAGGTCCGAAACATTCTCTTCCTTGGACAGGAGAGGGTCAGTGCCATCTTTTGTCACCCAAGGGTGTTCCTAAAGCCGTCAGTAAGTCCCACGTAAACCAGAAAAGAATCTTACCCTGAGCTCGTCCATAGTTATCCTCTTCTTTGCGTCCTTCTCGAGGATGCGATGAATCAGGTCGACAAAGTTCGGATCATCAACTTGTGTGCAATCGACCTCATCATTCTTGATGGCCTCGTACAACTCCAGAATGCCAGTCTTCTCGAATGGTATATGCCCAAAACGTAAGCAATATAACGAGATTCCCATCGACCAGATATCTGCTGCTCGACCCGAGACATCGCCATGCTTCACTACACAAAGCTCCGGAGGCAGAAATGCAGGAGACCCAGCTGATTTGGCTGTCATCATTTCCGGATCCTTCTCGAACATCTCCGAAACACCAAAATCCACAACCTTCAACACGTCGTCTGCCGTGAGGAGGAGGTTATCTGGCTTGATATCCCGGTGGGCAATTCCCTGCGCGTGAACTTTTGAATGTTAGTAATATTCGAGACATGTGAACCGCTGTAGACTTACGAAACTCGATGCCCAATATCATATCCCGGAACCAGTACCTGCAGCTCTCCCCGTCGTAAGGATCTGCCCTTTCTCCCAGCCCAACTTTCATTATGACCCCCTTTTTGCACATCTCCAGCACCATGTAAAGGGAATCTTCCTCAGGATCATCCAGAACCTCAATCAAGGACACGAGATTTGGGTGATGGAGCTGCTTCATGATGGCAATCTCTTCCTTGATCAGATGCAGTGAGCCTTCCGGTCCATCACCTCCAATGCCTGGCATGGGATTATGGTGAAGAGGGGAATTAAGACCGCTGCCTGTAGGCGACTTGCCAGAGCGGAATGCGGCATGGGGGCGGCGGAGAAAGTTGGATCTCGCACGCCTTCTTAACCTGGACTTTGAGAACTCCTTGACTGCCTGTAGACATTTAGTTTTGAGCATGAAACCGCAGACATCTGTTGAAACTAACATATTCGTTTCCATACTGGTCAGCAGCAAGGTGCACTGAGCCAAAAGACCCGCGCCCAATCTCCTCCCCAATAATATACTGGTTGATGTGGTGCTGGGATTTCCCATCATCTTCACTGTTTTTGTACTCTGACCGAGCGTTGGGTGTCTCCTGAAACGATGTTATTATAATCACAGATAAATGCGCGCTGGCCTACTTACCTTGACCGGCTGGTGCATAGAAGGAGTTCGTTGATGCTGCCTTAACGGGCTTTGGTACCCAGACATTGGCACCTTGCTATTATACCATCAGCATAAGAATATAATAATAATTATAGTAGACAAATGTACCTGCTATTACTTAAAAACCTGGGCTGCGCTTGCTGCGCCAGGGGGACCGGTTGCGCATATTCATCTTCCCCAGAGCATTGTGTTTGCTTATTCGCTGGCTCGACCTGATCTACGATATGAGCCCCGCCTTCTGAGGCTGAACGAGGCTCCATCTTGGCCTTCTACGCCAACGGGTTTTGAGAGAGGATATACAATATATACTCAGTAAGTTCTGAGACAGTAAATGCGTAGGACCGTCGTAGTCAACAACGCGACATGAGAGGCGACGCGGTTGCAGTGCTCAAGATCGAAAGCTGAAAACCCCCCATGCCGCCCTGGCTAACGCTACTGCCATGTGGGGGTTTGGGCTTCACATGGGATAATTTGGTTGATCAAAGTTACTCCGCTCCCGACTTCCGGCCAGGGTATTGTTCCGGGCGAAGCGAAAAGCTTGACCATGCTAGCGCGAGGGCCATGGAGGTGGCCCACTCTCCGCAGGGCCAACGACGATGTGGAGGGTACTGTTTGCGCCTTGTTGGCCCGTGATAATACCAATTGACCCATTACGAGGAGTCCATGGATCTTAGCCCGCATCCAGCTTTGAGGACTGCGGAATCATGGTAGTTTACTCCTTCTACATCTTCGATAGGCATAGTGAGTTCATATCCCTTTCGACGGCGGGCTCCTGGATACTGACTCAGTGGCAGCGGAGTGCATCTACAGCAAGCTCTGGGCGAGGCAAGACAACCCCAGCTCCATTGCTGGTCCGGGACATACGAAGGGAAGGCCCGTCTCAGACTCCAGCAGCATAAGCAACGATGTTACGGTAGACCTGGGTCCTGCCCGAGCTCGGCCAGCTCGGCTAAGCGCGAAAGACGATGCGAAACTTATCTTTGGAACAATATTCTCTTTGCGCAATATGGTTAGGAAGCTGGGAGGCGAAGATGACAGGTTAGAGCACCTGCAGCTGTACTGTCTCATTGGCTTTACTAATACGATTCCGTTCAGCTTCATATCGTACCGGACGGGGCAATATAAACTCCACTACTACGAAACGCCGACGAGTATCAAGTTTGTGATGCTCACCGATACACAAAGTCTCAATATGCGGAATGTTCTTCATCAAATATATGTGAACCTCTACGTGGAATTCGGTATTGCTATCCAGTCATAAGTTGTGGATTCATTACTAATACATACAGTGGTGAAAAACCCCCTCTCTCCGGTAGAGCACCCAGGAGGCGATGGAGTCGCGAACGAATTGTTTGAATTGGCATTAGATCAATTTGTAAAGGGCGTATTATAGAATATAACGCATACAAGTTTCACGTGTGCTTGGCCTTACAGTGAACAAAAATAGTGCTTGCTCTTTAAATGGCAACCGCTTTATTCTGTAATGTATGATCGTATATGTTTGGATGACTTCGTGATATATAATTACATGTTTACTAGTGATACCCCTTTCCTTTACTTATTTAGCAGATTCAAAAACCCCTCCACTAGACTCCGTCGCTTTACCCCAGGCACTTTCGAATGCGCTAGCCTCCCCAATATCGACAATGCTGCTTCCCAAAATACCAGACTCCGCCTGGTCACTTGCTCCATTTGACTCCTTTGCCTTTCCGTTCTTAACGGCACCCTCGTCACCCATTGGCGTTATTTCGTTCTCCCAGTTACTAGAATATACAACAGCCGCGAAGGCCTCGAGATCCCCCACCATCTCCATAGCTTGGAGGTAGTCGTTGGGAACGCCATTGCCAATTTGGTGAGCTTGGCGCGTGAGGGTTGCAAGGACGATTGGTAGCTTCATTGGCTTTGGGTCGAATATTTCTTGGATTCTTGGCTCTGAGTTAGGGTCGCTCGGTGGGGCAGGCACTTTGAATGCTTGCTGGGCGACCTTCTGGTCCACCAAGGTGGAAAATCCAGCATCGAGGAGAAGCGTGAGGACGTATGTAAATGGCGGGGAGTCAATGAGATCTGACGTTTCATCTAATAAGCGTCGAAGAGGGCTGGCATTTGAGGAAGCGAGGGTGGTAGATTCAGGCGATTCAGCTGACATTCCCGACTGTTGAAGGACGTAATCCTCTTGGTCCCGGGATGGCAGAAGATACTGGAGCCATCTGGTGGACTGGCGATCGGCCTCGGTGGCGCCCTCAACTCTCTTTCGGACTTCGAGGGTCAGCTCGGAGAACCGGCCTAGAGAGAGGTCATCCCTCGGGCTTAATGGGCCGAACACATCTTGAACTGCATCCTGGACTTTGAACATGACCTCTCTCCATCCTCGGTGTAGCAGCCACCAGGAGAACGTCAGATATCTCCTGTTGGTCTCGAAGTCATTGCCGTACGCCTGGTCTGTATTATCGTCGTCGTTGTTCTCAAGGTTGATAAATGAATCTTGGAGTCCGCCCGTAGCTAACGAGACGACGCTAGAGAGGTAACTGCGGCGTCCCAGCAAGTTAAGCTGGATGCGAGTGAGGAGTGTAAGAAGTGCCAATGTGTAAATGAGAGTGAAGGCTCTGGTGATAGCTTTAAGAAATAGTTAGTAACCAGTAAATCATCGAATTCCCAATAGTTCTTACCGCTGATTTTCAAGTCATTCCATAGTTGCAACTTCGACTTCCTTGATTTCTGTGCCGTCGGTGCTGGTTGGGCGCTATCTTGGGGAGCTTTCTCATCCGTTGTGGTGGGAGGAAGGGAGGCCTGGCTTGCATGGACTCCGCTCTCACTGAGTTGGCTGATATTACTTCTTCCGTCATCGTCTGTCACGGATGGTGGGGTTGAGCCCAGGTCCGATGGTCGGTCCTCCCTTGCCAATTTCGAGGCCTTCTGTTCCTGCAGGGCGAAAGTGATCCGCTCGGTTTCTAGCTCAGCCATAATATTATCCGTTGCTGTCGGGAGAAGTGCGAGTATGGTAAATGTACAGTCTTCTTGATTCTGTTGGAACCTCCTCCGAAGGCTAGCCACACGCGATCAGCTACTGTTCCTGCCGAAGGGGGGGACTTCCAGGGCATAAAACTCACTTCTCCTTTGCTATGCGATCACTGCTCATGCGCTCGCGCGCATCCGACAGCTTCCCCATTACATATTGCGCGGCCATATATCCAGCGCCCAAGACGCCGACCCCAATCGCGATTGGGGTTCGGTTTCGGCGAAACCATCGTCGTGTTGCGGATATCATGGCTCAAATCTGGGAGCCACCAGTGCGGCCCTTCTACATGAGAAACTGAAGAATAAAAAATAAGACACCTTCCGAATATAATATGAGTATAATGGCAGCCGAGGTATGATCACTTCGTTGACGACAGTCGTAGCATATTGGGGAACAGGTACACTTGCGAATCACGGTTGCTTTGGTTGTCCCTCGGCTCGCTTGGCTGTATTGCCATGGGGGAACACTTTAGTGGATCAGAAGCAGTAAGGCGTGGTCTGGACGGATTTAAGTTTATCCTTGGGTGGCTAGATGATTCCCCGTGACGGTCTGGGTGGTTTGAAGCTTGGACCATCCATGTCATTGTCTTACGGAGACCCGCAAATAGACGATGACATTACCCCTCCACTCGCGATATGGCCATGCAGCGATAGATAGGAACGGTGAGGAAGCTAGACGTCTGGGGAAGCTCCCGTCTCTAACATCCTTCGCCACATAGGAAACCCAAATTTAAGTCGATCAAAGACGGCGACTGCTTTGGTCTTCTTGTCATGGAGCAACGACGGCCGCCAGAGTACATTTTGGAAGTCTTCGCAGACCCATCGTCTGTGAAGGACGTTGTAAAAGGTATGTGGCGCTCCAGTACTTGCGCAAACACTCTACTTATCATCTGTCAGGCATTTTACACACTATCTTCTTCCACCGATTCTTCCCCTCTGTGCGACCCAGGACCCACGATGTCCTTGACCTGACGCTGCCGGTCGTGGGGGATGCGGAGCTGGAGACATTGATTGAGCAAAAGACCTCTTCTCTTATACGCCAGCTCGATACTACCTCGGACCTGGGGTCCAGAAGTTCGGGTGTTCGCGGCCAAATTGCCGTCCAGTTCTTCGAGAAGCGGCGGAGGAAGGCATGGTTCACCAAAGGGGAGGAAGAGGTGTGCTGGGAACAGTGGACCCTAGATGTCACTCTGGCCATCCCACGAACAGAGAGTGGTGAGTTTACTTCTTTCTTGTCAGAAGCAGGACTATGCTGACTATAAACCAGAGCGAGCAAAGGTTCGGAAGGCGATGGAGACGATGCTGCTGAAGACAGCCATGAAGATCGTGACTACGGTAAACCGAGAGAAAGACCATATCCCCCCGATCACCACGAGTGAGGCAAATCCGTTTCCATACCAAATAAGTACGAATCCAAAGGGTGACGGATGGGGAGCTAGGATCGGGATTTTCTAAAATATGAGGCGTGGGATGGCGTTCATGGGAATCAGAAGTTGGGCGTATGTTTTTGCGGGGAATATGGGAATATGGGAAATGAGCGACATAGAGTATGATACCCAGTTAAACAAATGCTATATCTCTGGCTGGGATATGACTGGTGCTGTATACTCATATGAGTAACACATGCGAACATGTGCCTGGTTGCATGGCGAGCTACCCCAGGATCATGCCGCCACGACTTCTCCCGAGCACTTGTTTTGTTGCCTGCCGAGAAAATAACAGAATAACAAATATGGCCTAGAAGCAATAGAAGGAAGTTGTTTGGACAGGCTCAGCCTTGCAACGAATATACAACTAATATACAACTAATAGTAATTATGGAAAAACAAAGTCAATGGAGTAGCTGGCTGCTTTTAGCCTGGTGCAGTTGTTTATAGCACGCCATCAAATTGCCCCCAATAAGAATGCCGGTGAATGTCGCGGGGTATATCGGGTGGGGGTTTTTGCCAGTTGGCTTTCGGAGTAATAGATTATGGGCGGCGAATCAAGCCTTCGTCTATATAATAACATGGCTGCCCTCGTGCTTCATATCTTCTTCTGGAGTATATTCTATAAATCTATATTCAGTTATATCGGCTGCGCTACTACGGAAAGGTCATAATTGTTTTACCCGGGTACTTTGATCTCAATTGGAGAATACCTGGCAGTACTTGTTCTCTTTGTCTAAGCCTTGTTCGTAGTTTTTATCACGTGCTTCGGCGAGCGAAAGGCTGAAGGGTTTTTGCAAACTATCTGTTATCTATTGGTCAGAGTATCAGAGTAGTAGATAAGAGTCAGCCTCGCCCAATTTTCCCCCGCCCCACAGCGATTATCGGCGTGCTACGTACTACGAGGTAAGCATTTTGCCTCTAATGGACCGGTAGCGTTCCTTGGGCTTGTTTCTCCCGCCAAAAGCTAGAAACTAACATTGTATTTGACCCTGCAGTCATATGGTCTCTGTGAAGGATGAGTCCGTCACTTCTCGAGAACGAGGACGGGTTGAGAACCGTCTCTCTGACCACATGTCACTCTCCAATTAAGAACAATAGTCGTGGGGGATGGATTGTCCAGAAATTTGGCGGGACCAGCGTCGGCAAGCTTCCATTCAACATCGCCGAAGACATTATACGGTAAGTTGGCATTGCGCATTCGACGACCACGACCTTTTCTAACTCTGGATTAATAGGGCAAATCTGAAAGGCAACCGCGTTGCTGTCGTATGTTCTGCTCGGAGCACAGGAAAAAAGGTCGAGGGCACCACAAGTCGGTGAGTCATTAACCACTGCCCTTCCAATGCAGTGTTTCTAACATATCGAAGCCTCCTAGAAGTGTACAGCGTTCTTGAATCGGTCGCCACTGTTAAAGACACAGAATCAGTTCATTACGACAGTCTTGTCCAGGAATATAAACGGCTCGTTCAAATCATCCAAAACGACCATGTGCATGCGGCCGAGACAAGCATCCGGGATCTTAAGATCAGGAATGCGCTCTCCACAGAGATCATAAGCGAATGCAAGGAAATACTCGACTACAGGCTTGCTGCGCAGAGATGGCACTTGGAGATTGACTCGAGGTCGAAAGACAGGATTGTCAGCTACGGCGAGAAATTGAGTTGCCGATTCATGACGGCTCTACTGCGTGACAGAGGCGTTGACGCCGAATATGTCGATTTATCAGATGTCATCAATTTCAAGTCGCCTGGAGGGATTAACCAGGAATTCTACGATTCGCTGGCGGAGGCTCTCACGGCGCGAGTACTAGCATGCGAAGACAGAGTCCCAGTCCTGACGGGGTTCTTCGGCACCGTGCCTGGTGGACTTATGGACGGCGAAATCGGCAGAGGCTATACCGATCTCTGCGCAGCATTGGTGGCTGTGGGGCTGAAGGCGGAAGAGCTTCAGGTGTGGAAAGAAGTCGACGGCATCTTCACCGCCGACCCCAATAAGGTGCCCACCGCGCGGCTGCTCACCACAATTACGCCTGCAGAAGCTGCAGAGTTGACATTCTACGGATCCGAGGTTATCCATCACCTTACTATGGACCAAGTTATCCACGCTCAGCCACCCATCAGAATCCGCATAAAGAATGTCAAGAACCCAAGAGGAAATGGCACAATCGTCCTCCCAGACCCCGTACTGGCGCCGGGTCAGCAGCTCATCCGCACAAGAAGTGTGAGCATTCCAGGCGCCAGGAAGACGCCAAAGAGGCCTACGGCTGTTACTATCAAGAACCAAATCGCTGTTATCAACGTACACTCGAATAAGCGATCTATCTCTCATGGATTCTTTGCAAAGGTCTTCTCCATACTGGACAAGCTACGACTTTCCGTCGATCTCATCTCAACGAGTGAGGTTCATGTCTCTATGGCTGTTCACTCGGTTTCCGAGGACGATTTACTGAGGGCGAGGAGAGCATTGGAGGACTGTGGTGAGGTCAGTATTTTGACCAAGATGGCGATTCTGAGTCTTGTCGGAGCCGAGATGAAGAATATGATCGGTGTAGCCGGGCGTATGTTCTCTACCCTGGGAGAGAACAACGTGAATATCGAAATGATATCGCAAGGTAAGCAAACACTGCAACCATCCATATCTCGACTGTGCTAATAATATCTTTAGGAGCTAGCGAGATAAATATATCCTGTGTGGTCGAGGCGTTCGAAGCAAATCGCGCGATGAACATCCTGCACACAAACCTTTTTACATTTTTAGAATAAGTCCTTGATTTGGTATGGGGAATGCATGCAATCTGAGGACAGGGCGTTGAAGGGCTGGGAGTATCGTTTTGTTACATAGTAGTGTATCTCTAAGAGGGAGCGATTGTGGAGAACTCCTGCCAAATCCATTGGTAATGCTCGACGTACTGTATTCGTACGAGCATTTACATTTAGCGAGCAAGTTATCTAAAGAATTTAAAGTCGGTAGATCATTATCTTATGTCCATGGATTCGTTTCCCTAATCTACTTTGAAGGAAGGGTGGCTGCAGCACAGCATGTTTTCTGTACGACACCCATATCCGTTAAGAGACAAACATTACCAATGCTAATATCGATAATTGGGAAAGGGCCGAATAACGCTGTGAGACAGACAAAATAACAATAGCCACCCATCCCGGCTTTGCTTGATAATCCATGATACTTCTTTCTTAATGTGTGTCGGGTTCTCACTGGACAAATGCGCCGCTATATATTGCCTCTTGGGGTTGAACAGACATGTCTCCTTGGCCAGCAACGTGCATTCCACGAATACGCCAGAATAGCACCATTATCTAACGGCTGCCTGCTTAAGCGTGGGATTCTGCCTGCCAGGGCTGAATGGACTGCCCGGGTAGTGCAACATAGGCGTCCTCAAAACCACCAACCCTGACGGGATACACAGATGGCTGATGTCCATGCGCAATGGCACAGGCCATTCGTCAGCCACTGACGCATTGTTTGCCATCTATCCAGATCATCTATATCTTTATCATTGGCGCTTGTAGCCGTTGTACGAGGGTGACATAGATTCCCATCTGGCTCTAGTCCGCCATCTTTCATTGAATGGCACTGAGACAGACTCGCTGGCTCCTCTGGCAATATGTCCGAATATTTGAAGCAGTCGATCCTTTAAAAACTATTCATCCAATCCACTCGCTTTTTCGAGCCAACTTTACGCTCCGGCTTTTCTGTGGATAGCTTATGCTACACGCACACTTGTGAGATGTATAACGCCCAACATTTAACCGCACATCTTCGTATCAATTGCCATGTATAACGTGCCGAGCCTACGTATGTATGACAGGAATATGTGCATGGTGCTCAGCCGTGTAATACGACGCACAGCGTTTCCTGGTAGACTTCATCCGGTAGCCTTCCATACTCTCATTACCGTCAGGTGCCTCTGACCCCTCTGTCTAGTTTGAAATATAGCCTTCGTACATCCATGCGTGTAGCTTCATCTTCTATCAACGCAGTTTGGCGCCCGTTTCATGTACTTTTTTTATTCGACGATGCCCCTGAGTGCTTCAAATTTGGTGACAATACTCTCACATAACCTCTCTTGCGGTCGTCATACCAAGTGTCTGGGAGAAGATGGGTTGGGTTTGTGCCCGATCATCCCAACTATAATATTTCTAACTTATCACAGGCCGAAAAAACCAATATGGCGGTAGCGAAGAGTGTAGTCGGCCGGCGATTTAGACTTGAGTTTTCGGGCCACAGGTTCGAACGAAAGGGAACAAGATTCCTCACGGAAGTAAGAGCCGGGCTCGCTACGTTCTTCGCCATGGCATACATAATCTCTGTGAATGCCGGTATAGTCTCGCAGACCGGAGGCACATGCGTCTGTACTTCAACGACGGATTCGCTTTGTAAGGATGATCCGCCATATTTGCAGTGCGTTCAGGAGATAAATCTCGACCTTGTCACCGGAACAGCGGCAATATCAGCAATCAGCAGCTTTGCTATGGGCCTTTTCGCGAACATGCCCATCGCTCTGGCACCTGGGATGGGCATTAACGCCTACTTTTCGTACCAAGTGGTTGGTTTCCACGGCGAAGGCTCTGTCTCCTACCAGTTGGCTCTGACAGCTGTATTTGTTGAAGGGTTAATATTTGTTGGGTTGACCTTGCTGGGAATTCGCCAATGGCTTGCGAGGTCATTGCCTGCGAGCTTGAAGATTGCTGGCGGAGCTGGAATTGGCCTGTATTTGGCACTGATTGGATTAACATATGAGGCTGGAATAGGGGCAATAACAGGAGGAACAGCGGATCCGCTACAACTCGCAGGCTGTGTCCCTAAACTGCGTGACGCTGTCACTGGTGTCTGTACTGGAGAGAAAATGCGAAATCCAACTATGTGGCTTGGTATCTTCTGTGGGGGATTATTTACGGCCTTTTTAATGATGTACCGAGTCAAGGGAGCTCTTTGCTTCGGAATCCTGCTCGTATCAATCATTTCTTGGCCACGAAACACCGCCGTGACAGCTTTTCCAGATACAGAACTGGGCAACTTGAGTTTCGACTATTTCAAGAAGGTTGTCTCATTTCGACCTCTCAAGCATATCTTAGCCGTGCAAGACTGGCACAACGGGGGGGGACAAACTAAAGACTTTATGGTGGCGTTAATGACTTTCCTCTATGTGGATATCTTGGATTGCACGGGAACCCTATATTCTATGGCTAGATTCTGTGGCGCAATTGACGAAGATACACAAGATTTCGAAGGATCCGCGGTGGCATATCTCGTTGATGCTTCGAGCATTTCGATAGGGTCACTATTGGGGATTCCGCCGGTGACCGCATACATCGAGTCTGGGGCTGGTGTATCTGAGGGAGGAGCTACCGGGATGACTGCCTGCATAACCGGACTTTGCTTTTTTATCTCCTTGTTTTTTGCACCTATTTTTGCCAGCATACCCTCGTGGGCAACAGGTTGTACTCTGATGCTTGTGGGGGCGATGATGACACGCGCTGCTGTTGATATAAACTGGCGATATATTGGGGACTCTGTGCCCGCCTTCTTGACAATGGCAATTATGCCATTTACTTATTCCATTGCTTATGGATTGATAGTGTTAGTCACGTCCATTTTCAAACTCCACGGCCTTTGATACTGACAAATGATAGCGGAATTATCAGCTATATCATACTTAACGGTTCTGCTTGGATATTAAGCTGGGTGACTAATGGCGGCATCGTTCCTTACGATTATGATCAGTCTGACTATTGGAGTCCAAGGCCTGTTGGTGGCATCCTTCCAGGTTGGCTCAAGCGGCTTGCACGGGGGAAACGGGACTTCTGGAGAGAGTATGACTACGATGACCAAATAGAGCAGGGCAACAGACACCATGATAGCTTCCCCACAAGCGACCAATACACGGTCTCCGAGTCACTCGAACGAAAGGCCAGTGCTTCCGGCGCTTCGGGGGTGGTAGAAACTGACCTCAGCACGCCCGCCATGGCTCGACTTCGTGATAGTATTACTATTGCCACGAAACCAGTAACTGGGTCATCCGTTTCTGAGAAGTATTGAGAGCTCGTAGGGGTAGAAGTAGATAAACGCACCTTGTAGTAATTCAATGGCCGTTATTTAGTGCCAGCCAGAACAATCTTCATATAATTTGACAAGGGACAGAGTCATTATGCATCGTATAGTAGCGCCCTAGCGTCAGTGAGGTCTTAATTGTATGGAATGACATTGTGAGAAAAGGATCTCGGAATAATAATGGGCCGGCGTGAAACAACCCAGCAGGGTGTATCGTTACCTTGCCCTGTAACATCGAGGTGAAGTTCCAGCCCCATGCATGGCGCTTATTGCTGTAAAGGCGATGGGACACCGCCTCAAGCCTCGTCAACGAACTAAAATTGCCATCGACTCATGGAAGTATAGCTATTTTGTTGTCCAAGTAATTTGCAGTCGTGCAAATTACTTGTGTAATGGCTTCTGTGGTCTATGTGTTTGCAGTGCCAATTCCGCTTCTTCCTTTTGTGCTCAGCCTCGTCCTGGTGCCTTTCATTGGTGCCTTTGTCAAGTTTATCTTGAGGCTTCGTAGTCAGAAACATGGCCAGGTAACAAAGGAGCTTAAGGATGGCCTTGATATCGTTTACGAAGGGTCTAAGGCCGAAATTGAGTGAGCTACAACCTTTCTATCCCTTTGAAGGCCGTGGTAGCTAATCAACTGCAGCATCGTCGCTGTTCATGGATTTGGAGCCAACCCAAATTACGCGTGGACCGCGGATGTGGGAAGCAAGGTTAGGTTTCGCTGGCTCGAACGTCTTCTTCCTAAAGAAGTACCAAACAGCCGCATTATGACATTCAGCTTCCAATCGAACTGGCTTTTAGATGCACCGAAGACACGGACGACTCTCTGTGCAACCGCCCTACTTGACGCTTTGCACAACAAACGGCAGGTACAGTAACTATCCTTGGCAGAATTTGAAGACTTCTAACACGGAATCTAGGAAACGAACAGTACAGAGCGGCCAATTATTTTCATGGGCCATAGTTTTGGAGGCAATTTGATCCAGCAGGTTTGAATAAGAGCGGCCTTAGGAAAGTGACTTGCTAACTACCAAGCAGGCGATCGTGAACGCTCACCTACATGAGGGGAGAGAAGATATTACAATGGCGACTGCTGGGGTGATATTTTTTGGCACTCCTCATAGAGGCAGCAAAGACGCATCCTGGGGAAGAATTATCGCAGATCTTGGTAGTTATTCAGGGTTTAACTCCTACGACGGCATTATCAAAGACCTGGAAGAAGAATCGACCCACCAAATCGATTTACTACACAGCTTCAGTGTTTGGCTAAGGAGGATGTCGGTTGAAACTGTTTGTTTCTTTGAGCTCAAAGAGACCGACTATGGTCGAAAAATCGGCTTGACCGGGATTCGACGTAAAATTGTCGTGACCGAAACCTCTGCCTGTATTGATGGTTATAGAAAGGTCTCTCTAGATGTTGACCACCTGCATCTAAACCAATTTAAGGGCTCAGATGATGCTTCCTACAAGAAGTTTCAACCAGAGATTAAGAGGATGGTCGATGGGGCCCCAGCGAAAATCTTGAGAAGGATGAATCCCCGCCAAATCGTTTACAATGATGAACAAATACGTTCGACTGCAAACTCTACGGAAAAGCTTAGATGCCTTCAAGCTCTTGTCGTTGTCGAGTCAGACGTTATATTAGAAAACCTTCGACGAACCAAGGGCGACAGGGTTGAAGGGACATGCGAATGGGTTCTGATAAATTCACAGTTCACTGAATGGCTTAACGCCGATAAGAGCCAACTGCTACGCATGACTGGCGGTCCCGGAATTGGTAAAACCATGATTGCAACCTTTTTAGTTGATGAACTGAAAGAAAGGGCGCAATACTCTGAATCGGATTTATTCGCTTTCTTCCTCTGCGACAACAAAGACGAAAGGCAGAGAACAGCAACTGCAGTATTGCGTAGCCTTCTTGTCCAGCTCTTACGCCAACAACCCTCATTTTTCTCATACATGCAGCCAGAATATGAGAAATACGGGGAAGACAAATTTAAGGGCGTATTCTGCCTAGATTTTGGCGCTCTTTGGATGGTCTTTGAGGCTATCTTGAGGGATCCGGCGGAACGATCGATCACTATCATAATCGACGCTCTTGATGAATGCGAAGAAGAGTCTAAATCGAATTTAGTCAAAGTGCTCCACGATTTCTTCGATCCAAACAGCCGCAATAACAAGGCGAAGTCTAACAAGGTGAAGTCGAATACCCTAGTTCAGACAGTTAAGATTATTATCGCCCACAGGCCGGAACCAAGCATAGAAAAGGGCTTCTTACACGGAACCCAGCCACTGAAAGTCGATACTGGCCTTATAAATTGCGACTTGTCGAAGTTCATTAGAGAGAAGACGGAGAAACTCCGAGACGACTTTGATCTCGATTCAGAAAAGGCAGATCAGATCCGCGGCGTCCTAGAAAGGAAAGCTGAAGGGACATTCCTATGGGTATCCCTTGTCCTTGGCGAAATGGACGAGCGCGACACCCAAGGCAACATTACCGGCTTGCTTGATAAACTGCCGTCGGGTCTTCCCGAGACTTATGAAAGAATCCTACGAAAGATTAAGCTGGCACATGGAAATGATGCAAGCTTTATACTACGCATTATTTTCATAGCCCGCCGCCCGCTCAAAGTCGATGAACTTGCTATAATATGTCTTCTTGGATTGGGTACATATGATAAAACTACTCTTCCGACAATTCAAGACTTAAATGAATGGAGACATGAATATCGTTGTTGCGGAGCATTTCTGAAAGTCGATGAAGAGAATGAGACTATCCATCTAGTACATCAATCGGCAAAAGACTTTCTGGAAGATCTCTCGAGGCACGATGACCTTGCAGGGTTCTATCCAGAAGCAGGTGCATCGAACTTCGATATGCTTCAGGTCTGCTGGAAATATATGAGTATAGAGAAAGCCGAGAAGGCTGCACTCAGCGAAGAGGTGATAGCACATGAAGCAGGGATGATATCCGACAAAGAGATGATATTAGCAGGAAAAAGGCATGACTTCCACTGTCGTAGATGGTTTGACTATGCGGATAGGGAATGGCGGGATCACGCACTGACGGCCTATCCTGGTTGGGTGGACCTACCTGGAATGGAGAAGAGTATACTCGATAAACTGCCATTCTTTCGTGATGAGTGGTTAGAGTCAGCAGCTAGGGAAGGCCAAGAGGCAGCGGTAGAACAACTTCTAGATAGAGGAGCTTCTATGCTGTCGGTAAATGGCATAGTTCTACGCACCCCGATATGGCATGCCGCTATAAATGGGCATGAGAAAGTCGTCGGGGTACTGCTTAATAAGGGGGCTAGAGTAGATTTGAAGGATATGTATAATAGAACACTGTTATCGGAGGCCACTAGGAGGCGGCACGAGAAAGTTGTTGACCTATTGCTTAGTAGGGGAGCTAATGTTGATTTAGCGGATATATATAACGAAACGCCGCTGATCTGTGCAGCTAGGTCAGGGGATGAGGTAATTGCTAAGCTCCTCATTAATAGCGGGGCTAATGTAAATGCGGAAGCTACGTCTGGTTTGACGCCGCTGATACTCGCTGCTCAGACGGGGGACGAAGCATTTGGGAGGCTGCTACTTGGCAGCGGAGCTGATGTCGATTATAAGTCTGGCAGTGGCTTAACGGCGCTATCAATGGCTACGTGGCATACTCACGGGGATTTTGCCAGGCTACTAGTTGATCACGGAGCTGAAGCCAGTCCGGAGGAACAAGAATGGCTAGATTCACTTTCGTCAGCCGCTGAACGGACATAAGAAGAAGCGTCGGCGTTGTCATTAGTTCCTCCTGTGAGAGGTAGGGAGATATGTTGCCACCAAGAGCTCTCTGGTGGAGTCGAACCACGATTCCATTGCTCTGGTTTTTGTGTTTTGGCACAAGGGATATTTCTAATGTACGGGGGGGTAGAAACTCCAAAATGGACATAAAGCAGATGAAAGCCTGTTATATTCTCTGTTCCAACATAGGAGCTATGCGAACGTCTATCCAGTTCATCTATCTACATCAACTAAAGCCCCACCCTACTTCTTCTTCAAGTTCGTCCACCTCTCCTTCAACGCATGCGCCGCCGCCTTTGGCCTCCTATCCCTCGTAAACACACCCTTCTTATTCCCATCCACGCGTCCCGTTCCCATGCTCGTCTGAAAGTCCGCGAAATTCCACACGTGCTCCCCAGCCATCGCCTTAATCGAGTCGAACACCCTATGGTACATCGTCAGCATCGCCACCTGGTACTCCTCGCTCCACGGCAGCCCGAGGACGGTGTGCAGCCCCGACACAGTGTCAGCGCCGTACTCGGTCATCACGATCGGCTTGTTGTATTTCTTGACCCAGCCCTGCAAATCGGTCGTGAGCGCGACCTCGGCATCGGCCAGCTCACCGGTCTCGGTGTACCATCCGTAGTAACGGTTGAGGCAGAGGACGTCGAAGAGGTCGGAGATCTTGTCAGTGACGTGGGTCGCGAAGAAGACGTTGGCGAAGGTGATAGGTCGGCTTGAGTCGAGCGAGCGAGCAAGCGCTGCCAGGGGCTCGAAGTAGGCCCTCGCGCCCTTGTCGTCGGACGCGGGCTCGTTGGCGATGGACCACATGACGACGCTGGCGTGGTTCTTGTCTCTGTGGAAGAGCTCGCGGATGGCCTGCGCGTGCGCGGCTTGGGTCTTGTTGTTAATGAGGTCCGGGCCAAAGGTCACGCTGCCCGGGGTGCCCAAACCGAAGTTAAGTCCCACGGCGGGGGTTTCGTCAATGACCACGATGCCGCGGCGGTCGGCGTACTCCATCATCTCCTCGGTGTAGGGGTAGTGGGAGGTGCGGAAGGAGTTAGCGCCGATCCAGTTCAGGAGCTGGAAGTCGTGGACCATGTAAGCTTGATCGTGGCCTTTGCCGCGGACGTTGGTGTCCTCGTGCTTGCCGAAGCCAGTAAAGTAGAAGGGCTTGCCGTTGATGAGGAATTGGGTGTTCTTGACCACGACGGTGCGAATGCCGGTCGCGAGGTTGTAGGTGTCCAGGGTCTTCTTAGAAGAGTCAACGATGCTGGCGCGGAAGTTGTAGAGGTATGCTGCTCCGGGTTGCCAGAGCTTCACCGAGGGGATATTGATGGTTCCGGTAGCCCCTGAGCCTTCGGCAACGGTCTTCCCGCTCTCGTCGATGACAGCGATTTGGACCTTTCTAGTTGTCCCCTTAGCAACGGTGATGTTGTAGTTGATCATGCCGGTGTTTCCCTTATAATCCGTGACAACAGTGATGTCCTGGATATGCTGCTTAGGCACAGAGTACAGCCAGACCGAGCGAGCCAAGCCCGCATAGTTGTAAAAGTCATGATAGTACTTCTGCGTTCTCTTTCCCGTCAACGCGCTGGTCATCACCTTTCCAGGCGGGAGAGTCTCAAACGTGAGAATGTTGTTGACCGCGATGGTAAGACGGAACTGCTGGCCCGCAGTCACAAGATCGGTCACATCAGCCTCGAATGGAGTGTAACCGCCCACATGATGAGCGACGAGACGGTCATTGACATAGATCTGGCCTTCGTGGGTAGCGGATTCGGCGCGCACAAAGTACTGCTCTCCTGACCAGCCCTTGGGGACAATCACATCCCGCTGGTAGTAGACCCATCCGACATGGTCGTGGATCGCGCGGTCGACGAAGATGTCGTTGTAGGAAGCTGGGACCGGGCATTCCAGGTCGGTGACCAATGGCCCAGTCCAAGGCTGGGCGGTGCTGTTGGCGCTGGTTGCAACGGAGAATTTCCACAGTCCATCTAGGTTAACGAGATCTCTGGACAGCGAACGCTGTGGCTTGAGCATAGGGAGGGCGTTAAGAACGACATCTCTGCTGGCGATCTGATTGTCATTTGTTGGAACCGCTAACGAAGACGGGATGATAGCCAGGAGCGAGAGCCTAGCGAGGAGTTTCATGATGCCTATATTGTTCTTTGCGACGAGATGCTTGTGTGAGGCTGTTCAATAATCATCTTAGAAATGAGAAACTATGGAATACATATACTCACCCAATCCAACATTGGCAATTGACTCTCACAGCCATTGATACCTAGTATTCTTGCGCCTCCTACCCAGAAACAAACAAACCATTCCCCTAACGTCCTAGCCTCTCCAAATCTAAACCCATCAAATGACGCTCCCTTTGCGGGGGAGGGTAAGGGAGGGCCTTTGCAAGGATACCACTTTGCGGGGAAGTGTCCCAGGATAGAGGTCAGCTCTCACCCTCACCAGCTCCAAAAACGCGGGGAAAGCTGTCAGTAAAGCTGTCAGTAAACACCCACATTCCGCTCCTTGCGGTGAAAGATCCTCGCCATGTCGTCAACAACCCTCCCAGACGCCAAAACTGCGGGGGAGTTAGTACCAAAAGCCGATCCTAGCAGGTTCGGGCCCTGGGCCATACCGTAAACTCAATTCTCACAAGACGCCAAGATTACGCGGAAGAGCTGTCAATAGCCGCCAGAAGTCCCACCCCACCCCCCCCCCAAACCTCCCTACTTTGCGGGGAAAGGGACACAGAATTGGCAGTTGGATTTATTAACAAAGTCGACTCACACCCTCACAACAGACGCCAATATTGCGGGGAGAGAGCAGCAGGCCTGTCAATAGACGCCTAGATTCTGCTCGTTGCGGGGGAGGGTCGTTAACTCTCACAGTCTGTCTCCAAAAAGGGCGGGGGAGCCGTCAATAGGACACCAAATTCCGATCCTCCTCGCAGACGCCAAGAATACGGGGGGGGGCTGTCAATAGCCATCAAAAGCCGCACCATGCCATGCCAGGGACGGCCTGGGCGTATCGTCAACTCTCCCTGCCGCCAAGACTGCCGCCAAGAACGCGGGGAGGCTGCCAATATTCACCGACCTCCCCAGAGTTTGCGGGGAAGGTCCACGATGGGGTATATTATCAGGGTCGACACTCACCCTCGAATACAGGGAGCTATCCTGTCAATCATCCCCCATGGGGGAATCGGCAAGACACTCGGCAGACTCGGCAGTTCTCCAATGGCATCGTGCACATCTTTAAGAGTTAAAAAAAACCCCAAGCCGGGTCGGGGGACGGAATCCGGGGAAGCTTGTGCTTGATTGATCCCCCTCTCGGATGCCAAGAATTCAGAAAGATTGATGGGAGATTAAACTAAACTCCAACAGGCGGATTATACACCAATCGGGAGGAGTAGGGAGGTGTTTGTTTATGGGGGCCGATGAAAAGCCGAGGGACGGGTGGTAATATAACTTCTTTCTTCCAAGGCACAAAGGCACATATAATATAGCTTGGGATTATTATCCTCTCTTTGTACTTTCACTGGCAGGGCAGTGGTGGTGGTGGGTTCTCTTCAACGGCGGAGAGAACAGCTGGGCTGTCGAGAGAACCTACTGTGCAGCGTGCAAGTGCAGTTGCTGTTCGATTATAGATAGTGCTCGGATTTAAGGCTCGGAAGTGAAGTGACAGCAAGGGGCCGTGCACGCGCGTTGGGGCCGGTTAGAACCGTGTGGCGGGTAACGGGGGAGTCGGGTGAGTCGGGTGACGGGTGAGAGGTGCCGAGGGAGGGCGGATAGGACGGATACCGGGATTGGGATTTTCTAAGGACCGGGAATAAAAGTAAATAACTGGATGAGTTTGGGTTTTTTGTGCATATATTTCGACTATTATATTTCCATTGTGTGGGTAAGGTAACTGCCTGGCTTAGTGGTAAAAAAAAAAAAAAAAAAAAAAGATGTAAAGGAAACTGAATAATGGAATATTATTTTTAAGATTATTTTATTAGAAAAATCACGAAATTTATTTTTGTAACAAGATATTATAACAATTTTTTTTTTATTCTTACTGATGCTTAAAAAAAATAAACGTCGCTTTTTATAGATATACCCCCCATAGGCACCATACATGCATCTTATACCTACATAGTACCAGAGTAAGCCGAAAGCAAGCAAAGCACTCAAGACCTCACCATAAACCTTTCCTCGTTCATCATTTTATCGCCACTCATGAGCACAAGAAGGAAAAAGCAACACTTGGCAAGTATGATAACTACAACCCCAAAAACGTAGGAATCTAGCACATCACATCACAGTACAGCACAACATATCACACAAGAAAGACCATCAGATTTATAAAATAGACTTAATTCATTCATTATCCCATTCATCGCCGCTATCCGCGTGCGGAAGGAAGGAAACTCATAAACCACCCCAAACAAAAACCTAGTATCATAATGACTCCAACAAACGAACCAGTTACTCAGCCAATCCTGTAGTAAGGACTCTGACAAAAAACCACCCCCCTAAAACCCAAAGGCCAAAAACATACCCGCATACATCCCACAAAGAAAAAATCTCAGAACAAAGATAGAGAGACAGATCCTCATACCCCGACAAACCCAGCGACCAAACAAAAGACAAAAACAAGTGTCCCGTCCAGTCCAATCCAGAAAAAAAGAAATGAGAAAAGGGGGACATTTTCGTATATCCAGACATTTATCATAAACAAGAAAAAACCCAACATAGCCCCTCAGCGCGGCGCAAGTGTGTGACTCCGACAGCAGTAGATGTGCAGTATAGCATCGACAAAAACAAACAAACAAAAATAATCCGTTCATAAAACCCTCATCACTCCCACAATCTCCACGGTCTTAAAACCGACTCGTAAAACTCCTCCTCACCCCACTCCTAACACCAACCCCTCCCTTCATCTGCTCCCCAACCCCACCACCACGACCCTTTGCCCCAATCTTCGCAAACCCTTGCAGGATATCCATCCCCGCATCCTCCGCGACGCCATCAGCCAGGAACTCCGCGCCGTAGTACTCCTCTTGCACTACACTAGCGCCAGCAGATACACCACCAGCGACAGAAGAAGAAGCACCACCAACAGAGCCAATATCAAAGCTCCCACCCAGACTGAAGATGGGACTCGCAAATTTACTCGGCGACGCGCCCCCCAACCCCAACGCCGCAGACGGGGAATGAAACACCCTCGGCACAAGCGAGGGGGTGAAATTCAGCTTCGGCGTCGACGTCACGCTCCTCCTCGAGAAGCTATTAACACCATTCGACGACAGATCCCCCAGCGCGCTAGGCGCGAGATCGAAGCGTCCCCTCTTCGCCGTGCGTTTCTCCGGCGACCCGTTCCCCGGCACCGCGAGAAAGTCTCCCGCAGTGGCATCGATGAACATCTCAAACTCGGTTTCCAGGTCCGGGAACAGCGGCTCGGCAAGGTTGAACGCTGGACTCCAGGGGAGGCAGTCGTCGGCGGCGTGAATGGAGTCACGCATTGGTGAGCCGACGAGCTGGCGCACGCGTTCGCGGTGGAGACGGAGGTTTGTGGTTGGAGAGACGGAAGGAGGTGGGCGGGATGGCGCGGTGAGCTTGACAGCTGGTGTGAGCGGGGGAAGCATAGCAGCGGAATCGTAAGTGAGCCCCCTACGAAGCGGGGACGAGGAAGGCGCAGCCCAGGCAATGGACTCGGCGCATGGAGTGTGGCGGGCGCGACGCGAGGTCTTTGACGGGCTATCGTAGGAAGAGCCGCGTAGGCGTGCAATTTCCTCCTCAGCGCGACCGCGCTTGACGGGGTGGCGGTCCGGGACAGGGTTGCGCAGGGCGGAGGAGTTGAGGGAGGAGAAGTAGCCACTGTCGTCCATGGAGGCGAAGTTGCGTTTGTGGGAGCGCTGGGCGGAGGAGCGGGCGAAGCGGACCACGGGTGGGGGGGTGTCGTCGCGGAGACGGACGCGTCGGGGGACCGGGGGGGAGGATTGCATGAGTGCGGGTGGGGAGGAGAGGATGGGTTGGGCAGCGCCGGCGTGTGCGTAGAGCTCGTGCTCTGGGGCTTCCTCGTCGGGCTGGTAGGTATCCGAGGCGGGGATGGTGGCGTCGGAGGAGAGCTCGTTGTCCATCTTTGTGGCAGGCTTGATAGACATGAACGAGTTTGTTGAAGGGGGAGCGAATTCGGAGGGTGCTGGCGTCGAGTTTCTGTACGACGACTGTGGGCGCTCCTGGATCATGGGAGGTGCCGGGAGCGAGACGGATGCGGACATAATAGGACCGCTCTCAATGATCGTTCCCTTCTTCGGCTGCTTGTCCTTGTTGAACTTCTCCTCCTCTCCTGGAGCAATAACCCAGTAGTTGCCTTTTCCGGGATCATCCTTGGGCCTTTCCTGCTTCACGAAGGCCTTGTTCAAGCTGAGGTTGTGGCGAATGCTGTTCTGCCATCCCGTCTCGGCAGCGCTGTAGTAAGAGTATGAATCCGAGATCCACTTGTAGATCTGGGCCAGGGTCAATCGCTTCCCTGGGGCTCCGAGGATGGCCATGCCGATGAGCGTGGCGTAGCTGTGGGATGGCTTTGTTCCGTCGTCTTTGACGGCACCGAATTGTTCTGCGGCAGGGCGTGTAGGCTCAGGCATCATTCTCTGCTTCTTTGACTGAATCATTGGCGCTTCCAGCAGGGCACGCTTCCTCTGGGTCTTCTGTCCGTATATGGCATCGTTTGCGTAGAAGTCATCCGCGTCATTATACTGGTGCTGGTAGTTCTCCTTTCCGGCCGGGTAGATATTCGACGCGGTGGTGAAGAGTGCCTTCTGTGGTCCAGACCCCTGTCCTCTAGCCTGCAGAGGCTGCTTCTTCTCCAGCGAGTCCGTACTGCGCATTGCTCCCCGCGGCGGCGGCATCGCGTGCATGTTGAGCTTATTGCTCATACCGCTCCTCGACGGCGAGCTGGACGAGTGCAGCGCGTTCTTGTGTGGTGATCCATTGTTGGCCTGGGCGGCGGGAGCGTTGAGGACGATATTGCGTCTCGAGGAGGCGTTCTTGATGGGACGTAGGGGGGAGGCGAGGCGCGGCAGTGTCGAGCCGGATGGGACGTAGCTTCGATCAGATTCGGGATCTTGGTAGATTTGCAGCGGCTGCTGCTGACGATGACGCGTCGACGACATCGCGACGAGCCGACAACGCGGCGTTGAGGTTGGATATCGAGGCGTCTAGGCAGACGAGGTATCGCTTCGGCGGTTCGGTACGCTACGCGTCGGGAAGGCTGCGGGCGTTGAGCGAGATCGGTTGTTTGTTGATGTTGTTGTTTGTTTGTATGTTTGGTGAGGTATGCTAGACGACGATAGTGAGTATCGATCTGTTGAATTTTGACGACGACGAGGTTGGATGGCGGATTGAGGTTGAAATTGGGCCAGACTTTGGGTAGCGAAGGATGGGAGAAAACGAGAAACAAGATTGTGCCTACCAAAGTACCTAGAGGCTACTCTAGCTGAGAAGAACCTTGGAACGGCTGCTGGAGCCCGGGTGTCAGAGGGGAGTGGAGACTGTTCGGCGGTGGAAAGTGGGCGTTTGGAGTGAGGTAGCAGGGGGATGAGGAGGGAGGAGCAAGGTAGTTGCAGCGTGTCGGTGGGCGCGAGTGGATTGCGTGTGAGCGTATAGTGGATACGGGCGCAGTGCTTGGAGGAAAGCCAAGGTCCAGTGGGAGGGATTGTGATTGCTGTGTGCCGAGATTACTCGTCAGACATGGGCTGAGTGAGCGTGGATTGGGTGGAGAAGGATGATCGAATGGGCGAGTGAGGATGAATTGAGGATGTCGCCGAAGATAGAGCGTGTTTCTCTCTGGGAGTACGTACTCGGGGGGGGGGGTAAAGGTACCTTTGTAAGGCGCGAGTGGGTTCCGCGCTTAGGACGTGATCGATCGCGAGGTGGAGGAGGGAGGAGTACGTAGAGAATGGAGTCTTTTGATGCTCGATTGAGTAGTTTTGTCTCTGGTGGACGGATTGGTGAGATGAGGGTAAGAAGCTGATGATGGTGATTGACAGATGACAGCTTGTAGTGGGTGTGTGTGTGTGTGTGTGCAATTGATGAAGCAAGAATGTTTGGTGTGTGTAATTGGTAGATTGGTGTATGATGGATGGATTGGTGATGTTGAAAGGAAGAAGAAGAAGAAAGTGGGAGGGTGAAGATGGGAAGGAGGGTAGAGGTGATGGAGGGGAGGGGGAGAAGTTTAGTTGAGTGGTGGTGAGTGGGTGGTGAGTGGGAGAAGCTTAGTTGTGTGGTGGTAAGTGGTGAATTGAGGGTGGTGAGTGGGTGAATTGAGGATTGATAGAAGGTTGTGTAATGTGTAATGTGTGCCAGGTGCAAGGTAGCAAGGTAGATAGCAAGGTGGGATGGGATGGGATGGAGGAGGAGGTATGTGTTTCTCGTAGTTGTTCTCGTACTAATTCTCGTGTTCACCGCGTTCACCGTGCACCGAGTTTCATCGAGAGCAGGAGGGGAAGAGAAGTAGAGGCGGGGAGAGCACGATGACGGCGGGGATAGTAAGAGTGAAGAGAGACAGAAGAGAGACACGTCAGAGGCTTGGTGGGAGTGGTGGTGGTGGTGGTGGTGGTAGTGGTGTGGCCGACTTCAATGCAGCCTGGAATGATAGGGTGGGAGGTGAGGTGAGATTGTACGGAGCAGCTGCCTGGAACAGACGGAGGAGGAAGGGGGAAGAGAGGAAGGTGAGGAAGGAAGGAGGGGGGAGACACGCATTACCGTCTCTATCCTATCCTATCTATCTTTCTCTCACCGTTCCTTATCGTCCATCTAGTCCTTCTCGTCCATCTACTCTACACCCGACTGTACGACTATAATCTGCCTGCTCTGCTACTCAACTACTCTACTACTCTACTGTCCTCCTAATTTTCTACTAGTCTACTGCCGTATAAACCACTCTACTACTAATACCCTCCTACTACCACCTCCCACCCTAACCCATCTCCCACCGAGACCAGCGGGGCACACCACAGTCAAACACACGATGTGACCACGCCTCTAACCTTCTTCTCCTCCTAATCTCACCTAATCTCACCTAACTCACCAAATCCCATACCATCCCACCCATCCATCCCATCCCACACTGCCGTTCTCCCCCTCCACTCCTTCCCCCCACCTAAAAATCTGCACACAACGGCCCCAAGCAGATCCTGTCTTAACGTATCCACTATCTACTATATCCACCTTAAGACTTCTTCACTTCATCCCTCCCATCCATCCGTTTTGCAATAGTAGAGTATCTAGTACGTACTACCATCAAACTCAGCACACTCATCCTCTTCCTTCGTCCCATGGTAACCCATTATCTAGCCTGGCCATTCTACTAACCCTTCTAACCATCCTAACCCTACCCTCCCACCACTACCACTCTATCGCAAACACACAGCCCCGCGGCGACCACCCTTCTCAGCGCCTACGCGCCCGCGACGCGTTTGGTAAACAAAGCCCTGACCTAAACGCGTCGCGAGTGGGTACGTACCTTCCACACCCTAACTCCCCATCACGTAAATTACGCGAGATGAGCGAATCGGGTAGAGCGTGGTGTGGGCACGTCGGAGGATGGAGAGTGTGCCTCAGTTAGTCAGGTTCTTACCTTGAATTTTAGTAGCACCCTGTTCCTGCCTCAGTGAATCCGCGTGTAGATACACCTCCGACGATGAGTATGTGTTTTGTGTGTGCTGTGTACTGCAAACGGACACACACACGGCTGGGAAAGGTCGGGTGATGGACCCCTTGGGTCTTACATGAGTGTTACTGAGATGAGGAAATATGCGTGATCAAGGGGGTGAGAGTGATATCGCCGATTCCACGAACTAAACTATCTTATTTCCACATAGTTTCCTCACCTAGCAATCCCGTCATCCTCGTCTTGTCTCACTGGTTTATACGGTTCTAGTTGAGGTTGGGCGTTGGCGTGGCGTAATTTTGTGCGGGAAGTGGGGTGGACACCTATCTTGGAGTTAAGGCTGGCTGGCTGGCTTGCTGGCTGGCTTAGGGGCTATAATTTGCATATCATACATAGTGGGAAAATGACATATTAAAGTCTTATAGTTTAAACCCTTTCATAACGATATACATATACTACTATACCATAACTATGTCCTTGTGCTCGTGCGTGCCCCGGAAACGGACAAGACGTTTAATTAACTAAGAAAAAAAACCCCCCACTTCTAACACTTCTCTAATTCCGGCAGATGGAAGAAACATTTCTCAACACCCCTTACCAGCCACGCCAGACCGAGTTCCTGGTTCCTTCCTGGTGATTGATGGATGCCACGATGGGATGAGGAGGCGAACTTGCATATGAGGTTTCTGGTGCCTGACATAACCATAACTCACTCCCCCTTTCTCCCGCAGCACAGTCTGCCCGCCCGCCCGCTCCCACCTTAGCCTCCTGCAAATGCACACGCACCTTGGACCTGCTTAAGATGAGATGAGCAACCACAGCGCATAGCACTGTGACTCAGATTCCCCAAGAACTATCGTATGCACGCACGCACTCTTAATTTGGGATTTTATGATATGAGGAATCTGATATAGTTATTTATACCTATACCGTAGTTTCTATAACCAACCACCACCCATCCCCCCCTATTAGTTACATATAGAACTCCACAACTGCCATAACTGCCATGAAACTAAACACAATAGTTACGTATAAAAACCAAACTCTCCTATTATCTACATATACACAACTCCCCCCATATAATAACTACAAAACATGAAAAAAAAGAAAATCTCTTCCATTCCATTTGCCCCCATACCCGCCCGTACGACCCCTTTCCATCAACCAAAAAAAACTTCTAAGTGTAAAAGCGCCCAAAGCCACTACCAGAGTGATTTTTGGGGCCGTGCTGCTGCTTTTTTGTCGAGTCCGGAAAGGGGGTGCGTAGGATGGCGATGGCAGGTTCATCTCGTTGCTCATGTACATTACCACCAACCCACCCACTCATCTACACGTATATCCATCCCAAACGCCGCGCTGTGCCTTTATACTGACCTTATCCCTCCCCCCATATCGCTGTGTCGTTTTTATACTGACTGTCCTCCCTCCCCTATTTACCACCCCTCAACCCCCCATCTACCATCATCCCCTCACAAACCCACCACCCCCAACCAAACACCCACCACCACTCCAACCACACCCCATCCCACCCCCCTCCTCCCCGCACCACTAAGATGATAAGCCGCCCCGGGGTAATTGCAAGTAATCTGCCCATCCTCACTACTACTCCCATTCGGCCTCCTTCCATAACTACTCGCGAACCCTCCATTCCCCGGTCCGGGACACTCAAACCCCATCGCCGCCGGACAGCTCTGGACGAGGTTATAACACATATCCAGACACGGCAGGATCTCCTTATACGGCCCCGGCTTCACGATCTCATCGATCGCCGGATTCCTGCTCGAGTTCAAGTAAAGAATTTCCTGGCTGGCAGCGAGGAAATTAGAGTCCTGAAGCATCGATGAGTTGGGAAACGGCTGCACCACGTTCCTCGGCTGTAACCAGGGGTCAGAACGGCTGTAATCCTGGCACCGCGGGATGGTGACGCTGCACAGCCAGGCTTTGTAGGCTGCGGCGCAGTGGTCGCAGTTGCGGACTAGACTGTATTGACCGGTGTTTGGGATTTCGCAGGGGATTTGCTGCAGGGCTTTGGCGAAGTTGGAGTACGCGGATGCGGCGGCGTTGTCGTAGAATTCCGCTAGCGAGGTGAGGGTGGGGAAGGTGGTGGGGTTGCCGGGGACGGCGTAGGAGACGTCGGAGCAGAAGGTGAGGTTGAAGAGGATTGCGCAGTTGCCGTCTGGTGGGGGTTAGTCGGGGTTCGGTAGAGAGGATAGGGGGGAAGGGGGATAAAGGGGAAATGGGAGATAGAGACAAAGGGCAGAGGGATGAAAATGGGAAAAAAGGACTACTAACCAGACTGCGTAGTAAAATTCATACTCTGCCAAACGCGCCCCCCACCCCCCGGCGCTCTCTCCGTCGCATTCCCGGGCAACGCCAAAATCCCATAATACTGCGAACTAGCACTCAGCCCCTGAAAGTAAAACTGCTGCTTCGGGTGCGTCCCCAGGGTGACATTCGTCATGATCGTCTTGACCATATCGGTGCGCAGCCCCTTCTGCGTGCCCGCGATCTGCGCATAGTTCTCGAGCCCGCAGTACGAGCGCGACACGCCCTGGATCGACATCTGGTTTTGCTGGTTGGCGAAGATCACGTAGGGGGGCGGGGAGAGCTGCATCCATTTCTGGTAGACGGGGCTGCTGGAGTTGTCGAGGGTGAGGTTTTTGGTGGCGAGGAGCGCGGAGCTGGAGTCGCTGTCGATGAAGAAGAGGTCGGCGGCGTCGCCGCTGTAGGAGTGGAAGGGGGCGTCGATGGAGACGCCGACTTCGACGTTGTAGACCCCTTCGTACTCGGTGGTGTTGGGGGCCTTGACGGCGATGTAGACGTCTTTGCTGGCGTCGAATGTGAGGTTTGCGAAGCCGAATTCGGCGGCCACTGTTAGTTGGCCGTCGGCGGGTTGGGAGGCTCCGAGCGCTGTCTGGTTGTCTCCCACGTACATTGTTAACTGAGGCGGAGGCCCTTGGGGGCCACTGGAGCCTTTCGCGTTGCTGGGCTGGAGGCAGGTATTCAGCGTGATATATACAGTCCTCGTTGCGTTCGCTCTCTTGTGTATCGAAGACTCCTCTCCATCCGCCGTATTCAATGCGCCCTGTCCACCCCCCTCACCCCCACCCTCCCATCTCGGACTTAATCCAACAGACGGTAGCCCCGTTGATCCGCTGCCAGCAGGAGCATGCGGACCCCAAACCGTCTCGTTCAGGAAGACGAAATACATCGTCTCCCCCTGGTTCAGATTGTACGGCCTCGCAATATTGTTGGGTATCTCATACGCCATCGGCAGCTGCCGCGCGTGCAAATCCTCCCCACCCCCCGTGAACTCCACCTGGTATATCATATCCTCGCCATCCTCCCCCTCCCCGCGCGCCGACACAAAGGGGTCCAGTAACCGCTCATGGTTGTGGTCGTCGGGTAGTATCGAATCGAGCTCGGCGGCATGGGCGAGGTTCCCCGCGAAGATTGTGAAGAAGAGGAGAGCGACCAGGCCCGTGGTAATCATGGATGGGAGGAGGCGGGGCTGGAGTAGTGGACTGGGCTTCGACATCGTGGTGTTGTAGCCATGCGCATGTGGCGCTGACGGCGAGGCTCCCCGCGCCAGATACGAGGGCGATAGATAAATATAACTGATGCCTTGTGTAGCTTTGGAGCGAGTGGCGGTTACGGTGGCGGGATGGTGGAAGCGATTGACTCGGGTATTAATATTGTAAGAGTTATGAAGATTATGTATTTCGTGGAGAAGGATCAAAAGAGTGTCGTCTCTAGCTGATCTGCAGCTGACAGTTTGATGACGCTCCTCCGTGCTTCCTCGTGTTTCGGACTCGTCTGTACTTCGCCAAGCCTTTTAAGAAATGGTCTGGAGCGCGACGACACCCGCCATGTGCCTCTGGTACACTAACATATTTTCCCCTAATTATTTTTAGCCGTCCAGGAACGGCGTTATTTTTCAACAGTTTAGATTATAATCACCTGGATAACTCAAAATCTGGTAAGGGGAACATAATCCATTGTGATGACCAAACAAAATATCTCATTCAGTTTGAAGTAAGTACATCAATGTCGATGACAGACATCCACAGCTCCCCTGGAGAATTAAAAATAACGCGGTAAGTCAACTGATAATCATCGCATCCAGCCCAACACAAACCAAACAATCACGCCTTTGCCCACCTAATCCACCATGGATTACCAAAAAAAAGCAATCCCATATACACATACACGCCGTGCCCCCACACAAGTCTACATCATAAATATCATCCCAGGATCATAATGGGGTCCCATCCGTGCCCAACCAGTGACCCCTTGTACCCTAGTTTGGAGCTTTGAAGAAAGCTTCGAGAAATGTACCAATTCCCAATCGCAACGTGAGGCCGTCAATAAGTGTCATGCTTTGGAAATTTTAAGCTGCCTGTGCGAGGTTGATCGTTCCATCCATATTAGGGGTTCCCATTTGAGCATCGCTGAAGTTGAACTTGCTCATGGAGAACTCGTCGTCTGGCGTTCGCATGCCAATTCCACTGTCGTCATGTCCAGAAACGACATTCATAGCTGCGCTGCTTGCCGTGTCCATCGGACCTGGAATCGTAATGCCGTGGTCATTAGAGCCATTCATATACTGCTGACGCTCAAAGTCGTCCATAGGCAGGCCATTATATACATTCGGGTTCGATTCGGCCGCTCGGTTCTGGTGAGACTGGACTATGTTCTCGTTCCGCCTGGTATTGGATGTCTTGTATTCCATGAAACCACCCTTCTCGGCCATGAAAGATATCATCTCGTCGATCCAGCATTTTGTGACCCACCAGGATCCAAAACTCTGGCCGGACTTGATAGTGAGATCTCTCATCACTGCTGTGCCGACGCGTTCAACACACCATATAATGTCCGCTGGGCTAGCGTACGAGAATCTGCCCGGAATCGACACCAAGAAATTGACCCATCGGTCGAGGACATTTTCTGTCGACGAATCTAAGTGGATGCTGGACTCTCTTTGGTTACCGCTTCGAGCTGACATATCGCCGTATGGTGTGACACTTTCAATGTCCCAAGCTACCGTAACTGGATCAAGGAGATCTCGTAGCTCTGTTAAGAGGAGCCTTGCCACATCATCCATTGCCCTCGTTGGAATGCATTCTGCAACCTTTCGGAGACGCACCATAGATATCCAATCTTGGTACATCTGATCCCGATTAGGAGGATGAGAAAGCATATTTGCCGCTGCATGGGCCGTGAGGTTGACTCTGCACATGCGATCTAACAAGCCAGCGAATAGGGTCGCAGGGGCGACCTTGGCATCGATGACGTGAGCAGGCTGGCCGTGGAAAGATGTCTGGATGTGAGAAACCAGGCGCTCTGAGATTGCATGCAAAGTATCTAGAATTTGTTGCGGTACAACCTCAAGAGTCAAATGGCCTAGAAGTCGGATCATCTTTTGGTACATGATGAAATCGCATTCTTCTATCCACGGCGCGATACTCTCGTGAGCAAAGAGTTTCTGTACCGGCATGGTGAGGGTGCCATGAAAGGAAGTGAATAGATAAAAGAAGGTCTTTTGTTTCACAAAGCGGATCGCGTCCACTAGAGAGGTGCAGTGGGAACGATATAACGCTGTCAACGCTGTTGCCGAATCCGGATCTGTCCCAGCTGGGATGAATGGTTCAATCTTTGGCAACGTGATGGGTTCATATTCATGCATCGAATTGTCCGCCGGTGGGACAAAGCACAGATGCTGGGTTATTTTGCCGTTGTATTCGAGATCCTGGACGTTGTGAAGGACTGACTGGTTATATAGACTACGTGATTGCACAAAGCTAGATGCAGGCTTATTCGTCTGCTCAAGGACAGGTGAGAAAGCCATGCCTGGAAATTCTTGTTTATCCACCGGAGTGTGTGACGGAAGACTGCAAATAATGTTAGCATCATAAGAATCCCCTAGCAAGTTATAAAACATACCTAGGTTCTTGCGCGAACCTCTTGGCTTCTGCCGTCTTCATGGGTTGGTATTTTTGCGTTGATGGATTCTCAATTAGGTTTGGCTGATCTTCCTTCAAGCTGAAGTTGACATAGTGATACTTGGATTCACCTCGGACACCAAGACGCCTTGTTTTAAGGCCAGGGAATAGAACTCGGACAAGCTTGCCGAAAGACGCTGGGTTGAGTACCGTGACGCGTTCCGTTGCACACCTTGAAACATAGTTTGCGTATACGCGACCTCTAGGTACTGACCCTTTTCCTTTGTCACAAACTTGGTTTATCCTGCAGACATTAGTGCAAGTTAAAGACTGTAGCTTCTATAGCACATACCAGATCATTGCAAACACCTGTCGCATCCTCTCTGACTGCGGGCCCCGTTCATTGCCATGCAGCTCTGTAGCTACTTCAGGTAGTTTGCGGTGCTTATTATTTTGAAATAGCTGACGCATCTCAAGTTCATTTGCTGCACTCGACTTCGAAGCCTTTTTGGGAGCTCCATTAGCACCAGCTAACGAATCGACGTCATCCTGCTCATCGCTACGGCCTTCAAGCATAGGACTATCATCCTCCATAAAACTTGTTCCATAGCCGTCTGTTGGTAGAGACCGCCGTGCATGTTCGGGCCTATACGAGCCGTCATGCGAGTATCCTAAGGTATGGTTGACCGCAGCACCCAGCGCGGGGTCGATGCCATAGTCCCGGGGGTCTCGGAGCTGCGAGGCGGACTGCATAACCATGTCTTCGGCAGTTACATGGCCGCCACCCGCGAATCTTTGTTGTTGCTCGTTCTCAAACCATTGTTTCTGGTATTCGGCGGGGTTACCGTCCGCTTGTTGATCGTGTAGCGAGTGGGTGGCGGCACTGTGTAGACTTGTTGTTGATCCCCGGGAAAGCTGGCGCTTTCTCCCCTTCATAGAGACAGCCGTGTTTGAGCGCGAGCGACTTTTCGTGGGCACCGTCTCCGTTTGTGGTTGGGATAAATCTGCTAAGCGCTTAGTATTTCGCGTTGTTGGGATGGTAAATAATGGCATGCGCGGTATGGATATTTCGCATTGCGCAAATGTAACGCGCAGCGGCAGTAACTACATACCCATTTGTTTGTATGTAAAAGATGTATTCGAGAGCCCAATGTTTTATTGTTATATAATATAATATCTCATTATCTGGAGCGGGGCTGGGGCTTTGTTGTTGATGATGTTTGGCGATTGTTTGCGGCCGATGACGGGATCCGTGTTCTGGTGTCCTTGGGGAATCACGTCTCGAACTTTCGCTTCTTCAGGATTTGCCCGAGTATTCAGTCTGGACGTAGTTGGCGTATGGTTGCTGCATCGAGGTTGTCGTCGATCAAATTGTTCGATTCTTTGCTTGTTGTTTACTCGCATCCTAGGTATTCTGGGTTAATGAGGCAACCTTTCGCTTATTGATCTCGGAACGGCGCTAAACTCGAAAGGAGCTTGACTATGACGCCTGGGGCAGAGTGTGTGGGCACATCACCACAACGTCGCTCAAAACCAACTTTCCACTTTCCATCAGACCTTTTCATCATCGCACTACCAACATTACAAGTTCCATCGCAAGCTCAGTTTTCGCTCAACATTCACACGTAACTCATTATTACAAACTGTCTATTTGACAAAATCCACTCTATCGACTCTATAGAGCTTATCAAGCTACAAGATGTCGTTCCAAGATAAAGCACAAGCTCACCTGAGCCAGGTCGACAAGGAGGTAAGTCTACGAATGCCTTTGTCGCAACAAGTTAGAGCTGGCACGCAACGGCCCCAAACTACACATACTTGTTAATCGTCAGGAATGTTCACTAATGATGTCTTTCAACTAGCTGTCGAAGTATCAGGTCTTCAACAACTTCGAGAAGCAGACATCCATCCCCAAGGTCTACGCCGTTCTTGGTGTTGTCGGCCTCTACTTCTTCTTCGTTTTCTTCAACTTTGGAGGTCAAATCCTTACCAACTTTGCTGGTTTCATCCTCCCCGGATACTATTCCCTTGAAGCTATCTTCTCTGCCGGCAAGGCCGATGATACCCAATGGCTCACTGTACGTCATGATCACGACCTTAATCTGTGTAAACAAACTTTGCTAACTCGCGCGCAGTACTGGGTTGTGTTCGGATTTTTGACGTAGAACACCCCGAATCCCTTTTTATTATATTCTGGCTAACTTATCTAACTATCACAGTGTGGTTGAGAGCTTGATCTCCGTTGTTTACTGGTTCCCTTTCTACTACACCTTCAAGCTCATCTTCACCCTCTGGCTTGCGCTCCCCCAGACTGGGTATGCCCGTTTCCCCAATTGTCAGAGCTCGAATCGTCACTAACACAGAAGCAGTGGTGCCCAGCTCATCTTCCGCTCGTTCTTCCAGCCCGTCTTCTCGCGCCACTTCCAGCAGTCGACTGCTTCCAACCTTCGCTCCAAGGTTGACTCAGCCACCTCGGACAAGACACTGTAAGCAGCTACCAGCATGCGCTGCATACATCCGCTCTTGCAGGTGGAGCTCGGCTCCGACAATCACACGAGAGTGGGGACAGTAAAATCAATGGCGATAAGAAGAACAGAGTATGCACGTGATACTCTAATGTGGAATGAGACACGCGGTGTGATGGGTATCGATATCATGGAATGACTTGACTTTATTTTCGTTTCTTTATACGGGAAGCGGTCGCTTGATGTGAATAGAAACGTTGCGCGAGGGTTTATGTTATGGGCTGAGTTACGTATCATTAGATGACCAGGAGGAAATTCGTTCACGATTGGCAATGATTTTAAGGACGGATTAATCGAACGGATGCTTTCAATCTGGTAGTTTAATGACAGTCGTCGTTGTTTTATATTTGCTCATGGTGATTTATGGTGTCAGCTCTTGCTAAAACCAGTCCTGCCTCTCCCTCTGCCGAATTTCACACTCGGTGGCACAAATCGGAGTGCGGAAATTGCTCCTGTAAGACCCTCAATCTCCGCATCTTCATCACCATCCTCCGGAACAGCGGCCTTTGCGTTGGCAAGGACAGGGCTTGCCACGTCCTGCCTGGTAGCACCATCGGTTTCAGTATTCGCCATCGTTGTTTCGGAGGCCTCGTCCGTGTTGTCCGTCTCCATGGTCCCTGACCTATTTCGGCCTCGGCTCTCATTGTAGATCTTCTGTTGCATAATTGAGCTCCTTCGTCTATGCCTGCCAGAACGGAGCATGGAACTTTTCCTGTCGATGCCATCATTGACGACGAAAAAGTCGTACTCCTTTGGAAACGAGTGTTTGTCGATTAAATGTAAACGACGCTTTTGAGGAGTAGAGCACTTCCTATCACAATCCTCGACGAAGCATGCGTATGTATGTTCACCCCGGTCCCTAAGAACCCCAACGAGGGGATCATGGTTCTCTGCCTGGTGGAGACTCAGGAAGTGTTTCGTGGGGAAATTTTTCCGACATTCGACGCAGCGGTTGACGTGTGATTTGCTGTAGTGGACTTCATAATCATCAAAGGAGTGAAATGAGAGGTCTGGTCGGTGTCCTGGTAAAGAGCATCTCATTACTTCGACAGTTGCTGCTCCGCTGTGCTCGGGGTCGAGATGTACTATCTTCACCGCTTCGTATGCATTTGGGTCTGTTGGATGCGGAGAAGCCCCAGAACTGTCTGTGGCATATACGGAATCGTTATTCTCGGAGAGTGGCGGAGGATCAGAGTCTTCTCGTGAGCGTTTGACCATCTTTAATATGTGATAGTGGGGTAGTTACTTGGTGGGCTTTATCCCCTCCTCAGCACTTGAGCCAGCTAGCTTCTTGACTTTCGGTCTGTGGAACGCTGTATGGTTAGGTTTGCTCGGGAATACAAATTACCTCTAGAGAAAGATAAATATATCTTGCGTGAGAGTTGCCAGGGTATCAGTATGTCGTTTATGTCGTTAATGTCTGAATGTTGATCAACAAATCGAGGTTATCGTTAATCATTTCAGCCTTGTGGGTTGCGTTTGGTAGGGTGGTCCCAGCGTTGGAACTAGTGCCGCTTTGTGCACTATATTTCGCCAAGCCTTAGTGGGACATGTGCGGCAACCTTGCGCGTTACTTTGCTTCCATCGATCTCGACGAAAAGTGAGATATACAAATGCGCCCGCGGCATTTCCACCACAACCAAAATTTCACTCACTGAGCAAAACGCTCTTGTCTCACCTGCCATCTGCGCTCATTCTTTTCAGCTGCTTTGATCGGACTGAGGACCACAACTTATCTCCTGCTAATGGCTTTTCCCGATTCAATCACTTTGTCCAGAGGCATCTGGGGCCGGCCATAGTCCGATCTCTCAAGATAACGATAACATGGCAGCCAATGCCGAGGTGCAATGGCAGTAAGTATATAGTGCATCCTATGTATTGCTTGCTTTAACTTGGATATTTGCTGACAATTTGACCAGTGCTGCGAAACAAATCCATCGAGAACTCCGAGCGAAACTGAAAGAGAGGGAAAGTTTGATAGGCGATATTGAGGATCTTATATCGGAGTATGGTGCCCCCTCTTATTCGTTCACGGACAGAAACTAAATAGTCCCCAAGGTTGCGCGTTGCATGCGAGACTACGATCTTCGCCGACTTCGAATACGCTACCGCCGAGGGTGTGGAAACTGCTCTTTGGGAAGCACATAGTTCGATCAACAAGCGATACCGAAAAATTGTCGCCAGGCTGAAAACCCCCGAACAGAAAAGAATTACAGTCGAGAGACGGAAATGGGAGAAGCGATATGCCGATTTTCTCAAGCTGAGCCAATACTACTATAAAGGCTACATCCAGCGGCTGGCATCCCACTTCGATGGCCTCGAGGAGCTGCGCATCATAGCGCACCGGCTTACACTGAGCACACTCTCAGCTGATCCTCCCGTGGAAGTCTCTGAAGATCTGAAGCACCTTATCCTCCTGTCATGCCACTCAACCCTTCTTCGACTCGGCGATTTATACCGATACCGCAATGATCTCAATACGAAAGATCGGAGCTGGGAGAAGGCCAACGCTCACTATGGGCTTGCGAATGACCTATATCCAGACTCAGGGAGAGCATTTAACCAAATGGCAGTTATCTCGCTGGCGGATGGTAATCATTTGGATGCCGTCTACTACCTGTATCGTGCGTTGGCAGTGAAGGAGCCCCATCCATTGGCGCAGTCAAACCTCGCGGTTGAATTTAAAAAGATTACCACAACATGGCTTGGACCGGCTCAAAAGAGAGATTCGCCGGTTGGTAACCCTGCTGCGGGTATGGTGCTATGGTTTGTCCGCCTTCATGCTCAGTTGTACAAAGGAGAAGATTTCCCCAACCACGATGAACTCGAGAACGAAGTATTGAGTCAAATGACCGTTCTTCTTAAAGAACAATCACTGGAAGATATTCTGGACAGAATTGTTATTATTAACATTGCGGCAGAGTATTTTGCTGGTGTGAGACTTGCAGGTAATGCAACCCCTACTACAGCTTTTGATATAAACTGACGAAAACTCAGAAGCGGAAAGTGATGAAGCCAGTGAAAGATGCGTCCAAGCATACTATTTCTACCTGAGGCTTAATGTCAGGATGCTGTTTATGCTTCTTCAATTACTGCAGCCAGAGCTTGATGATGCCAATCATGGCCATAATGCTCCGGATGTAACTGGAAAAGAAAAGCAAACCTCCGCCGAGTCCATTACAGCGGTGACTCGTCGAATCCTACCCGCACTGCGTCAATACAGCACATGGTTGGTGGCCACAGCACCTGTTATTAGCGCTCAAGTGGGAACCGCACCCATATGCATTCACATTAAGGAGATGTGGTCAATGTACTGCACCACCTTGAGTCTTCTTGTTGCAGTGTTCCCTGTGGCCGAATTACCCGATATTGATTACTTGCTGGAGGAAGACTCTGCTACGGTTGGATTTAAACCATTCCGGGACAGCACTCTTTGCAGGCTGTACACGGATAGTGAAGATAAGCTGAAGAAGCGGAGCACAGATCCAGGAGTTGAGCGCCATCATCCGAATGTAGAAATGATGGCGAGGATTCGAGAAATTCTAAGAGATGGCATGGTTCTCGCTACGAATACTGAGTATCCTATTTACGCGGTGGATGGTCAATTTCGCTTTTTTGAGGATGGACCTCCTCCGTCAGCACTAGAAGATGCAAGCCCAATGACACAACCGTCTGAATTAGAGACGCAAGCGAGTTCGAGGTTCAGCTATACCGGCGAACATCAACGTGTAATTGAGCTTAGCAGCGAGTTCAAAAGGCCTCCAAGCGTCGATCCGTCCGAATCTCACCAGAGCCTATCTACGGATATGTATCAAATGGTCGATGACCTAGTGACTCCATCCAAGATGATCACAGATGGCAATGTCAACGGAAGCGCTGAGACTTCTTATGGGATGCACAGCAATACCGCATTGGAGGTGTTTGCTTCTTTTCAAGGCATGAACCAAGAACCTTATCAGCCGACTCCTCCTAGAATATCGGGTTTCCCCGGATTCGCGCCTTCACCTTTCTCGCCCCGTCCCGGAGAATTGCAGGGCTCAGGACATGAATGGCCACCAGTTACTAGAGGCACGGGCAAAGAAAATTACGCTCCCATGACATCCTTCCAACACAGTAGTAACAACTCTACGCCACATAGCAATTGGGAGAGAACACCCTCGACCGCAAATACCAGCTTTCCACGCGGTGGACCGTCTTTCAATGCCGCTCAGCAATTGCAGCAGTCATTGGAAGCACAGCATCAGCCATCGGGCTTTTCCAACAGTAGTAGCATCTACCAGAACACCCCGGTTAATCATCTTGGTGTGAACGGCAACCAGACGCCATATAACCTTCCACGCAAGCTTGGACCAGGATATGCACCACGAAGCGAGTATGAGAAGCAAGTTATGCTTCAGAGTTCCGCTTGGAACGGCAGCCAGCCAGCAGCCTATGCTCGCAATGACCCAACGCCACCAAGTGGGCAAGGTAGCTGATCCATATGGCCGAAAGTGTCACCGATCGAGGGACATTCTATCTGTACCGAACTAGAGTACATACTCACGATGAACATAACGTCGACATGAGACAATAGTTCGCATGAACCATGCCATACATCTTCGGTAACGAGTCACTGCCAATATGCGTTCATAGAAATCCAAGAGTCAGATTGACATCTGTCTTATTCTATATAGCTGACTTTTTCTGTACCTGGCTATGCCTGATCGTGGAGGATCATAACTATTCATGGCATCATCATATGCGCTCTACGCCGAAGGCGCCCCCCGGTGTTGAAATCCATGGCCCGCCCTTCTTTAACGCCGCATTTACTGTGAAAGGAATGAATGGACTAATCTAGGCAGAACGAGTGTAGGTCTGCTTGGGGAATGGGTATCTGAGAGGTGCAGTGGTTAGCAAAGTTCATTACAATAGGGATATTGAGTGGCTCTCATAGCATAACAATGACAATCTGTTGCAACCCTGCGCTTGGTGCTGTAGACCGCAATGTGATGTAAGGAGTTAGGAGTATGGAGATGTGCACTTACGAAGGTCCAAGCTCTTGGATACCAAGGCGGGCCAACCACTGGCCCATGTCGACGCTCTCCTCGACAGACTTGTTCTGAACAAGACCAGCAACGAAGCCACCGGCGAAGGCATCACCGGCACCGTTGGTGTCGCAGATAGCCTTGGGGTCAATGGCGTGAACTGGGTAAGACTTGGTGCCCTTGCCCTGGGTAGCGACGATAGTTGGGAGGGTACCCTGGGTGATGATAGCAAGTCTCTCCCTCTTGGTGTTCTCCTTTGGCAAGTCGGCCAAGTGCTGGGCGATCTCAGCAATGTCAGTGGTCTTGAGACCGTGGCTCTCGGCGTAAGCCAAAGCCTCGCCCTCGTTACCGATGACAACATCCCAGTATGGGGCGCTCTTGTCAAGGGGCTCCTTGAAGAACTGGCAGATGAATGGGGCGGAGAGGGAGACGACGAAGGTCTTGTTGTCCTTGGCGGACTCCTCGGCGACGGCCTGGATGGCCTCGGGGCAAACGGTGAAGTGGTAACCGCCGACGTAGATGGTCTTGGCCTTCTCAACCAAGCTCCAGATCTCGGGCTGCTTCAAGTGGTCAATCTTGTAGTGGTTGGCAGCAGCAAGGTCGGTGCACATGCTGCGGTTGTGTCCGGTGATGATGACACCGCAACGTCCGGTTGGGTGCTCAGCATCGACGCGGTACTCAACACGGAGACCGGCCTGCCTGTTGGCCTCTTGGAGAGTAGCGGCGTACTTGTCGTTACCGACACAGCCAATGTAGACAACCGACTTCTCGGGGAGGATGTATTGTGCGCCACGGGCAGTGTTCTGGGCTGCGCCGCCAGCGATGAGCTTGGCATCGAAGTTGGTGAGGAGGTCCTCGTAGAGTCCGAGATGCTTCTCCTCGGCGAGAATAGCATCGTTCTCCTTCAGGCCATACTTGTCAAGGAGAGCTTGGTCTCCGGTAGCTTGGATGTCTAGTCTAATTAGCTTATCCTCAATCCATTGATACTTTTATCATAGAAGCAGTTTCATACCAAGGAGGGGGTTCTCCAAGCAGAGAAGGGAGTATTCGTTGGTGGCAGCCATTGTTGCGGTTGAGGTAATGAGGGGTTGGTTTTTTGGTGGTTGTTTATTGTTAAAGTGGGATGAAAGGGAAGGCGGGGGAGTTCTCGTTTATCGTTATCCCAAGCTGATTGAGACCAGGGGGGGTACACCGATCGCGGGTCGCACCCCGTGGGCACAAGCGCAGTCGGGAACATAATGCAATGTTAAGCTCCGAACTTCACCGATGCTATATGCTCCTCAAAGTAGGGGTAGCTAGCTGTTTGTCAATAAATCCCTACATCGAAGATCGCGATGTTGTTGCGATAATTCTATGTCACTCTGTGGGGGCTCCTTTGGCGCATAAAACTATTACAGCATTTCAAATCTCCAAACTCTCTGCATAACCCTGTGAAGAGAGTATCGATCGACAGGAAAGTTGAACGAGCAAGGGGTCAGCTATATGCGTTGCTCTTCTTATTTCTCAAAGCACCCGCAATATGTCTCATAAAGTGAGCCCAAACCAATCAAGTTTGGCCGAGGAAAACCCCTCACACAAGCCTTCGCACAAGCATGTCACACAAGATCAGTCATTTTGAAATCTTTATTTCGTCCTCGCTGTGCTCCATTGAAGGTACATAATGCTAAGCCAGCCTTGTCCGAAACTAAATGAAATCCCAACAGCCCAACGCTTAATCCTTGACCTTCTGGGTACCGCGGAGCAGACCAGTTCTGCGGGCAGCAATAAGACCGGCCTTTTGTCCCTGGACGGCGTATCTCGAAATGGTGGAAGCCTTTCCGATATGTTGATGGTTACCCTAAAATGTGTCAGCGTACAGCCTTGAGAAACCGGGGACCGTAGAAAACTTACACCTCCGTGAGGATGGTCGACGGGGTTCATGGCAACACCACGAGTCTTGGGCCAAGAGTTACGCTTGACAGCGAACTTGTGCTTAGCACGCGACGCCTCTGAAATGGGTATTAGCATGCTGACTATACTGGAAAAGCCAAGGGAAAAACGTACTCATGAGGGGCTTGTCGGTACGTCCACCACCAGCAACGATACCGATCATACCACGGACGCTGCTGAGAACGACCTTCTTGGATCCGGATGGGAGCTTGATGCGGGTCTTGCCCTCATCAGGGTTGTGTCCAATAACGGTAACGTAGTTTCCGGAAGTGCGTCCAAGAGCACCACGGTCACCGATCTTCTCCTCAACGTTGGAGATGACGGTACCCTCGGGGATGGAGCCGACTGGGAGAACGTTTCCGACGGTCAGAGCAGCGTGCTTGCCGGCGTAGATGAACTGGCCGGTGTACATGCCCTCGTTGGCGATGAAGGTCTCGGTCTGGAGCTTGAATCGGTATGGGTCGCGGAAAACGACCTTGGCAAGAGGCGCACCACGTCCGGGGTCGTGGATGATGTCCTTGACAATGCCGCGAATGTATCCGTGACGCTCAGCATAATCGAGGTTTCTGAATTGTGCCGGTGCCTTGTTCAGGCGGGTATTCGCCGTGAAAATGGAGCCGCGGCCCTTCCTCTGGTTGCGAATAACTCGTCCCACTTTGTGTATGTTAGCAAGTATTCCATGTCGTGTGAATGTAAGTGTCTCTTACTGTTGACGAGACTTGTTGGCGGTCGTCGTCGTTGTCGTTGGTGGTCGAGTCGATTGAGAAAAGGGAAGACCTTGAATATTTCAACATACAACAACGGTTGTGTGGGCGCGAACTTTCGAAGCGAAGGGCTAGCCAATGAGAGGTGGGTACGCTTAGGAGCGACTTCAGACCCACATGCGAGCGCCCTTAGATGACTAAGCACACCTTAAGTGACGACGAACGTAATTTTCAGACACCGATAGAGCCGCGATAATGATGCGATATGGCCGATTAGAGGCATGTTTATCCAGAATCTCTCATAACTCACCGAGAGCTCATTGAATGTCCACTTTATTTATTTATTCACAAGCCTTAAGCCGAAGAACACTGTGTGCTTGACTTGACACGTTCATGCTATTCCTGGTCACCTCTTGCTTCACATATCATCCAGGTTTCTTGGGCTCTCCCTGTGATCGCGATGCGCGATTGAGATACTGGGCATTGGCATTGGTGCCACGAAACCCTCAAAACCCAACTGCCTCATCGGCCAGTGGCAACTGTTTCCCTGCACCCTATGGCAGTAGCCACCGCGTTGATCCAGGCATAAGCGTCGTCTGTTGGGCTACGACGAAAATCAAAGCCAATTAAAGCTAAAGGCCGGCCCGGGCTAGAAACCCGCCGAGATTCAATACCCTGAGAGTCAAGTATACGGTCAACAGGAACAGCTTTGTGAGGATCGTTATAGAATATCTAACCAAAGAATATATAGTTTGTCGTCTTCGCCGCGGATGGAAACCAGCAATGATCCCCACATGGCCTCATTACGAAGTTTCCCACTCAGGAAACCTGACGTTTATTATTCAACCGCGATCTCGCTGTAACATCATATCGGGAGAGCTGCTTGATGTTGGGCTGGTCAGATCTACACCACGTGATGACGTTACCATGAAAGAGCGCAACTCCAATAGAAAATTATACAGCTGGAAATGAAACTGATTGCATCTGACTATCTTTCCAAAGCCAAATTGATGTTGAAAGTCGTGAAACAGTTTGGATAATGGTTCATTGTCCATTTCTAACTTGATTCACAGCCTTGTTTTCAGTAGGGACGATCAAGCTCCCGCGTTACGCCAACCCACCCTCGTCGTCGCCATAACCGCACGCGTTCGACCACGACTTCCTAACCACACCACAACATCAGCATCATGATGTCGGACGACTCTTCAGAGCTTTCGTCTGTACCTTCCGAGGATGAAAGCGATCTGCAGCTAAAGAAAAAGGGAGGAATACTGAAGTTCTTTTCCAAAGTCAATCCCAAAACCGAGAAGCCCAAAAAGGCAGACTCGTCCCCTCCGCCACCAGAGAGAGAGCCTTCACCACCGCACGAATATGTCTTAGCAGACAATCCTGACATTGCAGTATGTTTTCCCACTATAGTTCGCGGTTTACGCGTCGATATACACGTTATGTCGCGTAGAGTGTTGTCAGTGGACCTTGCTAACTATATTATCCCAGTTCATCGTCATGTTCCGATCGCGGTTCACGGAAGCCTTCCCCAAATCTCTCGCCAACTTCGGGCCTCAAGAGCTTGAGCGCGGCGTTGTAGATACAGTACCAGGGGAGCACGTTGAGCATTTCCTCTGCGCTCTCCTGGGCCTGCTCCTCAATCGCAAGCAAGATGTTAAGGCCGGCCACTACAACCGCGCACTCGAAGAAGCTGTACAGACACACAAATCACAATGGGCGAAAGATTGGGAGAGCAAGAACCCATTGCTTGGAGGGGCAACCTTTTCATCAATGGGTCCAACAGAGCGTCTTACACTTCTACGAACACTCGTCCTCTGGTCGTTATCTTCATCGGATGCTGTGAAAGGCATTATAACTGCATCCTATAAGCAAAGCAGACACGAGGATGATCTTAATCAACCCCTGTCAGTCCAACCTTGGGGTTCTGACAGCTATAAGAGACGATACTACCTAATCGAAGGGTTGGACGACACCGCTTTCCGAGTCTATCGCGAAAGCAACCCTGCGGGGCTGAAGCGGACCTGGTGGAGTGTCGCGGGTGATATCGAAGAGCTGAAACAGCTTGCTGAGAAGCTAGGAACTGCGGACAATGGGCAAAGGGCGAGAGGACTGAGTGCCAAGATGACTGCAGCAATCCCAAGATTCGAGGCCACAGAAGAGGTACGCTATTTAACGCATATTCCAGAGCGCGACTTCCGAAGCTTCGAGCTTTGCGCAAATTTTGAAAACTTCCATATGCTAACATTTCACTTCACAGAAACGCAAACGACGCGAATATCGTCAAATTCGCAAGCAACAATTCAAGCGGCCGGAGCCAAACTTTTCTATGTACGAAGGTCGAACACGTGGAAAACGAATCAAGTACACATATTCAGATGATGAAGATGATATATACTCGGATAGCACGACCAGGCGGTCTACTAGGAACACAGGCACGCACACGCCTGCTGAACCAGCTGGGCCGACCGTTACTCAAAGTGGCCGGCAAGTCCGTTCTCGTCTTGGAGGCGCGTATGGCGAAAGCATGACTGGTAGCAACCAAGGGCCTGGCGTTGCTGTTGGCGGATACGATGGAGGCAACGAATCGCTAGGAGAGGATGATAGTATAAACGGCCGCCCATCAAGACGCGCGGCAGCGGTAAGTAGAGACAGCAGCTCGCGAAAGGGAGGTCGGAATATTGAAGGGTATAATTCTGTTGATGATATGGACGATGAAGATGATGCGAGCGAGCAAGATTATGGAGATGACGAAGAGGAAGAAGATGCTGTCTCGCTGGCAAGCGAGGGGGAAGAAGATGACGACGATGAGGTTGTCGATGATGATGTTGACATGGTTGACGAACTTGATGAACTTGATGCCAAGAAGAGCCTGGTTGTGTCTTTACCCATCAAGACCCCAACACCTGAGAAGAAGCGAACAGTCCAGTTGATGCCCTTCCCGGCAAAGGATTCCATGGATCCAAATGCACCCGAACCTACCCATAAATCACCTGAGCTACGAGGGGGTGGCAACGGTGCCTCTGCCTCAACAACGACTCAGCAGGTTCCAGGCGCGCCCCAACCCGAGTCTGCTGCTGAAGTTACGAATGGGACAGCGACTACAAACGGCCAGAGAGATACGCCTAGTCACTTGTCGCCAACTTTGGCATATCGCGGGAGCCCTGAAAAGCCGCAGTCATTTCCGTACCCAATCAATGTTGGTCAAGGAGGGCAGTAGATTATTGGAGCATTAAAAAATTACGGCATTGTAACGGAATCGGACTGATTGTGGTTTATATGGCATAGACAGAGCGATGGTATTGAGCGCTGAAGAATGGAACTTCGTAGTTTATAGTGTTGGTATAGACCTCAATACAAGTAATGGAGATATATGACTATGCAATGACACAAGTGACGACATATATGAGACAATTTAGGCCTATTATTTATTATATTTGTGGCCGCTGTTGTGATGGTATTTTTATTTGCTTGGGCTATGTTATAATAAACCTCGAGATTTATAAATTCCAAACATCAAGCGAATCAAAATTGCCGAAAAATATTTAACCTCATATAATTCACATGACGTCGAACCACCACAACACATGACTATACGACCTAGAACAATTCGATATAAGTTTGAGTGGCATTTTACATTTAATATATTGCCGTAATAATATACACAGATCCATTGGACGTCATACGTTGGCCCAGGCCATGGCTGAATATGTGGTAGCTGGGGCAAATAGACACCCTGCCGCAGCAGACTGGCATGGCAAGGTCTTAGCTTATGGGGCAGACAGGAATATTGCGATATGGAGTCCACAGGTATGTCATTTTACATCTTCTTGTTGTCAGATATGGGGTCTCGATCTTTTCTATGCTGCAGTGCTGCGAATTCGCGGGAGTAATATTTACGTTATCTGAGCGGACTATCCCCAAACGCAATGCTACTGCTTTATATATCCCGAGGAGAACTGGCCCTACCGAGATATACGCAGAATGTTTTATAGGAATTTACTTACATAGAAATAGGGAGGTCACCATGGAGTGACAAGGTTACTTGTTGGCCACACCGATACGGTGAATGTCGTGAAGTTCATGGAAACCACGGCCGGCCTTCTACTTTTGTCAGGCTCTGTGGACAAAACGATCAGAGTATGGCGTGCAGCAGACAGCGGAGATGACTTCAAATGCATACAGATTCTGGAGCAGCACGAAGGTTCCATAAACTGCATTGCTGTTTCCCCCAACTCAAACATTGCTGCAAGCGGATCTGCCGATGCAACATTCAAGATCTGGGAGTTTGATGCTGAAACTCAAAACTTCGTGCTGGTACAGAGCATCAGCACTAAACCTCGATTCTTCTCGTTGGCACTCGCCCTAAGCCCACTGAATGGAGTACCTGGATCCTACATCCTAGCTGTTGCAGGCACGAGCCCAATAGTGCAGCTTTACGTTGCTGATCCAGCGCCAAAAGCAAGGCTAGAGTTTAAGCTGAAGGCAACATTAACAGGTCACGAGGGATGGATTAGGTCACTGGCTTTCACAAACGAGACTGATAAGCCCGAGAGCGATCTTCTCCTGTCATCTGCAAGCCAGGATAAGTACATAAGATTATGGCGCATCCATCAAGGCAAAGAGTTGCCAGCAGTGGCAGCGGCCGGCGCGGACCCTGCCGCTGGTGCATTTCTCCCAGGAAAGTCGCTTTCAAACAAGGCCCACAAGTTTGTGGCAGGGAGTGAGGACTATAGTGCGACATTTGAGGCTTTGCTACTGGGACACGAAGATTGGATCTATAGCACTGCTTGGAAGCGAAGAGAAAACACTTTGCAGCTCCTGTCTGCTTCTGCGGACAACTCATTGTCAATCTGGGAACAAGACCCGAGCTCAAGTGTCTGGGTGAGCGTTACCAGGCTAGGTGAGATCAGCGCGCAGAAGGGCTCAACGACAGCAACTGGTAGCACCGGTGGATTCTGGACAGGCCTTTGGTCGCCAAATGGGGATACGGTTGTCTGCTTAGGAAAGACCGGGAGTTGGAGGTTGTGGAATCGGAACCCGGAGAGCGATCAATGGATGCCCAATTTCGGCGTGGGAGGTCATATCCGCTCCGTCACTGGCGTCGCCTGGTCAAGACGTGGTGACTACCTCCTCTCGACTAGCTCGGACCAGACCACAAGGCTTCATGCGAAATGGATTCGTGGTGGGGGCGAACCGACGTGGCACGAAATGGCTAGGCCGCAGATTCACGGCTATGATTTGAACTGCATCGATAGCCTGGGAGAAAGCCAATTTGTTTCCGGGGCGGACGAGAAACTCCTGCGTGTCTTCAGCGAGCCTCGCGCCGTGGCGAAGCTCCTTCAAGACCTCTGTGGCATCGAAGGTGACAACGTGCAAGCTATGCCCGATGCCGCAAACATGCCCGTCCTGGGCCTCTCCAACAAAGCCATAGAAGCCATGGACGACGACCAGGAGATGGAAAAGCCATCAGAGCATGACCGAGAAGGACTTGATCCCGCGACTGCAGTGCACAAGTCCACGCTTGTTATGAATCACCCACCCCTCGAGGACCACTTGTCGCGGAACACGCTGTGGCCCGAGATCGAAAAGCTGTACGGACATGGTTATGAGATTTCTGCTCTTGCTGCTAGCCACGACGGATCTCTTGTCGCCACGGCCTGTAAAGCCAGTTCGCTGGACCATGCAGTTATCCGCCTCTTCGACACGAAGACATGGAACCAAGTCAGCCCTCCTCTCACGGCACACTCTCTGACTGTGGCGCGTCTCCGTTTCTCGGCGGATGATAAGCTGCTGCTCAGTGTGGGCCGTGATCGTCAATGGGCTATATTCGAGCGCGCGTCGGAAGGCGGAAACGAATATAAGCCATTGTACGCAGATCCAAAGGGGCATTCGAGGATGATTCTGGATGCGGCGTGGGCGCCTGGCCCAGAATACATATTCGCGACAGCGGGGCGAGACAAGCAGGTTAAGCTCTGGGCGAAGAGAGGGGAGGGCAGTGTCGAAGGTGGCTACGCGCACGTTACAAGTATCAAAGAAGATGGCCCAGTCACAGCCATAGACTTTGCAGGTGCACTTTTGCAAGATAACCGTTCATGGCTCGCAGTTGGCACTGAGGCTGGAAGGCTGGCTATATATTTAATAAGCCTAACGGACCTAACGGTAGTGAAGAAGGTCAATGTGAACGCAAGGTATGACATCCACCTAAGTAATATGAGCATGGAACTAATTGAAAGCAGTCTATGTCCTGCGAAGGCAATTACTCAACTCTCGTGGAAGCCCGTGAGCGAAACTACAGATATCAAGGAGGAGGAATTCGAATTGGCAGTGGCGAGCGAGGACTGTTCACTCAGAGTCTTGTCGTTGGGAAGGTTGTTATCGGCGTCGCCTTGATAGGCCCATAGAATAAAAATAGAGACTCAACGAAAGCCCCCAACTACGCATACACTGGAGGTCCTAATTTTCCCATGACCGTAATTGTTATGAAATTTTGAAATGTTCATCTGAGTTATCTGCAAGGGCAAATAGCCACAGAATGATCGGAATACCCCAGCCCGAGAAGAAAGTATCAACGCTGTTGCTATGCGCTAAATGGCCAATAATGGCTCTATGTTGAACTCCTGGCCCAGCCCGATGTTAAGCTCCCTGCCATACCCTATGTTGAACTCCATGTCATGCTCAGTGTTGAACTCTATACACTGCTTAATGTTGAAACTCCGAGTCCCGTTCGATGTTGAGCCTTCGAAGTCTGCTCGTATAATGCATCTTATGCAAGCCAATACCACCCCCTATACATTGCATCGTACCCGAAATATACGGCCAGCTTTATTTTGGCTTCTCTGACGGGTCTGTCGCCTACTCCTTATCTTTGTACTTCTCTGCTCCATATCCCCCCATGCCACTTTGCATGTAAGCCGTACCTTCGCTGCCTTGGTTTTTCCGAGGTCCCCTCGCCTTCAAATCATCCTTCAGCCATCTCAAGACTAGCTCTCCTAATCTGCTGTTCCCTGTATTCGCTGTCGTCCGCTCGATTTCGAACTTCTCGACTGGACCCCAGTCCTTGACCTTTCCACCGCTCATGTGCACTAGATGAGTAGGCCACTCCGCTAGGTTGTCCAAGATATGCGTGGCATACACGATCGTGCACTCTCTTATCTCCGTCTCCCTCTTGAGGAAGCCGAGGAAGTTGCTCCGAGTGAGCAGGTCCAGGTCGACTGTAATCTCGTCCAGAAGCAGAATGCGCCATGGCCGGATCAGGCCCATGGCAAGTTGAACACGGCGCCTCTCGCCATCAGAGACAGCATGCATGCGCCACTCTGTATCAAGATCCAGGACGCTAATCAACTCGTCGCGGCGATCCGGGTAATGGTCTCCGCCCACACTCTTGAGGAGCTCGTTGACACCAATGTCGGTGCGCACAATCGGGTTTAGGACCCATTCCAAGCCGAGGTAGGTGACGCCGTCGGTATGTTCTTTGAAGGGATCCAAGCCGCCGATTTTGACAGTGCCGGGCGGTGCAAGGCGCTTGCCAGAGAGGAGTCTGGTGTACGCGGTTAGCAACTACAATGCTAAGAAGTCTGGGCGGTGCACCACCTTAGCAAGGTGGTTTTACCACTCCCGTTATGTCCAATGAGCAAAGTCCGCGACCCTGGAGGCAGGTTCAGCGAGACGTGGTAGAGCCCAGTTGCGAAGTTTGGGAATGTGTAGGAAAGATGCGTTACAGATACAGAAGGAGGGTGGGAACCCATGGCGCTGATATCGGAACGAGTGTTAGTGCTTTAATATATTAGACCTTATATACGGCAAGATGAGATTTTCGAAAGCAAAGTATTGACTGTATCTGAAAAGGATTTATGGTTATGGTGGCTTGTTTATTTGGAGCATGGGAAACGACTGGTTGACAGACAGCCCCTCCATCGTCACGTTATCATGACAGCTCAACAACCAACATGCGGGGTAAGTTTTAGGGGGTGTTGAAGCTGCTCGGCAGAGTAAATTTCAGTAACTCGCCATGTCTAAATCGTGGATAACCCGGTAGCTATAGATTTATTATGTGGTATTTTACAATGTAACGCTCGAAGTGAATGACTTTGAACGACTTGATATAATAATTATCATTGTCGGGGGCAAATAATCTTTCTGCTCCTTCATGCTCTCACCATAAAATCACGTGACAGCTTCGGTGACGCCCTCGGTAACTTCCGATAGCTGGGGAGGTTGTCCAGTCAAAGTAACCATCAGAGCTCATCCAGAGCTCAATCATCGCCCCAATCGACACTCCAGGCATACCGACTTGAGAATGTCTTCAGATCTACCGCTTCAAATTGGAGAGACGTTACAAAGTCTCTCTATCAATCGCAATCCCTCCACGACCCATGATATCAACCCGAGCACCGCCGCTTCAGAAAAAGTACCCGTGACGGTCGAGGAGACAACTCTGGACGCCGAGTCGTATTCTTCGTCGCTTGCCGGCTCAGATATTGACGATGAAGAAGAATACTCCTATAATATTATCCGCCCAACACGCCGGCGGCAGTCACTCCCTCCGCTTCCGGATCTGCGATTCGAACAGAGCTATCTAGCTAGCATTGCGGACGCGGAGACATACCAGATGGTTGCATATATCACAATAAGAGACCAAGTATGTTGCTATAGCTTGAATATTCTGGGTTTACGCGAGAGACACTTGCTAATATACAGCAGGTAATCCTCCCTCTGCTTCAAGGCACGATGTGGACACTTGCTCTCCAAGGCTGGCGTCACTGGAACAGAGGCACAAAGCTCTCTGGCAAAAACGCTGGTGCACGGATTCGACGCTGGTGGTGGAGGGTCAACAACTGGCCACTAGACCAGAGTGCATCTTCAATTATAAGGTCGGCGAGCAAGGACAAGAAATTCGCCTTTAAAACCAAGGAGGTGAGAGGCGACCCGTTTTCGTGACAGGCAAGTCGCAGGGGCTGACTCCATAACCTTTCCAGTTCTATGAGATGCAACAGAGTTCTGGTGGAGATTGAACAAATATATATAATGGCAACATGGGTTGAAACGGTGGAGGAATATGGTCGCGACGGCTGCGATGGATTTACACCACTTTTTTCGCAACCATGATGGGATAGCAATCTGGCTGGAGTTTGGAGTTTGTGGAGCGTCAACGTATATTGGCGCCTGGGAGCATAGAGCACATCTTTCAGTGCCGCGAGTACTGATACTGGCCTGGAGTATTATTCTCCAGCGACGTCCAGGAGAACAAATACCCACCAACGGGACATATCCGGAAAGGAAAGAAGGGCTTGTATATAAACATATACTACTTCGTGTTACATTCTATAGACTCGAAGTAGACCATGTTGTACATTATAATCCATGCATTGAGTCTGAAACTCGTGTCTGGTCTGGTCCGCATATGCTTCATTTCAACATTATGGTACTGATAAGTAGTTTCGAAGACAATACTGGATATGGTATTCTAACTATGAGATAAATTCTTGTTTGGTTTTCCCGCTAGTTGATTTTGAACTGTGTTGTCCTTGTGGCTTTCCATGATCGACCTTGTCTGACCTTATGAATGAGGCTGAGAGAATGACCCCACTTCGATGCATCCACCCAAGCTATCGCTTGTGACTAAGCTTCCAATGGTAAAAGACAACTTGCAATTTCTGTCTTTCTTTCGAAAACATCAACAGCTCCAAAAGAATTTTCTTTTTGCTATAGGTTCCATCCAAGCTAACAACCATGTCAGCTGTGGACATGTTCTTTGCGGCGCCGCCAGTGACTAGGTATGCTCTACTTTCTTCTTGACACTGGAAAGGCAGAGCTAACCCAGGCTTCCACAGGACACTGACGGCGCTCACGTTTTTCATTTCCGTCGCCCACTATGCTGGTCTCGTACCAGGCATATTCAATTGGATATATTTCCATCATTCACACATATTCAAATTCCCACCTCAGTTGTGGCGGTTTGCGACATGCTTCATGCTCACTGGCGAGAGGTTTAGCATCCTGATGGACCCATACTACAGTGAGCATGGGCCAGGTTCACCATCCACCGAGCTTTACTAATATGTTATAAGTGTACATATATGGGAAGAAGTGCGAGACCGGCTCGTCCAAGTTCACGAAGCCAGGAGATTTTTTCTTCTATCTCGTTTTCGTGTGTCTAGCGCTCCTGGTAGGCTCACGCCTTTTCATTTACTACTGTCTCTTTTTCTGTCTACAAAACATTACCTTATCTATACTGCCCGCCCAGTCTAAATATAGCTGGTGACGGTTCCTGAAGACAAGGAAGATCGCCCCTTCGCCTCAGCAGTCCCGTCATTCGCAAAATATTTAGGGGCTGTTGGGGTGTTTGGCATGGTGGGATGTCCTTGAGAAAAACCCGGACGATTCACCAACGCGCTCCGGGTGGTTGTGGCTCCCTACATCTCTTTAAGAGAAAGAAAACTTTCCGTGCATAGTGCCCGTGCAAGGATGACGTTTTGTACTAAACTTTACTAACACTGGAAAGGGCGTCAATTATGCCATCTTTGGGAGCGCATATATTTTGACATCTGCGCTTTTCACTGCCTTCGCCTACACAGCGACGCAGGATGAGGGAGGGCAGACGAGAATATTTATTCTGGACGTCCCTACGCGTGCTCTCCCACTGGCGTTATGCTTCATGACCTTCGTGTCTGCGGGGAGCATGCACCCTGCATTGGTTCAGGCGACGGGAATTCTCGTGGCCCACCTCTATGACTTCCTCACGAGACTATACCCTACGTTTGGAGGAGGCGTAAACATTTTGACCACGCCGACCTTTGTTCGCCGTTGGTTCGAACCGAAGACCATCTCTGTAAGCCACAAGGCTCATGGCACGTCGTTTCAACCCGCCGCGCCGCGGGCGGCTGCTTCAGGATCCACGGCTCCTGGTGGGGTGCTGCCGGAATCGTGGAAGAGCCGTGGATCGGGCCACAGACTTGGCGGTGATTGAGTGGGATGGAACCACTTTGACTGTAATTTAAGATTAGCGGGAGTAAGATAGCAGAAGAATGAATTAAAACATGAATTACTACAATCGCTGGCCTGAATGCCTATTTGCATGTGAAGGCGTTTGGAAGCTGTGTCATACGCAAAAATAATTGTATTGATGCCAGCAATTTAAGCGGATGCAATTTCTCTCGTCCGCCTCTATTTTGAAGAACGATGATAATTATGGCCTTTATTTTACGTTTGCTGTAATCACTACTATCATGGATATATAGTTCCTCTCGGATTTTTGGGTGGTAAGTTCATCGTATGTTTCATTATATTACGACTAAAAATTACAAGTAATGCTTGCGCCCAGCGCCCAGAGCCATATATGCAGCTGGTAGCACACTACCACCCTAACTTCATGCCTTATCCAAGGCCCGGGCAGGCAAGTCATCAACGTCCATACCATCGCTGGTATCAACTCTACCTTCAGAGCTGTTACTTAAAGCAGGGATCAGCATAGGCATGCCGCTCTTTGCCTCCATCTCGACTGACTTCCCGTCTGAGAGTTGTGAAGTTTCGATACCACTCTCCTGCCCATCTTTCTCCATGACCACGTCTTGCCTTTGTTGGTTGGTTCCGAAGGGATCATCTGTACTACTCCAAGGTGCTTGATGCTGGTCGTGGGTCGTTGCGGATGCGCCTCCATCTATTTTGAACTGAGGGGCTGGGTTCAACCCCCCTAAGAGAACTCGGTTTCCATCCTCAGCTGAAGAATCCTCGGAACCCGAGTTGAACTTTCGTTTCGGCGGCGACCGAGGCGAGGTGATATCCGTTGAGTTATCAATCAGCTCGGGATTCGTTGAAAACTCCGCACGGAACGCCAGGTTGTCGGCGCGAACAAAGTTCTACGTCAGTTAGCTGGTGATAATTATTAATGGGAAGGGTGTATCTGACTTCAAGAGGCTCTGGCAACGGGCGGCGGGGTTCAGCAAGTGCTGCTTCGCTAGCGTACACGATTATGCAGCATTTAATCTCTTTGCTGGCTGCAAATAGTACTTCGGTTTGTGCGACTTTCTATTAGGCAGTATGGTCAGCCATGAGCACGTTTTATGATCGCAGTGGAAGCTTCTTACAACAACGTTCACCTGCCGAGAACCCGACGGCGAGTACTCAATCTTCCACCATTGATCGGCATCCTTCCCAGTTCCGTCTGCATCTAGATCCATTTCAATGAGATCAGGCTCCGCTCTCCTCCGTACATAGGTAATGTGATTCGAAATGGAGACTCCGCACAGCGTATATTTCTGTATTGGCGGCTGACCAGCCTCAGTGGCAGGTTTGGTGTAGAGTTTGGATAGTTCTCGGAGGCTCTCCCGAGCTTTCTCCTTTTCATCAGCAAGTGCTATTTTCAATGTTAGCAAAATATTGAGCTGCAGTGCATCTTAACCGACCTGTTAATTTCTTGTCAATGCTTTCCAGCACGTTCTGAAGTTCCGCAGAGATGTCCAGTCGTTGAGTCCGTCTTGTTTCAGAACTCAGCTCCGTCTCGAACGAGTCCGAATCAGTACCGTTCAAAGTGTTTGGCGGTAGTAAATCTTTGTCATGCCTCATTGAAGCACCGAGCAAGTCTTTAACTTTGACCGTCTTTAGCATTGGGAACGTGTAGTGCGTAAGCTTATTCTCCAGAGCACATATTTTTTTCATACGGTCTCGGATAGCAGCTTTCCTTTTCGACATCTCAAGAGAAGCCTCGACGTTACTCTCCATGTAGCGATCTGGATACCAAGTAGCTGGTACCTTTATGCCTTTACCACCTTCGTTACCTGTTATACGGAAGGCAATCACTTCTCCCAATTCTTTGAGAAACGCCCTTGTATTTGTCTCCAGACCTGACATCATCCAAAGGGCATAGTCAGCAAGATCGTAAAGGGTCTCCACGTCCTCCACTATACTACTATGCGGTATGTCGAGGTCCAACATCGCAAAATGTCTTGACTGCAGAGCTGATTCGCCTAAACCTGGCTGTACCGCCTCGGAGAAGAGAGACGAGACTGGTACCCGTTCATCGGGCTTGGAATATATTTGATTTAATGCCTCGAAGAATTTCTGCTCCGCGTCGATGGCCTGGGATTGTCTTAATGCAGCATTATTTACTAAAGGTTCTGCTGAGCCGTAGCTTCGATCCGATTTATCAAGAAAGGCCATCAACCGTTGAGTTTCTCGAATAAACTCGTCATAGTCTTGTGGAGTAGGCAAGCCCCAGTCCACATCGTTGGATTCGGGTATGGCTGAATCTGGTAGCTCGATGGCTTTGCCTGCCCACCACCCAGGATCGTTTCCATAATTAGGTATTAGGTTGGTCCGGTCCAGAAGGATCTCTCGAATCAGAGGAATCTCATGATATATTGTCAACATCTCTGCCAAGCGGTTGTCTTCTGCACTGGGCTTTAAAAAAGCCGGCATACTATCCTCCCTCTTCCGATCGATAGCATCTGGATCTGGAAAAAAATCTTGGACGGAACTGTTTCCCCGGACCATGCCCCATTGATTTTCGTCATATGTGGGCTTGTTCGCTGGACCGAATTGCACTGGCCCTTGTGTGACTCCGTATTGTTGAGGGGGGATCCCGGCTTCTTGTGCTGATTGTGCCAACGCTCTTTGTAGGTCGATATCAACGATTTCGTCTTGAGCTAGAGTGGCTCGGGGATCAGCTGGTACGGCTGGTTAGCATATAGCTTGCGCATGCATTCGGTGGCAGCCTACCTGCGGCGTGTTCTTTATCTAACGATATAATTCTGCCAAGAGGCGACGTGTTGCTTGATCGTGACGGAGGCCTCGTGGGTGCACCGTAAAAGCTTCCACCGCCTGGGTCATCAGCTCCCTGGACCTGGAAAGCTGCAGAAATGTGTTAGAAGATCAGGCGACACGATAGTAGCACACGGGTTCGGGTTGCGAATGATATAGTTTGTGTACGCACATATTCCAGTATTGTTGTTCGGTGCCCCATCCCGATCACCGTTGAACGCGCCTTCCTCCCAGTTATACTATAATCCAAAAGTCAAATCTTCGGCTCCGGAACATTCAATATCTCGTAGATTCTCACCTTTGTGCTGTTGGGGTTATCGAAGAGCTCATTTAAGGCGAGGTTCAAATCATTATTGTTACCCTATGATATTAGCGCAAACACCCCTAGAACCCATAAAGTCTCTAGCTCACCTTTAGTCTTCGAATAGCTTCATCTCTCGATATGCTGGCCATCATAACCATCTGCTCGATGTCCTCGTCGGGAGGCTGAGCCGCCATGGCTGCAAGGCTGGCCGCGCACGAGTGAGCTGAGTCGGTTCCTTGCAAATCGAAGCATTTATTGAGAGACTCTGCATCGAGATATCGCGTTCCAGAGATCGTTTCCCGGAGATCGTGCGTGGCAAGGAGGCGCTGGGTGGCTATAGCCTGTGGCCAGAGCTTAAGGTCCGGATTTGAGCTGCTGGTATGGTGCTATTTAAGGTGCGGGTTCATATATGGATAGCGATTACGGCAACAACCTTACAAACAGCCAACATCCCTGTGAGCTTCCGTGCCGATTTAGCGCGCTTCTGGAAGTTGCCGCATATGGACGACGACGACACATTGATGGCTTTTAACTACGGAGGACAAGTGTTGGACTTCTGTTTAGCATCGATTAATTCTATTCACAGTACTTTCATGACATCGTATCTGGAACACAAGGGATATATCATTCATGACTTGTTTATTCACAGATATGCTCTTCGCATTTAACTCGCATTTGTGCCAGCCCATCCAGGATCTTAAGCGGTCCGCGAACTGCCAGCCAGTCCATGATCAAGCCCAGATTCCTATAACCGGTTGGGCCGAAACACATTAAATTCAGAATCAACTCGCATTTAACTCGCTGTCTTGACCATCAGAAGATCTTTCTCATTTTTTTTGTCATTTCTCAGTACCATCATCAATCATTTCATTTCATTCATCCGTCTTCTCTCTTAAATAGAAAACGCCTTTCGAAGTCATAGCATAGCCCTTCCGCCCGTGGACTAAATTGAAACATCATAGTAAATGATGCTTGATGTCCGCGAATTGTAAAGGAAAGCATTCCGACGCTCACCCCTCCTATTCGCGAGAAGACCTTTCAAATGGTCCTCAATTTGCTGGATATATCGCTTCTCTGCGGGTCCAACACTCTGGGCCAATTGCTTCCACTTGTCCGGATCCGAAAGAGGCGTCTCTTTGATCTTGAAGAGAACATCGTCCGTAGTCTCGATAGCTAGAACTTGGCCATCCAGGAACCCTTCCACAAGCTTGGCAGCAGCTACTTGGGCTTGGTTTTGGATGCTGTTTTTAAGGGCGGCCTTCTTAGCTTTCGTCCCAGTGGTAAGGATATGAACCTGCTGCTTCAAATGAGGAGCCATAGGACCGTCATTGTTACTGGTGCGGCGCGCCATCTTGTTGAGATTCTGTCCCTCGCGATGATCGCGATCGCGTATTTGGCCTCGAAGCCAAGAGACTACTTGACTCTCCGCCATGTCCACATCCTCGACGTCCTTTCGTCCCATGGTCTTGATTTTGACCATGGAGTCCTGCTTGATTGTAACAATCCAGAAGTGATCATAGTCCTTATACTTCGACATCAAATCTTCCGGTGACCGAGCATCACCCGCAAGTTCTGCGCTGATCTGGTTGCGCCACAGCTCATTCATGAGGCTGACTCCCTCAGAGCGTAATACGTGACCATCAAAGCTGCCCACCAAGACGTCGCACTATAGCCAGGAGATTAGTACTTCTGTGCATGGAATGTAATTTACATGCTCTGGAATTCGACTTACTCGTTTACCCGTCCAGATACCACGCAATTCAATTGCAGGCTTTTTGGACTGTTTTTTGATAGATTTCTGGTGGTATGAGAACATAGATTGAGCCAAATTCTCCCAGGCAAAATTGAATCCTACAGCATGGCAGACCTCAGGCTGCCGAGCCGTCTTAGGTAGGAACTCACGCACTAGACTGTCATAGCGGCCGCCAGCTGCAAAGACTTCCTTTTTGTCTCTGTCATAAAGACAGGAGAAAAGCATGCCACCCTTGTAAAATCTCTCGCGAATGCTACCCAAGGGGGTAATGAAAATCTTGCTTGTCACGCCAAATCGCTGTATATACTTGACGACATCTTTGAGATGGGCGATAGCTGGAGAAGCTCTGTTGAAGGCCTCAGTGCCGTCCAGGAGAGTCTTTAGTTTCTGGAATACTCTGTCAGGCGAGTCTCGGAAGTCAAACGACGAAAGCTCATCGATGCTTGCTGCGGAAAGACCGTTGGAGCGGAGATCAGTCTTGATTCTCGACCATGTCCACTGGGAAACGTGAAGTTTGCTCAACGTCTCTGTTGCGCTTAATCGGCAACCAGCATCGACTCCGCAGTGATCGAAGATAAGGTTCAGGATATCTGAGTGGTTGAGCTGAAAGCACATTGGCACAGTGGCCATGCAAGGGAACGACGCGATGATCTCATCTAGGACCTTGATAACTTCCGCCTCTTTAAGCGCCAGGTCGAGTGAGTCGGATACAATATCGAAATTGACTTCTCCGAAAGACAATGGCTGGCCTCCGCTTTTGTCGCGAAAAACGTCCCCGAAGGCGTAAGAGTTCTGCATTCTAGGCGGGTTCTTGGCGATGGAACGGGCGAAGGGCAGTGTTAGATCGTATCGCAACTGGACCAAGGTGCCACCAGGTTCAAGGAGCTGGACAGCATCCGACGCATAGTAAGACGAGCGTGGGAACATAATTGGCCTCGGGACCTCCAGAGCTCCGTGAAGTCTGAAAACGGAGATGAGCTGCTCCTTAACATGGGTTCGCATGATGCTGTCGGCAGGCGCAGGAGGTTTCTTATTGCTCATATCCCATGCCAAGTCTTTCGCCTGATCAGTTGGGCGAGAATAGAGAGCAGCCATCATCTTAGGATAGTACGGAGACTTGGGATCTTGAAGACTTGCCAATGCTAACTGGATTGCTTCACTGCCCATCTGTACCGGGAGTTTTCCGCTGTCAAGTAGAGAAGAGCTGCTGGGTCGCACCTCAGGATCGTGGTTCAAAAGAGAGAGGATTATATCCCCAAAGTGACCCTTCTTGTCGGCCTGGAAATCGCTGGGCAGTATGGTCTTTGGGTTTCGGAGCTCTTTCAGCACTTCAGCACGCTCCATGCCAACAATAGGATGATAGCACATCTCGAATAAGATAATCCCGAGAGAGTATAGATCGACCTTACTCGTGTAATCCGCGCCGAGCATTACTTCGGGAGCTACATAACTAGCTGTCCCGATATTGGTCGTCATATCATGAGTGCCCTGGGTAGAAGATAGCGTCTCTGGTATGGTATATTGACCTGATGTAGCCAGACCAAAATCTCCCAGTCTGATGTTCGAAGCCCCGTCGATAAACACATTCTCAGGTTTAAGATCGCGGTGTACCACATTGTTGCCGTGAAGGTACTTTAGAGCCTCAAGTAGCTGCCGAAGGAGGCGCCAAATTTCATCAACGTTGTCCAGAAGTGAGCCTCGCTTGATTACATCTCGAAGGGTTTTGCCTTCACAATATTCCATCTGAATATAAAGAACTGTAATCCCAGCTGGTCGTGAGTCGGAGCGTGTACGGGTCAGAGCTAGTTGGCGCCTATTCCTATGCTGGATTGCTGGGACACTCAATGAAGACGCTTCATCCTCGTCATCTATAATTGCTTCCTCGTTGTCGTCATCGTCGTCGGAGGCTGTATCAGCGTCATCGTCGTCATCAAATTCAATGTAGCGGGACGAGCTTATGAAATCAAGACCTCCGGTGCTCGTTCCAAACTCAATCCTCAAACCATTGTCTCCAGGAGAGGCGCCTGTTGTTCCATCTGCAGTTGAAGAGTCAAGCTCTGTGTCGGCGTCTGCGTCTCCAGTGTCTGGAATGATTTCAGTCCAGGAATTATGGTACTGGACGATATAGGGATGGCGAAGAGCAGATAGGAATTGAACTTCCTTGATAATCTCTTCTAAACTGGATGAAGACTTCTGAGTTATCTTCTTCACAGCATAGAACTGCCCGTCAAGCTTTTTGCGAGCTTTGAGAACCTCGCCAAAGCCGCCTTTCCCAAGTCTTCCTTCTTGAATGAAGTCCTCGTGGTATCTGCTGAAGTGAAGGGGACGGTGATCTACCTTCGAACCACGCCTCGCCGACAACGAGGTCAGGGCTATGGATGATCCTGATTTGGGCAGCGGCATCGATACTTCGTCATCCGTTCCCTCAGTTGTTGTTAGGAATGTTGACATCTTGAGATCGCTGGCACGGGGGCGTTTCCTAGGGTCAGGCGAGAACAGTTTGCGGATCATGTCCTCTAGCGATCTCGAAACAACTTGTTCTTCTGGAATTCTTTGTGGTGCAGAAAATTCTCTCAAAACACCGAGTCCCCAGATCATCTGCAAAAAGATGATACCGAAGTCCCATATATCCGTCTTGTCGGTGTACTGAGGTCTCTCAGAGTTGACGTTCTCTGGTTGGACCCAATAAACCGATCTAGCAAGCTCGAGTTTCCCGGGAGACGTCGCGTTTTTCAACGTGTGCAAGCGGTGCTGAAACCCTACGTCTGCGATCTTAGGCGTTACAACTCCCAAAGGGGATCTTACAAGCAGAACATTCGAGGCATGGAGGTCTCGATGAGTGATTCCTTGAGAGTGGAGATAAGTTAACGCGTCAAGCAGTGCCATGGCCCAGGACTTAACTCTCTCCGCCATGAGACTCCCTGAGATATCGAGGCATTCTTCAAGCGATCCTTTGTTTCCATATTCGGTCAGAATACTAAGAGTCCATAGGCCATCCGAAGCTGCATTTGTATCGCTCTCCTTTGTCAGTTTATAGGCATAAATGCGCAAGATGTTATCCCGATCGATTTTCATCAGAGTGGAGATCTCTCTCTCTAGTCCCGCCAGTTGGGCTCTGAATTCGGTTTTCTTGTTGTTCTCGCTACTCCGAATAGTTGTCTTCTTCAACACCAACAACTGAATAGGATCACCTTTGAGGACCGGGCGTGCTGTGAAGCATTCCGATACAGGACCTTGGCGGATCCTGTAATAGCTGGTAACTGCTTGGAAAGTTCTCTCATTATCAAAGTCGTCAATAAGCTTGATGGGCTCGTCAAACGCCACAACCGCTCTCATTTCCTCGAGATCTTCATCAACAATCTGGTCTTCATACGCAACTGGAGCTTTGCTCTTTCTCCGTGAGTCTTTGGTATTCTTTTCATATCTTGCAACCAGAACTTGAGCATCGGCAGTTAACCTCTCTTCTTCAGCGATCTGGGCCGCTCTCTCGCGAGCAGCTTGCTCCTCTTCCTCCTTTGCAGCTTTAAGAGCAACAGCAGTCTCGTGCATGGCTCTCTCCTCTTCCAAGCTTGGAATTTCTCGTCCAGCAGCCTCTGCTTCTGCCGCACCATCAAGAATTTCCTTCAGAGCTTCGCCGATCTCATGGATCATGGGCTCCATAGGTCGCTCAACAGCCATCTCAGCTGCCTTTGTCTCGACCACTTTTTGAAGTTTAAACTTGGTCCCCTCCCGAAGACTGCGAGGGAACTTGAGAGTGAGGACCGGGGCCGACTTGGGATATGTGGCCGTGAATACCACATGGAGAACCACGGATAGGTTTTCAGTCGCAGAGGTAACCCGAATGTTGAAGGTCGGTTCTAATTTCTTGGCCAGGTGAGCAAGTGGCTTCCGATCTGAGGAGGGGTATTATCTTACCTTCCATGCACCTGGCTTGGTATCTTCACGTTCAAAGTCATCGCCATAGATGGCTCCGAGCACAAGCAGCTCGTCTTCCTGGATTTGGTTATATTCGGATTCTGGAGCAGGCTTGTTGGCTTCGTTGTCTTTCAAGCTTGGGAAGCTCGTGTTGTTCAGTTTGGTTGTCTGCTTGGGTTTCGATCCACCCCATGGATATGTTGGAGCCATCTTATCATATCATGTAAGATGGTTGAGGCTATGCGAAAGAGGAGACAAGAGCAGCAAAAGCTGCCGTGTCTCAGAAGCTAGGTGCGGGCATTGTTTGTCAAGTTGTTGCTGTGTTCTATCGAGGGCAAATGTGCAAAGTTGTTGCTCGGCGACCTGACCGCGACTTTACAATCGAGGAGCAAGGCTGACATCCCCGGATATACATTACGCCGCGCCCTCATTTCAGCCTTTTCCGACCGATGCATGTGCTAATTGAAGATCTATGTTTCAAATCCTATGCTACACTTTGTTTCGGATGTTTCTGTCACCCCCGGAACCATGTTCCTTGTGATAAGCATGGTGGCACCCGACTGACCGATACCTGTAGGTCTTGTCTAGAGAAATTTATGTTGGGATTGACGCGCCACAGAAACAGCTGTGGCAGACTGAACCACAGAAACATATGGGAGACAAACATCATAGAGACATCTATGGGGGATTAATACGATAGAAGCACCTATAGGAGAGGAAATTCACACTATAGAAATACCTATAGGGGATTAATAATATAGAACTGCTTATAGGAGATAGACACCGCAGGAACACCTGTATGAGACTAACACTACGGAAATACCTGCGGGAGACTAACACCACAGAAACCCCTATACATGATTCACACTAGAGAAACCCCTATGGGTGGGGGACATTGTAAAACTTGTAGGTGATTGACGCTACAGAAACCCCCATACGTGATTGACACTATGGAAGCACTTATGGGAGATTGGCACCGGAGAAACCCATATGTATAAATATTATTGTTAAATTAAAGCTTAGACAGAAGCTAAAATGAAGAGAGAAACAAATTGCTTTTGTGGTATATCTAGACATCCATGCGCCATCGCCCTGTTATATATTTGCCTGTTCCTTGTGTCATGATGCCCATTTTGAAAAATCCAGCGCCCCAACCATATTTTCGTCGTCTCCATGTCGCGGCTCGTTATCAGACTCAGCGGTGGACGGTGGTCTCGCTGGTCGATCATGATCGTTGATATTAGTTAAGAAGTTTGCCACTGATGTTCTCCGAAGAGTTGTAAAACTGTCTCTGACACTTCTTGAACTATCGGTTGTCGACGGTGCCTGTCCCTGAGGTGCAGTGCCAGGAGGCGACGTTGTTGAGGTGCTGGCGTTTTTGTACTTATCTCTTAATCGTTGTATTTCCCGATACCGGCTGCGCCATGATGAGATATACTCGCCACCATGCCTGTTGGCCCACACGAGGCAAAATACGGAAGCATTAAGTGCAAGCAAACGTATAAAGTCGGGGAGCGCTTTGAGCCTCAGGATCTTAGTTTCAGATGCGGGAGAGACTTCCGGGAATCCTTCCTTGCTCAAGACCTGAACTTTGTAGAACGAGGTGTTAGGGTCGACGCTGCTCCGATCACGGGTGGCAACAAACGAGGGTCGTGATTCTGGGGTGATAACGATGTTGACATAATTAAATTCCGACGGGAAAGTATTGAAATCGAATGGGTTGCCAGAATTGTTAAAGATTATATTGACGAAGTCATTGCCGATGTGGCGCTTTTTACCAATACACTGAGGATCGTGCTCGAGATTGGTAGGCATCATTGTCGTAATATGGAACACCAACTCGGTTACACGGTCTCGCCAGCAAATTGTGAACTCTCCGTCTGTGTTGTTATTTCTGTCCAATCCTTGTGTATTAAAGGTCGCCTGCTGGAGCTTCGTCAGGGTGCCTAGACCGGCTAGGAGGGCCATATAATCAGTGCTGCCGCTGATGTTCGGCAATATCTCTTTCTCGGTTTTCTGTCCCGGGCCAATATAAACGATGCCCACCTTGTGACCGTCAACTGTAGAAGTGCGATCGAGACTCGAGATGGCACGTTTGATCATGTCGTCATCTGGCAGGTGTATGGGTTGCATGGAACTAGAAGTAGGTGCAAATAGTTGCACAGGGAGATTGCTTGGGAGGAAGCAGTTCTTGTTCGGACGACTTGGGTCTCGTACACCATCAGTTGGGCTCAATATTTGATGAGCTCGCGGTGCTTCGTAGTTTTGGTGAATCATATAGTGTGAGGTGGCAGATGCCTGTCTCTTTGTGATTTGAGCCCAGCCACTTCTTGTAGCTTGTTCGACAGTAATGACACTCTGACCCACAATCCAGCGGGATTTGAGGACCTCATCGTGATTCTTTGATGAAAATCCAGGGTCTCCTTTTGATTCGTCGACATCTGCATACGCTGTCCTGCGCATAAAGTCCAGGGTCACCTCCGCTTGCTCATCTAGCCGCTGTTTGCCAGAATCGTCTGTCCATACAAGATTTTTTGTTATCCAACTAACATGGCTTCCACGGTCTGAGACACGCAGAGACAAAAACCAGTAGGTAATGACGTGATATGCCAAAGTAAACACATATTGAGGTAGATCATTAGAAGAGTTGGTAGCACTGCTGTCCCCTTTGGTACCATCCCCTGATGCGGTTGATGGATCCAAAGCAGAACTCGCTGGACGGCTTGAAACTGTGCTGTTCCTATTCGACATTGACTTGGAATTTTGATCCCGTACATATTGAAGGTAACGAAAGCATATCCCGAACACGGTGCGATATTCCTCGTCCCTGAAATTTGAGTAAAGATTGGGTAACCGCGCAAGGCAAGCTAAGAATTCAAGGATATGGACAGCAACATGGGACTGCGTGATAATCTGAGACATTTTGACCAAAATGCTTCCCAAGACAAGCTTCATCGAAGCAGGAAGTTCGTGGCAGCAGATTGACAATGCATGGATGCAGAACTTCGCTGCTCGTTCCCAAGCACCAACACCATGTATGAGCGACTTAACAAGCTCGTCCTCCTCGCTACGTGAGAAATGCTGGTGATAGCTCATAACCATAGTAAGCGCTTGGAGCACGCAGATGGCAGTATCGGATTTTCGCAGCCCCGAAGACACAGGAGGCTCATAAAAACTCCCGTTCTTGATTTGTTCGCAGAGAAGGCTTCGAAGATGTTTCACCTGAGGAACAGATCCCTTAAAAAGTGCATGGTTGGCTAATTGTGAAGGTAAGTGGACCAGGATATAGCTGTACAGTTCCCAGTCGCATCCTTGCTGTAAAAGTCCAATGACAATTTCAAGCCATATATTGATTTTGAGGGTTTTCCGCTCCATCACATTGTGGGCGGTATTGTCGTCTAGATCTGTTTTGTTTGCATGATCATAGTCAATTGACACTAGTATAGGGCTTGCCTTGTCTGACAGCTGTTCCGGGAGGGCTGCAGGGTCTGGGGTCATCCACATCTGATGGTTGCGCTGAAGGGTGCGGCTCACACCACTGGTATTCCTTGCGGCGGAGGCAGTTGTGTACGACTGACCCGCAGAAGTACTTCGTATCCCGCGAGCATCCTCTGTTCGTGTTGACCGGCTTTGCTGAGCTTCATCAGCTGCTTGCTTCTTGGCTAATGACGCGGGCGTGCGATAGAGTAGCGTTGCTAAAGCTTCCGACTCTGTGAATGGTGTAAGGAAGATCCGGTTTGCCCAATCAGCACGGAGGCGGAGAAGCATCCTCAAGGCGGAAAGGCGGGCTTCCGTATCACAGGAACTGGATCGAACGACCCAAAGAATTTCATCGAAGGCTCGAAGGCATTTTGTTGTAGAGCTATCCATTGTTCTCATGAATATTTGAATGATCCCTCTTGTGATAATACCGGATGGTGCCGACGGCGGAGCATGGTTCTCGAGTGCACCAGATGACCGACTAGACTGTATAGACGGGCGAGAAGCCTGCGGGAAGAGAGGGGAATTTAATCGATCGTTGCTGACACACTGGTGTAATTGCTTGATGATGAACTCAAATTCATCTTGTTCTGCAGTATCGCAAACTGTGACTGCAAAAGCCACAATATCATGAACGACGGCGAGATCATTCTCGTCTGCTAAGCCACTGAGAATGTCGGCGACCAAATTTTGCTTCCTGTCCGTGTCATTATATTCCTCCATCATTTCGACTAGGTCATAGACATCGGTGACTGCCTGGAGAGCTTGTAGTCGTGTCTCGGTCTGCCGATTTCTGTTCAGGAAGAAAGCGTCTAGTAATATTTTGATATTGAGCTCCCAGTTGCTATCCGAAGGGTAGCAGAATCGAAAGTCGATGTAATACCGAATTACCAACTTAGCACATGAATCGGGTATGTGGACTGATACCCTCGAGAAGAACAAAATGCAACTCTCCCGTTGCATGAAGTCGTCGGGCTCCATTGATAGGAGAAGGTGCTCGACCCTGGTTATTAGCTCATAAAATGTTTGAGCAATGCCAGTCGTGATATGAGTGGAGCTATCGGTCGTCGACGACGCAGACGAAGACGAGTTGAATTGCTGCGTGGCCTTGTTTATAACCTTGCCGTCTGATGTTTCCAATGCACGAACAGCGCATTTAGACACTATGTCGAACAGTTTGGTCCAGTCTTCCTCCAATATACTCGAATTTAATGAAGCCTCGTCCTCGCCAAATAGAGATAAAATAAGATGCATTATGTCTTGATCTACCTTGGGTTGGTCAACAGCCAACGACATGGAGAGCGCATCCATGAGAAGGCCAAACGGCACAGGCGGATAACCTCCTTCTCCGCATTTGGCTATGATTCTCTCTAGGACGGAGAGTGACCCGCGAACCTCTCGGACAACCGCCTGCGATTTTTTTTGGTTCGTGTCCGGACGGCGAAGGACGTCGAGAAGGATCCAAATTGTGGTATGGCCATTGTGAGACCTGCATAGATTCCCAATCGTATGCCATGCGTCCCGCCTGATATCTCGAACCATAAAGTGTACAGAGCAGAGCACCGACACAAAATCCTTCAGTTTATCGCTTGGGATTGCGCCGTATGTTACAATTGCATCCAGCATTCGCACACAAGCGCGAATTTCGTTTGGAAATGTCGCATGGACCGCGATGTAGATTATCTCGTCGATGAGAGCTCCGGTTTCTTCATCATCTGAGACATTGAAGCTGAATTTGATGACATTGACAATCAAATTGAAAAGCTGGTGGATATTCGTCTCCTCGCCCAAAGGCACCTTGGTTTGAGTGGATTTGTTGGACGATTGCCTTGGTAATTTGCGTGCACGTTCGAATGCTTCGAAGGACATCCGTAGCCACCGAGTAAGGAGTGGGATTGCATCATAATGAAACCCCGAGAGGTCTTTCCCATTATTTGCCAGCTCAGTCACAGCAGCAAGCTGCAGATGGTAATCATCTGGGTGTAGCGGTGCCGTTAATGTGTTGAAATACTCCTTCCTCTCCAAATCTGTCGCAGAACTATGCTTTACACATGCTGTTAAGAGTTCAAACCCAGTGCGGCGAACGTCGGCGGGGTTTTCAGGAGATATGAGGTCCTTCGCTGCGTACCATATGCTGGTAACACCGCTCAGAGGATAGTCCGAGACGGCAAGTCGGAGAGCATCTGCCGCCGCAAGCCTATCCGCAAAAGAGTTGTCTGGCTTCAGCTTCTCATACAAGTCCTCATACTCCGACGGGCCGCCATAGATGGCCCCCCTCGATGTATCCGGCCCATTCAACTGTTGCGCAAGCTGAACTGTCGCAACCGGTATCGAAGAGGGGGAGTAGGGCGACGACGGAAGGCCTCTGTTCGTCTTCTGCCCAGTCAAGGTTTTGAAGACTCCTGCAAGACCCGTACTCTTCGGTTCTGGAGTCTGCGCTACGTGCCCGGAGGGTGGAGGCATAAGATCCTGCTATCGGACTTCCGGCGAGACGGTGATATCTGTAATGGTTGAAGGTCAGCCACAAGCTCTTTAGCTTGAGCGCATCCGCCTTCGTCCCAGCGACTGGTGCGTGCCGCTGGCAATGTAGCTTGACTTGGGCGACGACTAGTGCTGCGTACATACACTCGTACATACACTCGCCAGGCAAGGCTCAACCAAATAACGCGAAAGGACGGGCTGTCGGGACTTACCACAGAATGGCCGAGACACATGAGTGCGCGTCAGAATTGGTAGGTATGAAGCTTTTATAAGCACGACATTGATGTTGAAAAGATAAGGATGCGAAGCGGGGATAAGAGGCCAGTCCTGGTCTCATTTCACAAGGGTCGGCAAAAGAGCTTATCTACTGTGTACTCTATAGATAAGGTAAGGTCACTTTGAAGGGAATAAGGAAACATGACGATCTCAAAGAAGAAGCTATAAAAATAGTACAGTAAAAGGGGTTATACCTTGTCGACGATCATAAAATTATGCCAATTCAAAACCGCACTCTCTCACCCCGACTAGACATGGTTCCAATTTGAAAGCTATTTTCTTAGTAGCTGTGTAACCCTGACGATGCACGATCATCGACCAAAATGTCGAGATCTCTCAATATGTGGCTTAGTCATCCAACCGGAAAAATTAGTTTATCCGACGTTGCTGCCCGCACTCTGGTTGCCGCTGTTTGTGTTTAGTTTCGAGAGAAGCGGAAGCATACAAATATAACAACTGTGCTTGTTGAACTATTCCCAGCCCATTCAACAACGTATATTCCTGAATATACTTAACATGGATGCTGAACTTCAGACAGTTGCGCAGCTTCTCCAAGCTACTTTGGATCCGCGCCAGCATAAACAAGGTGCATATGTCTATCTCTATCGCTGCCTATTATATGCTGACTATGACAAGCTGAGGCGGAGCTGTTGAAAATACAGCAGGAGAAGCCGGCATTTTCGTTATCACTCTTGCAGATAGTAGCTTCTGAGTCTTTCCCTTTGAACACCAGACTATCAAGTGCTTTGTGCTTCAAGAACTACATCCGTTTCAACTATGTGGTAAGTTCAGTGTCCCGTTTGCAAAAGGCCATTCTGACAATTCATTTCAGGACGAGGAAGGTCGATACAAGCTTCCTGAATCAACAGTAGTTACGATTAAAAGTGAGCTTATTGGACTTATGATAAGAGTGCCGTCATCCATACAAGCACAGCTTGGGGAAGCGATCAGTTTGATTGCGGATTCAGACTTCTGGCAGCGTTGGGATACGCTTGTCGATGTAAGTTTTGCCCACGCCCGCATATAAGTCGATTGATTCTAACTCCGACTAGGATCTTGTTTCTCGCCTGACACCTGATAACGCAAAGGTCAACAATGGAGTCTTGGAGGTTGCACACTCGATCTTCCGGCGCTGGCGGCCGCTTTTCCGCTCAGACGACCTCTTTGCGGAGATCAACCATGTTCTGGGGAAGTTCGCGGAACCGTTCTTACAACTACTTGTGGTATGACTTCAATCTCCAAATAAAATTTATAAGAGTGATAATCTAAGGCGATAATCTCATGACAGAGCACCGATAGGCAGATCGAGGCCAACAAAGACAATGCAGCTGCATTAAAGGAGAATTTTGCAACTATGAACCTTTTGGTGAAGCTTTTCTACGACCTGTCGTGCCAGGATCTCCCACCAGCTTTCGAGGACAACATCCAGTCTATTACCACGCTACTACAGAAATATCTCACTTACGATAACCCCCACCTACACACGGATGACGATACCGAAGCTGGGCCACTCGAGTTTGTGAAGACAGATATTTGCGAAGTTTTGGTGCTGTACGTCCAGAAGTACGAAGATGCTTTTGGAGAGCTCCTTCAACCATTCATTACCAGTGTGTGGAACCTTCTCACCACCATCGGCCAAGAAACGAAATACGACCTTGTTATCAGCAAAGGCCTGCACTTCTTAACTGCCGTTTGTGGGATAAAGAAACACGCAGAGAACTTCAACAACGAGGGTGTACTTGAACAAGTTGTTGAGAAAGCTATACTTCCTAGTGTAAGCCTAAGAGAATCCGATATTGAGCAATTCGAAGATGAGCCGATTGAGTACATTCGCAAAAATCTCGAGGGCTCAGATATTGACACGAGGAGGAGAGCAGCGACAGAATTCCTGAGGACTCTCCTGGGCCATTTTGAACCTCTCCTTACCAAGGTTGTTGGGAAATACGTCGAGCATTACTTTGCGAAGTATGCCCAAGACCCCAAAAATGAGTGGCGCTCTAAAGACGCCGCCATTTATTTATTCTCTGCTATTGCAGCGAGAGGAGCATCAACTTCTAGCCATGGAGTTAAGACAACGAATCAGCTGTTGAATGTAGTGGAGTTCTTCCAGAATAACATCGCAAGCGATCTCTTGAATTCCGAGGGTGTCGAGCCAATCCTGAAAGTGGATGCCATCAATTACCTTTATACCTTCAGAAGCCAGTTGACGCACGAACAGTGGCAGGCTGCATTCCCGCCTCTTGTCCAGAACCTGGCTTCCCCCAATTATGTCGTTTACACTTATGCTTCGATTGCTGTGGAGCGGGTGTTAAGCTTGGTGGATGACTCTGGAAAGCACGTATTTGGCAAAGATCAAGTTCAGCCATATGCGAAAGACCTTGTGGAGCACTTGTTCCATCTGATTGAGAAGGATGCGGCACCAGAAAAGATACAGGAGAATGAATTCTTGATGCGCTGTGTTATGAGAGTGTTGATCGTCATTAGAGAAGGCGTGATTCCAATCACAGACACCGTTCTTCAGCATCTCATCAACATTACTGAGATCATCAGCCGAAACCCCAGCAACCCGCGATTCTACTACTACCACTTTGAAGCTCTGGGCGCTTTAATCAGATATGGTGCTCCTTCGCAGCCAGAAAGGTTTGAGGAAGCATTGTACGCGCCATTTGCCGGAATCCTAACGAACGACGTTGAGGAATTCAAGCCATACGTATTCCAATTGTTTGCCGCACTTTTGGAATCGAGACCTTCGGAGGCTCTTTCTGAATACTACAAAGCCCTCATTACTCCAATTCTTATGCCGGATCTATGGGTATCCAAGGGAAACGTACCAGCTCTGTCTCGCCTCTTGTGCTCCATTATCCCTCGTGGCGCTCAGGATATTGTGGCCAACAACCAAGTCGAGGCGGTCCTTGGAGTATTCCAGAATCTTATAACTAAGAAAGCCAAACTTGAGTCATATGCATTCGACATTTTGGAGAGCGTTATTTCAACCTTCAACGGGTACGTTACTTTGCTTCTAAATTTTGAGGTTTGAAATTCTGCTAACATATAACCTTCCAGCCAAACCCTGGTCACATACTTCCCCGCCATTCTTCAACTCGTCTACTCGCGCCTATCAGCGCCGAATGTGACTGACGCATTCAAGCTTCGATTCGTGCGATTCTATCACCACGTCTCTGCTCTCAACGACCCCAAACATGGATTCGGCGCAGATTATTTCATCGCCGCATCCGACAGCATCCAAGGCGATGCATACGTCCCTCTCTACCTCACCATCATCCTCCCATTCACGCAGCAACTTGCCAAGCCGATTGACCGCAAGACAGCTGCCATCTCTCTCACAAAGACGCTCACCGATTCGGATAAGTTTGCCTCGAAATACATTAAAGGCTGGACTCTTACCGCAGGGACACTCATCAATCTTATGGTGAATGCGCCAATGCCAGTGGCGGATGACGCAGTTGTCGTGGAGCAGGATGTTGACGATCTGACCTTCGGCGTCGGCTTTACGCAGCTGAATACCTGTCGCCGCCAACCGAAGGACGCCTGGCCTGAGATGACGGATATCAAGACCTGGGTCGCGCAGTACTATCGTGCCGGCGGACAGCAGGGAAGCGGAGTCGATGCAGCAACGCTGGCCGGCTGGGTTAACGAGAGGTTGAACGATGAGCTGCGCACTGCCTTTACGGCCTGCCTCAGCTGAGCTAGCAGAATGGAGATGGCCGTAGGCGGCATTTTTCAGGAGTATAAAAGGATAGGGGAGGTGATGTCTGACGACATTTGGCGGGCTTATGGGGAAATCCGGCCAGGGGAGGGAAGGGGCACTACAAGTGTAGAAGGATGGATTTCGAGCTCGGTATTTAGTTAGAATTATGGCAACGATGATACCACGTGTTGTTCGAACCTGAGATATCTTTGATGCAACTCCGATTTCATTTTGAAGTGCCTCCCCGATGTTGTCGAGAGATATAGTGCTAGGGCTCGCACCTAATATTGTGCATGCAGACTGGACTGTGAGCTAAGATCAGATGCTACTTTGTCTTCTTAAATTGTCTCATTTCCCATCCATATCTATAAGTAACCCACAACACGTCCTATGTAACTAAATACAGTACAGTATATACTCCTACACCAGCAACCCCAGGGTATCTATCCAATACAACCCAATGCACCTCCTCAACCCTAGCTCGTGCTCACCCCCTCAGCCGCCAATATAGCCTCCTCTGTCTGTGTCCCTGCCTCCCTCTGCTTCTCCGCCGCCTGTCGCTGCAGCTCCTCCTTTCTCTCGGCCTTTTGTAACGCCAGAGCGGCCTCCTGGCTGCGATAGCTCGCGAGCCTCAGACTCGAAAGCACGACGAAAGCCATGAAGACGATAGCCAGAACGGCGCGGCGTGTCAGGATCCAGCGTACGCCCTCGACCTCGGACTTGGTGTCACTGTTGAGCGCGACCGTAATCTTGTAGCTGAGTTCCTGGATCTACGATGGGTTATTAAATGTACTGCCCGGGTGGGTGGGGGTGCGTGGATGAGTGGAAACACATACCTGGCTCTCCATATTCGAGTGCTCCATCCGCACCTCCATCTTGCGATCATTGAACATCTCCTTCAACTCATCCTTCAGCGTCGCCAAATCCTGCGTCATCTTCTGGTTTAGGATATCCGCCTCATTCTGCAGCATTGTGCGTCGCAGCCGCATCCCCTCCGCGCTCGCCTTGCGCGCATTCTGGATTTCGGTTCGCAGCTCCGAACACGCCGCTTGGAAGAGGTATGTCTCATTCTCCACGTCGCTCTTGCTCACCAGCCCGTCTTTGGCCATGTCCAGGTTGGCTGTGAGCAGTGCTCGCACGATCTTCATCGTCTCCACGCTCTGTGTGGAGGTGAAACCCCCTTCGGCGATCCGCTGTGTCAAAGTATAGGAGTCGAAATGATGCACGTATGGCGCGGGCGCGAGGTGCGGGAGGCTGCCGATGAGGCTCTCGAGCGGGGGATCCATGTGCAGGACTGAGTCTGTAGGAGCGGTGTCGCGATTGGCATTCGGATCTGGTGCGTCATCGGTGGTTTGCACAGGATTGTCCCTGTACTTGTCGGTCTCCACCTCCGCCTTCTCCTCCACTACCGGCGTCGGCGCTGCCGTCGCATCGCCCTTTTCCCTCGCTGCATCCGCAGCTGAGATACCCCCCTCCGCAATCGCATCGCCAGTATCATTCTCAGCAGCCCTCTCCGCCTGGCTCGTTACCCGTCCCTCACCCTCACTGCTCTCCTCGACCTTGTCCTCCCTCCCCTCCTTCTCCCCTTCAACAATCGGCTCAACACCTTTCCCCCTCCTCTCCGCGAACTTTGCCCCTCCCCCTGCCGTCCCCGCAAACCCCGCTCTCCTCTGCCTCCCCGAATGCGCGCATTGGCGCACAGCAGCGCCAGGCCCCGGACACTCGGCGCGGCGCACGGCGCGGAAGAGATGCGGGTATAGGAATGTGAGGCGCATGGTCGACATTGTGGGTGTGTCGGATGGGTTGCAGCTGCAACTTGCGCTCGTGCGTGTGTGCGGGCTGTGAGGTGGTGGATTGGATCTTGGAGCTGGTCAGCGAGTATGCAAGGAAGCTTTATGGTGGGACGGGTGGACGAGGCCGCCGGGGAAGGGGCAATGATGTTCCAGGTGTGGGGTAGACACGTGATGGGGATAACCCGCCCTCATTCTTTTAGGTATAGTGGAATTTGAAATAAGAATCCCCGATTACTTCAATACTTAGTTTCTAAAGTAGAAATGGTTGCTATTACATAATGAGACAATGAGGCTACGAACAGCAACCTTCACCCAGTTACCTAGAAGGCGATTATAGGCCTACGGCCTCTATTTATTCCTGACCCTGTGGCTAACTAACGGTAACGCTACCCGATTGGTTAGTATCGATAAATCCAATAAGCCTCATATAGCGCCCTACATGCATATTACACGGCTCCTCTCATTACTGGCTAGCCTTGCCTCGCAGCCGCCAACCCTTGAATTAAATACATCTGGCCTACAGTTAACATGTAGCTGGTTATATCGAGAACATGTATATCTTGAGATACCCGGAGCCATTCTCTATTGTCCCTGACCTCTAGTGCTGACCTACTTGCAGTGTAGGCTGTGCTGTTATCTCGTGTCAAAATTTATCATCTAGACTCTTGCCGTTACACTCATAACATGTCTAGCTCAGGTGATAAATACGATACAGTGGGCATCGAAGGAATCCGTGTAAGGAAGAGGTAGATCTTGTAGTAGAGCAGGTTATAGCAGTGCGGCCACAGTGCTGTACTTATACACTGCATTAAAACCAGGTGTACTCGTTGATACAAATTAGGGGAGTATGATACAAGGCCTCATTGCGGATGCCCATATCAAGGGTCTTGCGCGTGGCTTCACTGCCTAGAGCTGCCAGCTCATACTACGTGCATGTCGCATACAACTGACAGCATATGTCCGCCAGCCTTCTCGTTTAACGTCTGCCATTGCTCTTCATGCCGAGGCAGCTGATACTTATACACGTGTTGGTAAGTATCCAAATATCTCTCACGAGTAACACTATCGCCTCAAGGGAGAGAATGGCTGACTGGCTACAATGGATCAACAGTCGTTGCCGACGATCGCCTATCGGTTCATTTTACAGAGGGTGAGGAATTGTTCCCTGGCCCAATCGACGTCGTCTTCGCCATTGCCCTCCAAAAATCAAGCAAGTGACCGAGGGCACAGTCACTGTAAATATCACCACCCCTCTCAGTTTCTAGACGACAGTAGAGAACCATCTATGAGGATGAGTTACATGTTTAGTTTATGAGTCTTTAGCAACGACTTTAAATATCATATACTCTAACACTTCTACCTACAATCCCAAGACGCAATGAATACCCGCGATCACATTTTGAACAAACCGCTGGCTATCACTCAAACAGGAAAAGATCCAGAAGTAATGAGGATATCCCTCATAATAATCGGACCACACCTTCACGCCTGCGTTCCTCAAGGCGATCTCCATCACTTTTCCGTCGCCACAAAGGGGATCGAATTCGCACGTAGCGAGATAGGTCGGAGGGAAAGACGGCAAATTTTTACTCAAAGCAGGGAATTGAACAGGGTCGGCTGGGTCACTGTCGATAGCGTCTGCGAGATATCAGCATCCAATATATACCTAGGGAGATGTGGAAGCTCACGATAGAAAGTCTTCATCGTCTTCCTGTTTATGACAGGAGTGTCCTCAACATTGTCGTTGGTCGCAGTGTACGCGGAAACATATTCTTCTGGGATGTTTGAGGGGTGTAAGGTGGCTGGCACTAAAGCGACAATGCCAGAAATCTGGCTTCTTTTACCATCTGCTATTAACCTCTCGGCGATGCCGAAGGAGAGTGCTCCTCCTGCAGACCCTCCCAAAGCGAAGTATCTGGTCTGATCTCCTCCTAGTTCGCTCGCCGCATTCCACGCCTGTGCCATATCAATCGTCAGCATCTCCAACCCATAGGGACGACTATATAACAGTACTGACCCACTCCCATGCGGCGATGCAATCGTCTATCATGGTAGGCATTTTGTTCTTGGGTCCCAAACGATAATCGATTGAGACCACGATGCAGGGGGAGAACTGGGAAATGGCTCGGCATAAAGAATCCTCTGCCTCCAGATCCCCCAAGCACCACCCCCCTCCATGGCTGTAAAGGCAGACCGGCAACTTACCAGCTGCAGACGATCCTTCAGGTTTATAGACACGTACCATCGGGCCGTCTTTGACTTTATGATCCGCTGATTGCTTTTAGTCTTGGTTCATCCTTCATTATCCTGTGTTGCACGTACTAGCAGCCACCACTGAAGGATCTTGAGGCGGCAATTGACTTTTAGCCAAGGCTACAATAGTGTCATATTGCCCGACCATATCTTCGATGCTTCCGTTGAGTACTGGACGCATTCCCAGGGCTTTCTCAAACTTGCCATTGAGTATAAGTTAGCTCCTTCTCTATATAAAAGCAAAATCTGGTAAAACAGTACCTCGAGCCACTCGGGATTATATGTTGCCATTTTGATGTTGACTTTAAGTGAGATCTGAGTGGGTTGTAGTAAGGAGACAAGGTTGTATAATCGCCTAGGTGTTCTTCACTTCAACTTATACTTTAGCATACAGAACTGCAGGGCCAGATATGATTGTGTGCGATTCGCACATAAGTAATTTGGAGCTAGACTGTCTGTGCGACTAATTCATGAGCCTATCATGGTAGTGGGGGACCGATGGGCACCCAGAAGGCGGGGAAACACTACTCTCGTTCTCTATATCGGCTTTGGCGGGTACGCATCAGTCAGCCTACGGTAGCAAGATCAATAGCGTCGAATGTGTTCTACTACATGATTCCCTCAATATATTTGCGCAAGCTAGGGATATTCAAGCGTCGTACATTCACGGGTTCTTTTGCGTCTTAGAGTGTTCAATGTGACAAGATATTTGCATTCGCAGTTTGAAATTTCACAAGAAACTTAAAGGCCCTATTTTGGTATATATCGCACTCACAACGATTGCACCGGCAGCGAGTACCCACCCCATCGACATGAGACTCGAGGTCTGCTGAGTCTCTTCGATTATTCGGCCAATGTGCACTGGACCCTGGGACTGAAGTTGCGCTTTGTCACTCCCAGACACAACAAAGTCATCCCAATCAACTACCGATGTCCGCTCCTGGTATTCAACAACAGTTCCACACCAATTGTTCGTGACCAGTCCATCAGCTGTCTTATACCAGCTCTTACAGCTTGGGTTAGCAAATGTGCTGTTCTGTAGACGCTTTTGGATTTCGACATTATAGCTTTTGATACGCTGTGGGGCAGGGGCGATTGAAAGAGTGCCACCACTGGCACGTGCCTTCATGGTCGCTGAAATCAAAGTGTTGATATAGCGAGATTGTGCTTCTATCATAAGGATGATGGAATTGTGGCCTAGATTCGTGTTGGGCCCGTAGAGCATCCCAAAGTTGGGAAGCCCTTCCACCGCGATCCCCAGGTAAGCCATTGCTCCATCCTTCCAAATATCTTCGATAGATCGTCCATTGAGACCGGTGATTTTGATGGGATACATGAAATCGACTGTTCGGAAACCTGTCGCGAGGACTATCAAGTCGAACTCCTCAGCCTCGCCACCAGCCTTAATACCAGTAGAGCATACTTCCTCAATGGACCTTGTTTCAAGTCTGACGTTAGCCCTGTTTAAGGTTGGAAAGTAATCATCTGAGATGATAACCCTCTTGCAACCAGGCGGATAGTTGGGTGTTAATTGTTTCCTCAATGTAGCATTCTCTGGTATCTGTCGGTCCAACATTTCAAGTGACAGCTTTTTGAAGATGGAATTCATGGCCGAGTGTTCGTCGACGGCTGCATCGTAGAAGCTCTCACGATAATCCATGAGACCAGCGCGATAACGTTTACGAATTGTTGGGATATATTGATACATCCATTGCATCGTCCTGCTGATCGGCTTATCGTCTCGAGGAATCACCCAGTTTGGGGTTCTTTGGTAAACTGTGACATTCTTCGCAACCCCAGCAATTTCTGGTATGATTTGTGCGGCTGTGGCACCATTGCCGATGACCGCGATTCTCTTGTCCTTCAAATCAAACGAACGGTCCCACCGCGCTGAATGCATGGTTTTTCCTTGGAAAAGATCAAGGCCGTTGATGCTCGGATAAGCAGGCACATTAAGTTGACCCACTGCCGACACAAGAAAGTCACTTGTGATGGTGTAGGACGGGGAATATTCGGCCTCCTTCTCACTAGCAGTGCGAACAACGGTCGACCATTGTTTGAGAGACTCATCCCAGGTCGCCTCTTCCACGACCGCATTGAAACGAATATGCTCATAGAGGCCCCATGAATTAGCCACCCGGATAAGATATGCCAGGATCTCCTCTTGTGTTGGGTATTCTCGAGTCCATGAAGGATTTGGATCAAAGGAATAAGAGTACAAATGACTCCATACTAGAGTGAGTTAGAAAAGTTATAATCTTTAATGTGGGAGCATATGGTTTACTGTCACAGCAGCATCCCGGGTATCTGTTGTCGTTCCAAGTCCCCCCAATTTGGCCGCCCTTCTCCACGATTATAAAATCTCGGCTTTTGTTCCTCTTTATCATGTCGATGGCGGTACAAATGCCTAGGAGTGCGTTGTCAGCATCTGTATAACCGCCATCTCTTCTACATATTGTAGTTCAATGATCTCACGTACCTGAAGCTCCAGCACCGATAATTAGGAGGGGCGTTCTGTTCTGATTGCGTGAGGTAGCCATGATGATGATGAACGGAATACTGGTCGGGAGAGATACGAAAATCAAACTTCGAGTAATGAATTGTTTGAAGAGCTCTAATATTTATCGGGTAGCACCACGTAGTTTATGTAAAACTCAGTTGCTGTCGAACTCTTGTCGCATTAAAGGCGATCGACTCAGCTATTGTTCAGTTCAATATCGCCATGCTCCACACATCTCATGCCCCGCCAAACCCCTCACATTATTTAACGCTAGTTCGCCTGAGGGCATGAGTGCGACGTCGTACATTCCATATATTGAATATTCACAGTGGTCATTAAATGCATATTCTCACAATTGCTGGTTTACGGATTGATGGAGAGTTCCCGCGACTATCATGCGCGACTCGCACAAATAGCATCCACTACTCTTAGCCCCACTTAATACCCCGCGATCTGGTCTCCCCTGCAATCTCGTCGTGGACTGTCCTTGTGATCTTCATCCTAGACCTTTGCCTGCATGAAAAGTGCAATCTAGATGCGGAGATGGGGTCGCACCCGATGGTCGACGAAATGGATGGCGGTGATAAAAAGTACTGTGTCCGGCGCACCCCCCGCAGAATAAATGTATGACGGCACAACCATACGAACTTTTTACCCCCCTATTTACTCTACACTCACAAGTGTGATAACACAATCGCATTAGATACTATGACTATCTCTAACAATGTCGCGGACCACATAACAGAGGTAGATATCCTCATTGCTGGAGGTACGTCGGTCCATATCCATAATACTTTATCACCAATACGACTCTAATCGTCCTGGCCTATATCTAGGGGGAACTGCTGCTTGTGTCCTTGCTGGGCGTCTTGCCAAACTCGACCCCTCACTGTCCATTTTACTAGTTGAGGGTGGCAAAAACAATCATAATGACCTTACCGTCAATTGTCCGGCGCTCTTCCTTAAACACCTTGCACCAGACAGCAAGACCGCGATCTTTTACAAAGGAAACAAAAGCGATGCCTTGGCTGGCAGAGAGCCGATTGTACCAACCGGAGGCATACTTGGCGGTGGATCATCTATAAATTTTATGATGTAATCCTCCTCGTCTTATGAATCTTAACTTCTCTCACTGTTATAGGTACACGAGGGCCCAGGGCGTCGATTTTGATAGCTTCAAAACCGAGGGCTGGACGCAACAAGATCTGCTACCCTTATTGAAGAAGGTGGGCACCCATGAGAAAATAGTTTAGAAGTCTGACCTAATATATGATAGCTCGAGACATTTCATTCGGATGATCCTATCATTGATCGAAATCTTCATGGCTATGATGGCCCCATCCATGTATCAAGCGGAACTCATCGAGCCACTCGTGCAGAGAGAGAGTTTCTCGAAGTTGCCTCGACACAAGGTTGGCCAGAGATAGTCGACCTTCAGGATCTCCAACAAAATAATGGGTTCTCAAGCTGGCAGCGTTATGTTAGCCCTGACGGAAGTATATTACCCATTATATAAAGCTTCACTTATGGATTAAGGGCTAACACGCTTCAGAACGGCAAGATTCTGCACACAGATACATCCATGACTTGTTAGAACATGGAGACTACCCAAACCTTCACGTCCTCACGGAAACCCTGGTTAGCCGTGTCATCTTCGATGCCAAACGTGCAGTAGGTCTTGAGGTTGAGCCTAATATGGTTCACCGACCTCTCACCGGCCTCAGCAAACATCCCCGCACGCGCATTACAGCTAGGAAAACGGTTGTCATCGCTGCCGGTGCATTGGGCACCCCTCAGATCCTTGAACGATCCGGCGTTGGAGAGGAGAATCATCTTAAGAGTCTTGGGATTCCCGTCGTCGCTGATCTCCCTGGCGTGGGAGCGAACTACCAAGATCACCACCTTACCCTTTTGCCATATAAGACCAGTCTTGCGCCAGATGAGACCATCGACGCGCTCCTATCTGGCAGGCTGGATTTAGAAGCTGCGGTTAAGGAGAAGAATCCTATTCTAGGCTGGAATTCCGTCGACATCTCCTCGAAGCTACGACCGCGAGATGACGAAGTTGCAGCACTTGGGCCCGAGTTCCAAGCAGCATGGGACAGAGACTTCAAAGACTCACCATCGAGACCTTTAATGCTCATGGGCATTGTTTCTGCCTTTTTAGGGGACCCAAGTTCTGTTCCTGCTGGACAATACTCCACGGTCGGCTGCTATACAGGCTACCCATACTCTCGCGGCTCCATCCATATTAGTGGTGAATCGGTTTACGACCCTCCGTCATTTGAAACCGGATTTCTCAGTGACAAAGATGACCTTGACCTTAAGGCTCAGGTCTGGGCATATAAGCGCCAGCGAGAGATTTGTCGACGTCTCAGCACCTACCGTGGTGAACTACAGATTGGGCATCCCAAATTCTCGACCGGAAGTGCTGCAGCTTTGGTGTCTTTTGAGGATGGTGCGCAGCCTGAAAACCGTAGTATGGAGGACCGCTGTAAAATGCCCAATATCGAGTACTCGGCCGAAGACGACAAAGCCATTGCGCAGTACGTCCGCGAGAACCTGAACACCACCTGGCACTCGCTGGGTACCTGTGCGATGCGGCCCCTGCAAGGTGGCGGTGTCGTAGACAAGGATCTAAACGTTTATGGCGTGGAAGGCCTTAAGCTCTGTGATCTCTCGATCATTCCCGAGAATGTTGGTGCCAACACCAACAACACCGCACTCTTAGTTGGGGAAAAGGCCGCGGCTATTCTAGCTACAGAGTTGGGCCTCACCGATGGGGAAGGCGCGAAGGGGAACCGAACAACCCAGTTATAGTCGCATGCCATAGATCATGTAAATAAGGAGGGTCATCCTGGTTGGCGCCCTACATAAATGCTATGAATACTTTACAATAAGGTTCTAAAAGCGTTGGTCGCTCGCGAGTTTAGCCACTACAAACTCAAGCGTGGGGGTCTCAACGACTACATCTTGGAATTAAATAAAAACAAGCATATTTTATAACTGACTTGGAGCACCATAGTTTTAATATTTAATACTAGAACCCTCTGTCATAATGCAAAAGCAAGTCTCTTATAATTGTAGCAGCCGGTGCAAATTGGAACTTATGAGATTTGTGCTCCTGTCTTGCTGGAGGTACAGAGCTTAAGTAGGGAGCTCTGCAGTTCGTAACAGTAGCCTGTATTAGGGCCCGCGAAAGTTCGGAAATTAAGCTTCTTAAGGCCCCTAGCCGAGGGCCTAGCTGGAACTTGCTCCGCCCAAACTTTGGGCTCGAAGTGGCTGTTCATTGGGGAATTGAGGTCACAGGTGTGCTGGGTAGGCCTTAAGCCTTGAAATCTCTGTTGCTGTCTTGCCAACTTTATGCCAAACTCAAGATGCAGACCGTTTAGCAATTGAGGGCCCACGGCAACTTGTCTTAGCTTCCGTACACAAGGCATTTCTGAAGATATTAATTGAATGCTATCATTCTATACTATGGATACATCGAGGTTGATGAGTAGTACCCCGCTCTGGGGGCGCGTTTAGTGGCTGAAGAGTAACAAGTACTTCCAGCACCTAGCTGTATACGTCATATCATATTGAATCTAGCCAACCACGATGATCTCCCCGCTACCATATGCCCCGCTTCATGCATGTGCGAGTCGCACAGGTCGTGCGGAGTCTACACAATCCGGGGCCCCGCGTTTCCTATTCATAGATCTTCCGCCCCTAACGTCCAATGTCAGAAGACGCGGATAGAGCAACGAACACATCTTCCACTCACCTGGATGAGAACCCTGACACGCTATTACTGTATGTCAATTCAAGGTTCTTACAGTCGACCATCAATATATAATATATGCTAGCTATCATGCCGAAGACCCCGAAGACGCAGGCGCGTGCGACTACGGTGTTTGACGGCGATTCGAAATGCCAGGCTCCCGTGAAGCCCTGGAGCTCAGGGCGCGTCATGACCAAGGAGCAACGGGCGAGGAAACGGGCAGTGGACAGGCTGGCACAGCGAGGAAAACGGCGGGAGAGAGAGGCGCGAATCACACAGTTGGAGGCGGAACTCGCAGCAGCACGGTGCAGCCAGTCAGCTTACACGGCCCGTCCTAACCAGGGCGAGGAAGAGAGAGTCCACAATGCCCTCCAATTCGATACTGTGGTTGCAGATATGGACTTAGCACACATTATAGACCCCGCGGTCTGGTTCGAACCGCAAGCAGCCGGCTTGAATGCGAGCGAAGCCCGCGATCCTACTGAGCACGATCTCATTGAGCAGCTGTCGCCATCTGCCTTTATGCCAACAGCCCACATCACTCAAAACGCCCTCGCGGGAGCGATTCTGCCAAGTGAACATTATACGCCGCACACATTTGCCCTGCCATCGCCCAACAATTTGCTGCATACATCGCGGATTGACGACGCTCTCCGCCGACAATCCAGTTGCAGTTCGATGATCAATTCGTCATTCGGCATCGATATCTTTGCTAGCAATAGTGCCGCCGACCTGCAGTACCTCTCGCCATTGGAGGACGGATATGAAAGCCAGACTATAACTGAGGGCCCGATATTTAGCCCTCTGCCCGTCTTCTCAAATACAAATACTACGACCACACAGCCATACGAAAGTAGGAAAATAACAGCATCCTGCAACGTCGAGCTGAGTAGGGTGCTCCATCTACATAGGAGAGATGTTATCCTGCAGGAGCAAGCCAACGAGGATTTCCTTATTCGGGCGATTCTCTACGGCTGGGAGACCGTGGAGTGTCAGCATACAATATGTCCACTCCGGCGAACGCTGCGTCGAATTGACGATCTTATTTTCCGTGATACTAGCGATATCACGAGGCTAGTCATGCTGGCTACTATTTACAAGATGCTTATCGTGAGTAAAGCCTGGCGTTCTTATAATAATAGGGCATTGCCTAACTGAAAGGATGAAATAGTGTCGAGTCAAAGCCGAGTCATATCAAGAATTACCACAATGGTATAGACCTCGGTACAGTGCCCTCTAAATTTTCCTGATATCCGGTCACTAATAATAAATAGACCGACACAGAAACAATTCCCACACGACTATGTGATGGACTACTTCGCCTGGTTAGCTTTTGCCCTTCATCTCTTCCTGCGCTCTCTGCTTATAACTAAATCACAGGCCCGGTCTGCGCGAGCGGCTCGTGCTATCAGAACGGTACATCCTCACCGAGAGTTTCTGGCAGACTTTTGCTCATTCCTTCCGATTCCACTGGCCGTATGGTCTCGGGGAGGCATTTGCCACGGACAAGAAATCTGGCTATGTCCGATTCTCTGGCACATTCTGGAACCACCTCCTAGAAATCCGTCACTGGCGCATGGACGTTGGTTTTTTAGAGATGTTCCCTGAGTTCTACGATGATGTTACTCCAGTGGAGAAGATTTGCCCTCAGTTGGAGTTGCCCCGTCGGACTAGTTGTTGGAATACAGAACTGTGGGAAGATGAGAGGAATGGAGAGGGACAGAGTGGTGCGAGATCATCGCAGGGGTTGGATTAGTACATAAACCGTGGTTTAGAAGCTGTATAAGTTGGACTAAAATACCATATTAATTTATAATACCGACAGAATTATTTAAACCCTTTAACTCTCTTAAACTCCCATACTCTCCCGGCCGTTGAAGTCTCCAATACAGGCGCGTATTCCAGGACAGACTCAATAAATACCAACACCAACATGACACTTACCTTCCCCGCCTGTCCCTGTAGAACCAGCGTATCGTTCATCAGCCCGACCCCAAATGCCGACTGCTCCATTTTAACCTCCACCACAGGTGGCTAAACTCACTACGCGTCAGCCGATCTCCTTTAAAAACAAATACGTGAGGATATCCAGAAAACGGGAAACTGAAGAGAACCTACGCGGTCAACACGATGCGGGTTTCCTCTACACCACCGCTTTAGATAGGCTTCCATGCACTCTAAGCTGGGCGCATGGCTTCCCTGGATAACAACGCGGTTATCCATATCCTGGCTCACAAGGAGCCAGTAAGGGGGCCTCCTGAGCAGCTCTTCTGGGCGGGGAATGAGAGCAAGGTCTGGGAGCCGGTCACTGGCGCTTTCTTGGGCCGCGATGCTTTGACGTGGAAGAGCCGCAGGCGTGCGGTTTTGGGGTTCGATCGAGACGTCAGCCCATTCGGGGTCTTCGGATGCAATGGTTGAGACTGGAGCATCGAGAGATGATGAAGAGAGTGGCGCGAAGAGAGAGAGAAAGTCTGATGAGAGACCTGCGTGGATTGTGCCGGCTGGGGGTAGTACGGCTTTTGGGAGTCCGATGACGAAGAGCTGTTTGCCTGGAAGCCATGCCGTGGAGGGCCTTGTTCCTGTCGTCAATACCTGTTGAACTACTTAGTAACCGCCGCAGCTGCATCGCCTTCCCCACTTCTTGAATCGTTCTCTGCTCACAGAATAAAGAAAGAGCCCAACAGAAGAAGCATAAGAGAGCTAGGACTCACCTCAACAACAACCTTCACCACGGGATTCATCTCCTCCAACAACCTTTCCACGCCATCCTCATTCTCTTCGGCCTCTAGCCACGCAGTAAACACATCACACCACGAGACGATAACCCTTGCGATACCAGGGATGAATGTCGCGGGATCATCGTAGTACGGCTGTAACGCAGCCCAGAGAATTGGCCATTCCGGATCGAGAGAGATGGGGTATCCGATTGTCTTTCCCAGGCTGGCGGTGCGGATGGCAACGGCAGAAGTCGGGGAGGTGACAAGGTCACGGATGTTGCTGCGCAGACGCAGTGGCCTGAAAATAGCTGAGAGTTAGATTAACGAGCGGAAAAATAGACGAAGGGCCATACAGGGTAGCTGATGCCATTTTATCGGTTTTGGGAATAGGTGCGTAGTGGTGTATGGGCCGAGTTGCGGGCGGGGGGTCTTTGAGCTACGAGTGAGCGTTGTGTCTCCCTTGCATTCAGGACCAGAGGTTGCAGCGGGGAAGTCGGAAGCAATTAATACGAATTGACCCTTGTAGGTTCGTGAGTGATGGGTTCTGCCTTGGAGCTCAGCTCCTGTAGCCAAGGCTGAGCTTGTAAACGCCCCACGGCACGGCTATATTGCAGCATCAAGCCACGCTCGCCAAGGCCATACGTGTGATAACTGCGATTGCTAATAGGGTAATATTTTACTGTAGCTAACTGGTTCTGATGAAAACAGGCGGGGACGGGATTGAACAGGTTAGATTGATTTATATTCTATCCTGGTCGCGTTTGATGGCCTACTCTAGCTTATACTGTAATCTTAATATTCTACCAGAAGGTTATCCTATGCTCATTTCTCTACCTACAGAAACTAGCCTATTCTACGGCATAAATAGTGGTCATCTAAAAAGGCTATAGAGCAGAGCAACATATGTGACAGTTTATAGGATATCCATGAGCTTGCTAGCAGCATCATGGACATTTGTGCCAAAGTAGCTAGGGGTGGTCTAACCGATAGTTTTTAGTATCTGTTCAAACACATTTATGAGTGGGAACAGCTTACCTGAATGACCAAATCCCCATTGTCCAGGGTGATCTCGTTATAGCTCGACTGGCCAGTCGTCAACTTGTCGACGATTCTTAGCTTGAGAACTCCATTTGGCGCCGCCTCCTCTAGCCCCTCTCTCAGCATCTCGTCCTCGTGAAACTTCTGGTAAGTAAGTGCACTGACGAAACCTTCGAAGTAGCTTGTCGCGAAGTTGCCAAGGTTCGTCTCCCAATCGTCTCTCACGTCCTTTCCCCCTTTCAGGCCAGCAGCCAGCTGCTCCCAAGAAGGGTCAAACGCGAACTTCTCATTTTGCAGTGCCTTGCGCGCCTGCTCGAGGTAGGAACCAATCTTCTCGTCGTAGTTGGTCTTGATGGAGTTGCGTGCGGTATAGCTAAGTGGCGAGGCGCCCTCGGGTTGTGGGGCGGCAGAGAGAGTCTCAGCGAGCTTCTGGCCCGCTTGGTCGATGTTAGTACCGAGGCAGGTGGGGTTGAAGAGGAGGCGCAGTTTGCCCTCTTCGATGTCGGTGCCGCAGTAGCTGAACTTGGGTGATGCAACGAGGGTAATGGTGTGGGTTGGGGCGACGGTGTTAAGCTCGGTCTTGCCTTCCTCGCCGTGCTGGGAAAGGAAGTACTTCAACTGGTAAATGAACCCGTCGATGTAGCTGGCAATTCATTAATTCAGTCTCAAGGTGGGATTGAATTAGAAAATGCTAAGACTCACGCATAAATGCAGTCGCCGAGGGAACTGTGTCCGTAAGACCCCTCCTCTGCGTAGGGATAGATGGCGAGTGGGTTGACGTCGAACGTCCAGGCTTCCCCGAGCAGGGTTAGAAGCTGGGCTTCGAGTTCTGGCTTCTTGTTCTCCCAGCTATCGCGCACTATCCAGGCCAATTAGTCAAGTCTTTAAATATACTGGCAAGATGGTGGGGTGACTTACCATTTTTGCGGATAGCAAGAGGAAGCTTATCTGCGGGGGCTTTATCGGCAGACATAGTTTCTAGTATAACTGGAGGACGAGAGGGGGTATTTTGTACGAATGAGAGAAAGAGCTGGTTTGTAAAATGAAGAGTGTCCTGTTTGTTTGGAGGAAGGTCCCAACCTTTTATGTACAGCTTAACCCGTCACTCCCGACCTCGTCCTCTCAGCTGGAAAGCCTCACAAAGCGCCTCTGTCAATAGCTTCTTGGCTTTACGGAACTTTCCTGTGACAAGCTGTGGGTCGCCATATTGTGGTGTAATACCCCTCACCTTACCATATTATATTTGTGGGTGTACGACGCCACAGACGGCTTGGGTTCAAAACAAACTATTTAAAAGGGGTCTGTGCAATCCAGGCACCGGCCAGCGGATAAGAAGATCTCGAGACTACCCCAGCCTTACCACAGCCTTGTCGACGGCAAAATTGTTCCAAACTATAATATTCAATTAATTATGACAACAACAGTTTAATGCCTAATAACTCATAATCAGCCTTGCCATTCGCCCTGAATGGATCGCTTTATATGGCGAACCAGAGTAGCGCTTTCACGTTTCACGATGGGAATAAAAGCAGGGGCGGCTCATAGAAGCATTCTTGGCACGGACCCTGCTTGAGACCCCTGTTGTCTGCTGCTGCCTGTTACCAGGGGAAGCACTTTTGTCACCTGCAGGACAGAAAGGAATGCGAAAGCACATCGTGGATGCTCCTCGACAAAGCTGGACGCATCATATCACAACGTGGTAGAAGCAAATGGAGGGAACAATTAAAACTGCATTGATGCAGAGCCCCTCAAAAGCGAGAATAGAATCTACAGAATAGGCAAACTGGTAACGTTTACATGGTAGCTCACAGCAACCCTCCCCCCAAACCAAAACTCTAACTAAAAATCCCTTAGCTCACTGCCCCTTGGCTCCATGCTTCTTAGCTGCCTCCTTCCCAGATTTTGGCTTCTTGAACCCAAGCTTGGCAAACCCAGGTATGTTTCTATTCTCACCGCCAGAAGTGAAAGTGGCTGTCATGATCGCAGACGTCACAGACGAAGTACCATTTACTGTACAAGACACAATATTAGCAGATGCGCTCAAAACCACAGAAGCTGTACCATACCAGTAGCGGTCACGCTCGCAGAACCAACATCTGTCCCGACGACGCCCGGAGGCGCAGTGCCACTCGGTCCTCCACCAGACGGCATGGTGCCATTACCCATTGCTCCGCCGCCACTGCCTCCACCAACATTTCCACCACCCTCAACAGCATGTCCGCCATCGGCTGCAAGCTCAGCTGCTGGCGACGCCGTATATGTCGCGGTGCTATTAACCGCAAGCGAAATCCACATGAAGAGTCCATCTACCACCGTCTCTCCAAGGAGCACATAGTTCAGCATCGGATCGGAGTCGTTCACCAGCTCGCCCTGCACGACGCGGTCCTCGGCGTTCGTGGTGATTGCGATTGTGTTAGTAGAGTACGGGCTCAGCGCCTCAACCTCGGTAATCAGGTCCTGATCGAAGAAGAACTGTCCGATGTGCGCGATGGTGCCGCCGGTGTACGTGTTGTTTGACAGGACCTCGCCGTTGAGGTGCGCTTCAACGTGGACGTGTGTTGCGCGCCCGGAGTAGTGGCCGGGGAAGATGGAGGTGAACTGCGCGACACCGTTTTCGTCAGTGGCCTGCAGGCCGCGGAGGAAGGTGGCGTCGATATTGGAGGCATCGGTGGAGTCGCCGTTTCCTTGCGAGATGACGCCGGCGTAGACGCCGGTGGAGTTGCAGTGCCAGATGTCGGCTGTGAGGTCGACGATGGGGAGGCAGGTCGAGATGTCGATGAATTGCAGGTCGAGGATAACTTCGACACCCGGCTGGTCGTCTCTGATGTCAGAGCGAACGTACTCTCCTTGGACATCTGAAGAGGTTAACAGGGGCGATGAGGAGCGGTCGGGGGTAGGTACAGAAGGGGCCTTCTTCTCCTTCAGGCGAGAGGAGGCACGATGAGTTGGAGAAGATGATATCTTCCACGCCTGAAGTGGTCGGGCTAACATCCAAGGAGGATAGGTGAGATTCGTCCGTGGCATCTCTTCTCACGACCTCGCGACGTTCTAGAATAAGTGTTAGTTCTGTTACAGTCAAGAGTGTCTGGGGAAGGCTCACTCAGGGGCAAACCGCGATCAGCCCGAGCCTTCGCAATGGCATCCTCCCGGCGCTTGACGGACGCATCTTCTACACCGCGCTTGCGGAGGGCATCAGCGCAGTGGGAGAGGTCGCGACGGGCAGAGTTCTTCAGAAATGCATTCCGCTCGGCGATCTCCTGGGAAATGTCGTGTTCGGGATGGGCGACAACCTGCGTGGCAAGGACGGCCGCGACGGCGGCAACGAAGGCCTTGGAAAAGTAGACCATTGTAAAAAATATGAGTATGTAGGTGCAATATTCTCTGCGGATATCGAACAGAATGGATAATAAGGAAGGTATCGTGAGTCTATTTAACCTTCATGCCGGTAAACCCTTCGAGGTAGTGGAGCAGCACATGAAGGCTTGAGATAGAACATAGATGCATACGTAACCTACTATATGTGAAAATCTGGGGATTTGCGAACTCTAGACTTCAATCTACATGAACGACGGAATTATCCTTTCTGTTGTAAACTCGACGACCTCGTGCCAGCCAATTACACGGCGCTAATAGTAAGCTTGTCTGAACCAAGCAAGGCCAAGGGACCAGCTAGAACAAGATTGATAGATCCTAAAAGGGGTATTGCGATCCTGAAAGCTTGTGGGAGGGGTCCCTTGCAGAAGCATGGGGAAAATTAAAAGTCAATGCGAAATGGTTCTCACTGCCGTAGCGACGCGTCAGTGCATACGCGGCTTGCGGCTCATAAAGTAGATTATCACCAACATTAAAATAAGGTGTGCTAGTTGAGAATTAAGGCTAGCCTATGAGCCTTCTCTTATTACCATGCCAAGAAGCTTTTGTGGATTTATATACCAGGATGCATTTTGAGCGGCTTGGGCGGTTTCGGTGAGGCCGTAGCAGTGAGCTAATTTGTAGTTTGTGGGGTAATTTGTGAGGATTGAGTTTATCTCTGTCTCTACTCGTGAGATAAGATTCCATTTAATATTCTCGAAGTCATAGCCGATGCCAGATTTTACTTAGGTGGTGCTTCCTGGAAGCCTTCATGTCAGCAAATATCTAACATATTTACCCAAAGTTAGAATATTGAAAAGAAGCGCAGCCAAAGACGGGCCAAAAAGGGGAGACGAAAATAGAGAGCCTGCATCTCCTCTCCACTGCGCCGTGGCCGTGATGACACGGAAAAATAGCTCGTTGCTAAGATAGTTAGACCAGCATCCTCCAAATCTACCATAGATATCCCGAAGTCAGCTGGTGAGGGTCCCAGGAAACGCACCCAGGAAACGCATCCACAACAACAGCATCCGTCCGGTAACCAGTGATAAGAAGCACCGGATATCTCCATGTGGCACCCAACTTGTCAGGCGCTGGCTGCGCCAAGAAGAGAGAGAGAATCGAAGCCGAAAACGCAACCTCGGCCCCTAAAAACCGAAAAAACAGAGATAGCTCCTGGGAAACAAAGTACGCGGCAATGCTCCGCCACCTTATCAACACGAAACCAGTCTTTACATAGCAAAATGGTCATTATCCATAATGGCCACGCCCCAAAAGATTATCCAATGACACAGGTGACTCGTCGTCAATATCCTACCGCTCATGTTGCTGCAACTTAAGTATTGTAGTATCCTCGTTCTAGTGTCTCAGCTGCTACCCCCTTCTTCTCCTCTGGGTGCCCGCAAAGAAATTAACGAGCCACTCCTTTCTTTACATGGGTAAGTAAGCGTAAGCTTCGTATAGGAATATTTGCGGATAACTAGACTAGATGCGCGGCTTTCACCATGGTATTGTCATAATTCTATCGAAATAACCTTACGCAAGATCGTGGTGTTGGAGCTCCTATTTCCGCCTGACATTGGTTCAGCTAGTCCACCCTGTCCCAAAGGATTCATCGTTAGCACAAACCCCTATGCCGCATCTATCTCTCCACAAAACTTCGCTAACCCGAAAGATTTCATCCCTGAGCGTTGGTTAGGCAAGAATAAAACAGATGCGTCAGATGCAACGCGGCCGTTTAGCTTGGGGAGTAGGAGTTCTTTGGGGCGAAGTCTTGCGTGGTCAGAGATGAATATTGCGTTATACAGGTTGATTTGGAGGTATAGAATTGAGAGAATAGGTGATGAGGTGGACTGGGAATGGGAGAGTCGGATGCAATTACTACGAAAGAAGCCGAAGTTGATGGTTAAGTTAACAGTACGAGTTAGGGAAGATAAGACTTAATGGTGCGGGTAAGAGAAAGAGCAGTAAATGTAATCTCTAGCGATTTATATGAGTGCTATTCTATGAATGCGATGGAGTGCCAGGGTGATATGTTGAAGTCTTTTGAGATGTGTATCATCATTAGTGTACACCGTTGACGCCATTCGTATTCGCCCCCTTAACGGCATATGTTCGTCGGAATTGGTCGTCAATATGCTCTAGATAGTACACTCCTTCGCCAATACTATCCAAGTCACCGGTCGGCGTGTAGTTCTTCTGGCCGTATGCTGCTTCGCGCAACTTGCAAGCCTGTTTAGTGAGGGTCAGCCATTGTTCGTGATAGTCATAAGGAGGGATATTAGGAAGAGCAAGAACCATTGTGCCATAAGAAAGAAAGAAAAAAAATACACACTTCGTCATATTCCTGCGGGTTGGCGACGTGTCTTGCCTCCAATCTCCTCGCGAAATCAATCTTCCCAACAATACTGCTCACATCACCTACTACCTTCAGCGTGAACAGCGTACTGGCAATCCCACTACCGTAGCTAAACATGCCAATCGTCTTGTTCTGTAGCTTGTCAGACCCGACGTGCGACAGAACGCTGATAAGTGAGCAGTATAGGCTGGCAGTGTACATATTTCCGCAGCGGCTAGGATCTTTGATGCATGGCTCGATGCGCGAGGTGAAACGATCCTTGGTAAGGCTAAGAAACTCTCTCTCAAGATCCTTAGACTTTAGTGACTCTTCGTGAGATAGGTCTTGGAGTGATTTGGGGACGCTTTTGAATGTTACGTCAGCATTGTTGCTAAGAAAATCATTGTACAGCAGTCGGCCATAAGATTTGCTGACGAGTTTGCAGTTAGGCGTATGGAAGGCCATGAAATCGAAGACATCGATTAGGCTTTGGCGTTCCCGATTCAAGACCGCAACGGCGTCTAGGTTGCACTCCTTCAGCTTGGAGTCTATAGCGAGGCGGCCGGCGTTATTGCGCAGTTGCTTGTAGCAGCCATCAAGAGCTGAGAGATAGCAGGAAATAGAAAGATGACCGTCTACTAACGGGTATTCAGACTTCATGTCGGGCTTGTAGAAGTCGTATGCATGAGCCATGTATGTACCACGGAGGGCAGGGACATATACGATCGGTGCATCGGGGCCAACAAGAATCGCAACTGATCCAGCACCACCAGTGGGTTTTGCAGCCACGTCCTTGTAAATGGCAATGTCGCAAGCAACGACAATGGCATCTCGGCCATCCCATGAGCGAGATTCGACCCAGTTAATGGCGTTGAACAAAGCGTTGGTACCACCGTAGCACGCATTAACTGTGTCGGCACCTTCTAAGGAGTGGTTGTCACCGAACAGTTGGGTAAGAACGGACTTGACTGATTTGGCCTTATCAATGGGTGATTCTGTACCAACTTCGAGACGCCCAATGGACTGTGGGTCTATCGAGTACTTGCGGAGGAGGGACGAGACAGCGGTCAGGGCGAGAGAACAGACATCTGCAAGACGTCAGAGTGGTTTCTTCAAATCGGCATTCGTAGATTCTAGCTGCATAACTTGCCTTCCCGGTCGTTGCAGAAGTTCATGGACTTTAAACCAAGACCAATGGTATATTTACCAGTGGATACACCTTGGTGAGCCTCAAACTGGGACTGATCTAACGTCTATACGCAGTGTCAGATGAGCTTTGAATCTTGAGAAAAAAAAGCGCAATGTGTACCTGGCTAGGGACATAGATCTCAATGGCCTTAATGCCTACGTTCTTGGGATATGCCATGGTCTGTTGCTGAAAATAAAGCTGTGAAACTCGACGATGTAAAGTTGAACACTTCCGCTCGACTTGTTTTTTGAGAAGTGCACATAGACTCGGAATTAGTTAGAGCCGAACAAGCAAGACTAAATATAGAATAAAGGCTGTATGGGGAACATCCGGGTCAGGTTGGGAATATGCCAGCTCTAACTTAACCGGCCTCGCAAGTGGACATCCCTTGCTGCCTAATTTCCGTTATTAGTCAACTTACCTCCTTTGGGTATTACCCCGTATAGTTTTGCTCTGGTCTACCTTGCACCATTGGCAGGGTTGAGGTTGGAGTTTAAGAGGAGAGAGGAACGGCCGCGTTAATGTACAGGATTTTCCAATCATACTAAACGTATAGAACACCCGATTTTAAGGCCAAGTTTTCAAACTAAGCAAATATCTATTTCTAGATTATCTTTACATATAAATGCACTTTGATCTGCGTAAATAGGCTTCCCTGAGTTATGGCAGGACTAGCCTTGCTCACATTGGAAAGGAGATCGACGGTCGTGCTGTACTACAGTACTATAATATCTTTTTAGTGGGGGGATATATGGCGCTACTGTGTGCAGGCCAATGTCACATTCCTACTCCGTACAGTATGAGACTCGTACAGTACATGGCCGCTGGTACCTTAGCTAATGCAGCAGAGACCTCAGGCAGGGACGCTGAGGGAGGGTATTACTAACTGCTCTGGGTAATGAAGCCACCCGCAATTGCAGGGGCATCTACAATGAGGCAATGAGGCTTTGCTTTTCTACCCTTAACTTATATAAAAGAGTATATATGATTCCAATATAGTGTATAAGTGCGGTGCTGTTCTAGCTTGCTCCACTACCGACTGTACCTACACCTGCATCGCACCTATTCCTATGATGCCCACTGTATCGTATTTCTCACGCGAGCTGTGCACTCTCTATACAACGTGCACCATACCCACACTGTGCGCAGTAGATTTCATTTCCGGGTGACGTCCCGGGGCGCCAAGCGAGCGACGGATCGGACCGCAGTTTTCTGCTATGGCTCAGAAAGTCCTAGTGTTACTTGGGGTATAATTACTTCGTTTGCTGACACTATCACAAACAATCTATGGGCAGTAGGAGAGGCTTAGGGGAATACAGAGCTGATTATTATAGAGGATGTCGAACATAAAACTAGCTATAGGAGTCAAGGGGCAGGCAAATATGCCAGGAAGGGTTATGAACATAGTGGGTCTCTTTCGTTTCTGTTTTCGACAGAGTGGGGGAATGTTGTCGTATGTCGTGAGGCCAAATCCATCAATCCCAGCTGCATAGCATATATTAAAACCAACAAGCCCTTGTTCACATCCTCAAAGGTCCCAACCTTCGACAGATATCTCCATACTGTAAGATGAAGGTGCCCTTTTCTCTACTTTTCTTCTGCCTAGTATTTTTTTTATTAAGCTCAATCCTATCCTCATCCGCATTTCGCCCAGCCTCGCAACAAGACCTGTGCAAACATCAGGTTCATTATCATAGACATATAACATCCACAAACTAGACTGTCGATAGTCGATGAGAGCAAACCCTTTCAGAATACCTCACGCATAAAGGGGATATTAGAATGTTCAGCACTCTTTCGTTCATTTAAGACGGAGGTCTACACGAGCGCATGGGCGGTGACGCATGATTCTAAGTATTTTAAGGATCTCATGGACTTCAACCCCGAAAGGTGGCTTGATCCCAACAGCCAAGATGTTAAGGAGGCCAGTCAGCCATTCTCGTTGGGACCAAGAGGATGTTTAGGCCGCAAGTTAGTTGCGATCGCTGTGCTCCTGTTTATTACTTAGTCGGACTAAGTCGGACGGAATGCAGCTTTGCCTACATGGAGATAAACTTGCTGTTGGCTAAAAAGCTATGGAAGTACGACCTTGAATTAATCAATCAGGGCTTGGACTGGCTGAATGAGGGTAAAGTTTGTAATGTGGTGGAAACCAGAGCTGTTGGTTCATTTTCGACAGCCCTCTTAGTGGGTGCAAGAACTTTAGAGGTGCAGAAGATAGTATAATGTAGCTTTACAATAAAATTATATACATATACACTCAACATACAGCAGCAGCCTAGTTCCGTTACTCTAGTCCGCAACAAATCCACGTCTAAATATCCAACCTCACAAATAAACACATCTATACCCACCCAAACACCTCTCCCACCCCCCCAACACACCTCCCAACCCCCAACCACACCACAACCCCAACCACAACCTGCACCACCAACCCCGTCCCCCCCGCCATCATCCACTTCGGGCTAAACACCCTATACAGCATCAAATGCCTCCTCAACCACCCCGCCCCCCCCGCCGTCACCGCCCCCCACCCCAACACAACAAGCAACCACCACGCCACCCCCCTCGCCACCTCCCCCGCCACCCCTCCCCCCCTAACCTCCCTCTTCCACAGCACCACAAGCGGTACTCCCAGCCCGGCAAGTATCGGGCCACCAAAAGTATTCAACCCCACCATCAGGGGGCTCCACGGGTACACCACAGCATGCAATGGCACAAACGCGCTCTCCCACTGCAAACTGGCCAGCGTAGCCTGGTGCCCAGTCTTGAAATAGTAAAAGGACCCCATCAGTGCCAGAGCCACGGGCGCAATGGGCGACTCGCGGAGTTTCAGCACATCGACCAGTTCCGCCAGCGCGAGGATCTGCCACGCGCCTAGCGCGAGCGCGAAGGCGCCCATTGGCTTCTGGAGAAGCAGGAGTGGCAGCAGGAGTGACGAGAGGAGAAGCAGGTACGAACTCCCCTGCGCATTAGCGTATCCCAGCACCGTGACGGTCATGCGCGAGGAAGCCGCAGCGGGCGCAGCGGTGCTGGAAGGCCCCTGGGTAGCAGCGCGGGTAATGCTGACGCAAGGAGATGAGTACGCGTACGCCACCGGTCCGGCGACAAATCCGATTCCCAGCACCACCTGCGCGATAGCTACGCGCGCGGTTTTCAGAAGTCCAGTAGGGAGGAAGGGGAACCATGCCCCGTCATCAGCGGCGTCGAGGGTCCAGAAGATGGCGCATGCGAGAAGCCCCGCACGCAGGGTATTGAGGAAGAGCGGTGCAGGGCCGCGGTAGTTGCGGGAGGGGAGGAGGTAGGATTTCAAGACTGACGGGAGCAGGAGGGTAGTGAGGTAGGGGAGGGCGAGTTGCCAGGGTGCGGATGTGGAGGATGTCGCGGAGGCGTAATATGTAGAGCGGCAGAAAGGCATTTGTTCCTCACGGCAGAGTTTAGACAGGGAGGCGAGCCATGTGAGGAGCGTGAAGAGGACGGCTTGCGTGATTCCCAGGGTTCGCTCGGGCGAGGGGAGCGAAAAGGAGGCGAAGAGGAAGATGAGCCCGAGAGTGGTGAGGAGGAAGAGCAGGATTTGGTCTTCCCAGATTGTGAAGGAGTTGGCGCCGAAGCCGATGGCGGGGAGGGCGGGGAGGAGCAGCGCGAGGAACGACCACGGTGTTGTGGGGAAGGGTGCGCGGTAGGGGAGGGGGGAGCCGACGGCAGCGATGAGGGCGGCGAGAAGACTGCAGGCTGTGGCGCCGAGGAGGGTGTCGTTGATGGTCGACGGTTCGGGGGAGAGGGAGGATGCAGTGACGCCGAGAGAGGCGCCAGCGAGGATTCCGATGAAAGCACCCTTCACGACAGAGGTTGTGAAGTCATCTGGCTCGGAGTCCATCCCGTCCGCATCAGCGTTCGCAGGGGCATCCACACCGTTCTTTTCAAGTTGCAGCTCCGCCTGCTCGAGCTCAGGCGACATAACAGGGCTATCCGTGCCGGCATTCCGCGCGAAGAGGAGAAGCACCACCAGACTCGCAGCCATGATCGCAAGACCCTGAACCATACTCGTCACATCAAAGCGCGCCCACAGTCCACGGCAAATATCTAGCGTCTCCCGCTGATACGCGGTGAGCAGAGCATACGCCCTCTTGTACGTCCCCTTCTCCCCGCCAAGGCTTCTTTGTAGCGCCTCCTGCGCACCCCCCCAAAGCGCCCTCGTCCCAGCATTCCCTTCCTCAATGCCCCTAGCCTTGAAATAGGCATCCTGATACCTCTCCACACCAGCGGCCGTCATGGCAGCCACACTAGCTAGGTTTGCCCAGTCATTGCCCTTCCGCCCCGCGAACGCCTCCTCAATTGGGCGTCCGAGGTTATTAAATGGAATAGGCAGACCCAGCAGCAGCGCCAGCGTGGGCACGAGATCGATCTGGTTCACAGCGCGAGCATCCTTCGCAGTTGCCGGTGGCAGCAGCGTTTCCGGGGCAGTGCGCCCGAAGATCCCGCGGCGCGAGTACATCCACAGCGCGGCTTGCACTTCGTCGTCGCTCTCGCCGCCGTGGTCGCCCTTAGCATCCATACCATGATCACCCATCACAACAAGCAGAGTGTCGTCGTCAAGCGCAGCTACGATATCGCGCAGCACGCCGTCCATCTGTGCCAGCTTCGCCGTCATGGCAGGGTGATCCGGTCCATACCGATGTCCCGCATGGTCAACGCCCAGGAAGTGCGCAATCAGCACATCCCAGTCCTCCTTGCCAACGCCAGCTGCTCCAGCGGGCTTCTGCTTCAGCAGCGGCATGACGTGCTCGATGACCCCGTTATCGAGAGTATGCAGATCCCACACATTGAAGCTGTCGTAGGCACGACTAACATTTTCCTCAAAGTACCCCGGAAACAGCGCCGTCCACGTATCATCCCCCAAATGCGCAATACGCCTCCCTGCCACCTTAAGCTGCATGAGCAAATTATCCTCCTCAATCGCCGTCCCCGCAAAATTGCTCCCCGCATCGATGAAAGTCGGCAAAGTCCCCGTCGTCAGTCCCTTCAGGCGCTGTAAGGTTGTAGTCGGCGGGTCGGCGATGAACGGGAGGAGAAACGCATTATGCGGTTCCTTAACAGCCGTCTCGTATAGGAAGGGTAGGGCATTATGACATGCCAGCGCCGGCTGCTCCTCACTCCCATTCACAGGCACCGCGAAATCATAACGCAGCGCATCCACAATAACCACAACCGCCTTCTCAAAGCTCCTCGGATGCCAGCACCCCTCCCTCGCCGAGTCCGGTGTATAGTGCCTCGGCGGGTCCGCACACGTCGAGTGCTCCTCCAGCACCAGCCTCGTGAGCAAGAATCCCTTTGTAAAGAAGTAAATCCCCGCAGCGTTAACCAAGAACAACCATGTGAAGAAGAGGGTCGTCCAGTTCCACTGACGCCGGAAGTCGGCGGCGCAGATGGCGTCGCGCTTTTCGGCTGCGGTGGGGAGGCGGGAGGCTTCTTTTTTGATGGCGGCGGCGGCGTCTTCTTTGGCTTTTATTTCGCGCGCTTTGGCGTAGAGGGCTTGGATGCGCGCGTAGTCGGGGGAGGAGGAGGCCATGGTGCTTGGGACGGTTGGGTGGGAGCCGTGTCCGAGCTCTTGGGTGTAGATTGCGTTGCTGTTCACAGCATAAGATGTGTGGGTTTATAGGATCATAAAGCTGTATCTAAAAATGCTCAACCATATCCACCCAATTGACAGGTGTAGTAAGAAAAATAAGTGTTTCTTGTTGTCGTCCGTTGGTGTTTGAATAGGAACCGGACGCGGCGGAATATAAATTTCGAGGGGTGCCCAGACAGGGTGACGTGAGTGGCCCTCCCATCACGTGAATCCCTAGAGCTGTCCCAAAACAATCATCAAACCACTCTGAATTCGTCTTAGCGTTCATTACACTAGCGCGATTTCAAAAATTTCCCATCGCCTATATATACACCTTTCACTCCCCGACCTTTTGACCTTTTTCTTCTTTTCTTCTTTAGCTCTCTTTGCCTATTGGCTTAGATCAAGTGTAGTATCTGTTCTTTTCAGTTTAATCTCTGAAATTGTCCTATTGGACAAATCAATGATTAAATCTATTTTTGAAACGAGTCTTGGGACCGCTGGGTTTACTCATGTTCCAGGACACAGTGTCTCTGGTATTACACTGCCTCCAGATGACGCGACACACTTCATTTTTCATTGCATTCTCTGGCTTGTTTCCAGGGTTGTGAAGAAGATTGGTTTGGATAGTTGTAGGCGTAAATAATCGAGCTTGTGATGTGTGATATATGCGGAAGGAGGTTTGTGAGGGAGTTCGATGAATTTCAAGATTTGGTGTTGTGCGTGAGCCTGAGCCACCAAACTCGGACCATCAGTAGATCATCACTCCGTACGGTAATTCACGATTTGAAGGTTCTGCAGGAACGCGAGGGAGTAAAGGATTACACCGGGCGTACAGTCGGTGAATTGAATGAAAAGGGCCCATTTATACATATCACAGCAAAACTTAATATAGTCAATCAATGAATTTCGCTACAAGCGGTCGTCTGTATTGCCTCTATGGACCCCAGAAATGAAGGGAATGGCTGCTTCCCAGCTCAAACCAACGACAGCCAGAGAGCAAGCACCGCTAAACTGAGTAATTGTTTTGTATTCCCAATCGCCCGCTCCTTGACGAAGAAAAATGCCAATGCAGAAAAGTAAAAACAGAGCCTCCCCCAGAAAGTGATGTGAACACAAAAAGCCCCTATGTTCGTTCGTATGGCGTCTTTTTTTTGTACAGGAACTTTCGGACATCGTTGTTGTTGTTGTTGTTGTTGTTGTTGTTGTTGTTGTTGTTTGATAGTCCGCAGCGAGTATATAAACATTCCCAAGACTTTCCAAGGCCCACCCAAAAAAAACAGGGTCTCATCAGAGGAGGCAAGCGCAGAGGAAAAAAAGAGCCATCAAGTCGTTAAGCAGCCACCCATTCCGAAATTCTCAAAACCCCCTATCCAGTCCCATAGCATAGCCAAGCCCCAGGGCTCGCTCACAGGAACTCCTTCTTCTCCTTCAGCCCGCCCATGAGGTCCATATCCAGCTCATCCCACTTCTTCCCATCGCGCTCATACTTGGGCAGCTGCTCATCCCTCACCGGTTCAAGTCCTACGCCCCCCTTCTCCCCAACCCTCACGACGACCACGCGCCCCTTCAGGTGGCGACCCTGTCCATCAACATCATCCGGGAAAGTGATCCTGATTTCCGGCACCGGCGAGCTCGGGCCGGAACCCGGGCTGGAGCTACCGCTGCTGTAGCGCTTCTCGTCGTAGTAAGGGGGTGCGGAGACGTGGAGGTCGTGGATGTTACGGGTTTGGTAGGAGGGGAGGACGGTGTGGCGCGAGGCGCGGTGGGCTTGGTATTTGCGGACGGCGTAGATGAGACCGACGGAGACGAGGCCGGCGAAGGAGAGGGAGACGAGGACGATCATTAGGTCGATGGTTAGGGGACTTGAGCCGTCTTCGTAGTCGTCGCGGCGGAGGAGGGAAGGCATTTTGGCGGTTGTGGTGGGTGGTGTTGTGTTGTGTTGGGGGTTCGTGATGTTGCTTGGTCGTGATTGTACTCGGTGTGTTGAGTTGCGTGTGCGTGGGTGTGTGCGGATGGAGAGGAATGAACGATTAATTAATCTATTGATGAGACGTCGTTAGTGACTGTGTGTTTCTGTAGAAGAAATAATAAAATGAACTGTGTCCCAGCTGGAAAGTCGTGGGCCAAAACCATATAACGATCGTTGGATTGCTGGTTTGTTGATATCCATCGGTCGGCATTCCGGATAGGTTCAGTCGTCTGCTCCCCCATCCAAGAAGGGAAGGAATGAAGGAATCCCCAAAGCAGCAGCGATGACATCAAATCACATACCTCAACTAGTAGTATCGACGCTTTATCTTCCCTCCGTCTCGTAAAATAACACAAATATCCGAATCGTCAAATGAGTGAGCAAAGTAGTCGGAAGAGGGCAAAGCGATGCACAGGCAAGAGAATGAACCCGTTTCTGCAAATCTAAACCCCTCCGTAAAAAAGAGAGCGTGGGTATCCCGAAGGAAGAACAAAGGATTGTCGTGAACGAAACGTCCGGGAACACAAAAAAACACAAGAGCAGGGCGCTTATTGTCGTCGTTGTCGATGAAGGAAGAAGAAGAGGAAAGGCAGGACACAAACCCACGACGATAGCCCGCCCGCCCCCCAGCCCAGAGCGGCACGCACGCATTCACTCCAATCCCACCCCAATCCTCCCAATCAATCCAACGGCCTGCCCAGACCCGCCACCGCACACCGGATAGCAGGAAGCCTCAGCACAATCAACAGGGCAAGGTGTGATCAGAAACCCAATCCGGATAGCGCGCGCGTAGAAGGGGTATAGCGCCAGGAGAACAGACGACTAATTCAGGGCCAGGCGCTAGGGGACGGATGGGCCCAGCCAATGAGAGTGTAGTGTAGACGGGTTTTGGAGGTTGGTGGGGGGAAGGGGGGGTGTTGATTGGTGGGTTGGTGGGGGAGGGGAGATTGGGATGGGAGGGTGATTGGGGCGGGGGGATATTGGGGGGGCAGGGGATGAGACAGGGGGGTTGGAGGGTTCCGTGGGTGGATGGGGATGGGGATGGGTGGAGGGAGTGTTTGAGATGTTTGAGCTGTTTGAGCTGTTTGCCTGTTTTTGGGAGGGAGAGGGAGGGAGATGGGATGAAACGCGGTTTCTGATGTGGTGAGGGGGTTGTGGTGAGGAGAGTTGTGGGGAGAGGGGCCAATGGGGAGGAGGGATTTTGGGGATCTGGGGATTTCTGTTTGTTTTATTTTGGGTTTTGGCAGTATATACTCTCGCTCTATCAACGCGCTCTATCAACTCGCTCTAACACACCCTATCAACTCGCTCTAACGCCCCCTCTCTCTATCTATTTATCACCATCACGCGCTCACTCCTGACAATGTTCTACCAGAACTCTTTACAACACATGTGCACCAACCCATCCATCGCACTGCACCGATATAGATAGCGATACAAACAAGCTATCTCACCCCAACTGCATACTCGCCCAGTCCGTCCCACCACCACCCCCCAACCGCCCTCCCACCTCCCACAGAGATCCTGCTCCCACCCGTCCCCCTTCGTCCCCCGTCCCTCCCGTCCCGTATAACCCTCCCCCTTCCACATACACTCACGTCATGCGCCTCTTGGGCGCTTCGCCGACTACAACTAGGAATAGTTGCGACGAGGGTGGGAAGGGGAAAAAGGGGGGGGGGGGGGGGGGTTCGCAAGAGATCCATCTGTGTCGCAGAACCGCTCCTCGTCATCTATTCCGGTGTACAGAGCGATATTCTGCACCACGAAGCGTTGGACAGACCCCCAACCCCCACCTTCCCCCTTCACTTCACCGCCCTTTCTAAACGCGTATGTATGTTCAAACCCGACATACCCATCCCATCCGCACCGAACGAACCCCTCACCAACTCGGCCCGTCAATCGGCTCTCTCGAGCGTCATCTATCCATCCATTAAGAAAGCCTAGCTAGTCCAGTCGTCGAGAGGGATATAAATCACCACACCCCCTCGGGGCCGGAAAAACCATCAGCCCTCCTTCTCCTTACCCCCAGGGCACAGATCCCCTCCCGTCCCCTGCACCCTCCCCTCCACCCTCCAGCCCTCCACAATCATCGGCGGCATCTGCACGACATCCTCCTCCACCCTCCGTCCCATCTCTAGACACGGCCACACACACACAGCACAAGCACAAAGCCGGCCTCATGCGTGTGCTGTGTACATAATATATGTACCACTATCTGCGTACACAGAACAAGCACATGCACGGTCGGTCGACATCTATAAGTGGATGTATCTATGCTGGGTGTGTTGTGCCCTGCTCCCTTCCTGCAACAGATACACATACAGGCGCCTGCAGCAGCAGCACGGGTTGGGTTGGGTTGTACCCGTCCGTCTGTTCGTTGTAACGGTGAAGGATGTTGTAGCCGAGGGGTGGTGTGTGATGGGGGGATGTCTTTTTTTGGTTTTGTCGTATTACAACCGCAGCAGCAGGAGCAGCAGTGGTGGTGAGGAGGGGCGGGAAGGTGAGGCAAACAAGACAGAAATAAGACAGGATAAGACAAGCAAACACCCCCCCTCCCCCCTTACTTCCCCCTTACCTCCCCCCATCACATCCCGCCGTCACATCACCCATCACCCTATCCAATCTAATACCAGTTACGTGAATTCGTACATTGAGAATCCCCCCCAAAAAAATTCCAACCCGCCCCCCGCCCCCCGCCCCCCGGCCCCTTGGCAGACAAACGGTCGGTGGTCTCACCCTCCCTCCCCGCTGCTCGCTCCAGACCTCAAAGGTATCCCCCATCGGGACCCTCCAGCAGCGGACCGGGGGCGGACATCGGATAGTGGGACCCGGATATGTACGGGAAAGGGATAGATGCGTGCATGCGTGCGTGCAGTAGTCGACGGTTGCCGCCCGGTCTGGGGGGGCACGACATGTCGTTAGTGTGGGATGGGTTAGACAGACAGTACAGTCTGGTTCAGTCCAGTCCGACAGCAGTACAGTAGTAGACAAATCAGATAGGCAGGGCGGAAACGGAAAGCGTGAAGACTGGGCGACTACCAGTCAACATGTCCGCCGGTGAATGGGAATGCCTGGAATGTTTTTCAACCCCCACACCATACCACGCCTCAACAGTACGCGGTGATGTGATGTGCTGTACGTCTTCCCTCCTCAACACTCCCTCCGCCGACGAACCGGATCCCAGTGATCGGAGCGATCTGATCGGAGCGCCACGCTGTGCATGAGTCCGGTGGTGGGTGGGCCTGGGCTTAAGCCAATCGGTAGTGGGAGGGAAGGGGATGTGGCTGGCTGACTGACTGACTGATGGATGGGGTGGAGGTGTGGTTGTGGTTGTCGTTGTGGTTGTGTGGTGTGGTGTGGTGTGGTGTGGTGTGGTGTGGTGTGGTGTGGTGTGGTGTGGTGTGGTGTGCGTAGGTGTGTAGGTGTCCACAGAGAGAGGGAGAATGGAATGGGTGGAATGGGTGAGAAGACGAGGGTGTGCGGTACGAGGAATGGCATGATGCATGTATGTTTTTTTACGCTGGTATTAGGGGGTTTTGATATAGATATCGTATGACTCCCGAGGGCGAGGAGGAATGGGCTGTCCTGTCTGGTCAGTGAGTGCGTGGGATGGCATGGCATGTAGAAACCACCTCAATAGTAGGTGAGGTGAGGCTAGAGAAGCTGTAAATGCCACATCACCACATCACCACCGCCACTCCCACCATCGTTCCTGGTCTTGTACCTATCCCGTCAACCAGGCCATCTCATCCCACGGTACCGTCAGTTAGCAAGTTAGATAAACGAGTGTAGTCTCCCACCGGCGCGCACAACTATTTTTTTCGTTTTTCTTTTTTTTCGAAATATTATTCTAGAACAAGAACGCGTATATATACACCGCACCATAACCCAACCTCATCACGCTGTTTCGTTTGCTGTTCCAAGGGGCCTCCCCCCCGCCCTCCCTTGGTTTGATGGATGTCTAGTACGGTAAGTTAAAAATGAGGGCGTGCGAATAGTGCGCCCATTCCATCTATCTAGCGATCCATCCATACCCATCTACCTCGGCTGATGCGGGGGAATGGGGCGAGAGCACGGGTAGTGGTAGTGGTTTCCTAGCTCTTCGCCGCCTGTCTGTCTTCCTTGGCCCCTTTTCAATGGGTGTTTGCTCGACGGACGACTCGATGGGGGATAGCTGGGCGGAGGGGGTGGTTTGTTTGTCGCTGTCTCACCCCACTTCTTACTCATATCACCTATCGGCCGCGCTTAGCCGTGCTGGATTTTCGGATGAAGTGAAAGGGGAAACCGGGGGGGGGGGTGGATTTGTGTGTTTGCTCTTGTGCGCCATTCTATTCTGTGGTAGTGTGTTAGCAGTGTTAGTAGTGTTCCGTTGTAGTGTGCGTCGTTGTGTGTAGTTTTATTTAGCCTTCTTTATTTTTGACAGTCCGGCCAGCGAGAAAGGGCGTTGGATCGGTGAAAGCTTAATACCCAATTTCCTGGCACCAGTCTTACCCCTCTCGGAATAGTGCGAGTTACTGGGCTGAGCCGGGCTGAGCTGGGCTGAAAGTGGAAAAGCCCGGTTTTTGTCTGTCTAGTTTTACACTAGTGTGGTAATTATGGGATATGTGGTTTTACATTTTAGCAGTAGTATGATGCGACGAGAGAGATGACAACTTTGGTGGCCCCCACTCCCCGTATTGCCCAGTCCAGCCCAGAGGGAGGTAGAGGAGGTACTTCCAGGTGATGGGTGTGCGCTCTTTCACCGGCCGGGGACAGGAACGCTTAAGGTACTTGGGGGGTACTTTGCTGGAGGGTGTGGGTTGTATGGGGATTGTATAGATGGATGATGTCGCGGGGGGGTATTCCCCGATGTCTGAGGTGGGAGTTTCTCCGTCTTTCCCTTGTCTTGTTTTCTCCCCTTTGTCGCGCGTCAACCCCCTCGAACAAACTTAAGTACTGATCGTTTGGTTTTGTTTGGGTACTTCGTGTTGGGTGATTCGTGTGGTGTGGTCGCATGTACCTCTGCACCTCCTCCACCCCCCTCCACCCCCTTCACCCCCTTCATCCTGCCCTGCGCGCACAGTCCCTCTAGGTATTTGTATGCAATATAGTACAATATAGTATATATTACGATAGAGTACTGTACATGCGGTACTGTGAGTATTAGATTGATATAGGGAGAGATAGAGTAGATAGAGTAGATATAGAGTAGACTCTAGACTTCCGATAAGCGCAGTTACGAACTGTATATAACTAGAACTATATAAACCGATAGAAACTAATCTGACATAAACTGTGTTCTGTTATGAACTCCCTGAACTATACTTTACCAAGAACTGACACAATCTGGCCCAGTAGATTCTCCGCACGTCGATGATGGACCTTCTCCACTGCAAACTAACTACAACTCACTAACTAGACTATACACTACCACTACTAACCACCTCTCCGTGTCTCCACCTGGCTATCAATGATCGAATGAAGAAAGTATCTGCCTTGCTGTAACAAGTAACACGCACCAGGTAAGTAACAGGTAACAGGTAGTAAAAAAGGTGACCAAGGGAGAATAATCAACTATTCGACTTATCGAAAGGTGTTCTGTATAATATTGTGTTTAGTATTCTAGTATAGTATGGCATGGCATGTTTGTATGGTACTATCTATACTCTACTACTCTACTACTCTACTACTCTACAAGTATCTTATGTTGCACTAGTCGCCGCTACTTGACAGACTCCCGTACTCTACCATACTACCACCATACTACTACACACCTGCTAAAGTAGAGTACACTACACTACTCCAACCTGACCACGAGCACACAAACCTTTGAACCCTCGAAAAATAAAAAAAGATAGAAGAAACATAGACTGACTGCCGCCAAAATATCAAGCCATTCTTTAGGGCATCACCCCAATCGTCGTCTTCTTCAAATTCACCGCCATCCCCAGTCTCTGTCGCACCTTCTCAGCCTCGCCTCTCCTCTCTCCTTCAACTCCAAATCCGCTCGAACCGCCTCACTGTACCTACCAGATCCGTACCTGGCAACATATATCGACCTGTCGACTAACCTACATTACAAAAGCGTACAACCCTTCTTCCTGCCGAAACCCTTCCAACCTACCTACCTCCCGCCCACCGACAGACACCAAGGGAATATTCCACATCTGACAGACACGTCTGTCCCTCGATCGAAGATTCCTCGAAACCTCGAAACTCAATCTCGACCGCACGTCCATCTACCTACCTACCCCCCTCTCCTCCGCCTCCCCCTTCGGTCACCTCTCCAACAAACATCTCTCCCAGCGCTCAACTCTCAACTCTCAACCCTCGATCCTCACCCAGCATTCCCTCTTTCGACTTCCCCCTTGCAGCTTTTCCGACCCCCCGACCAGACTCCATTGGACAAGTTGCGAAACAGGAACTCAACGTCTCCTTCCTTTCGCCTCCAGTGCAACAAGCAAGAGTCCAAAAATACAAGCCCGAGTAACTCCAACTGCAGATGTGCAACAGTGTACAGATAGACACAAACCGTGGACATCAACAGCCTGCCTGCACGCCCCGCGCAACTCACTCTACACCGCATACAACCGCCTACACCACCTCGACCTATACCTATACATACACCACCTACACTACATACCTACTCTCGTCCTCCCCACCGCTCTCCTCCTCTCGAGAGTCTACCAACACGTAGAACGTGTTGTGTTGTACGGCTACCTGCTCGGAGTTTAGTTGTCTGGTGCGCTTACTCCCACGCCGCATATGACAAACGCAAAAGGTGTCGTGCGACCAGCTTGATTCATTCGGACAGTCCTTCCTTCCACACACAACCCCCCCCCCCCTGCCTTGTCCGACTCAGCATCTTGTCTCTGTCGCCCTGTTTGCAGGTTTCCCCCCTTCAGCGGTTCCTTCAACTACTCCCCGGTCCCCTTCACCCTCAGATGCTCGACCTTCTTCTTCCTTCTCCTCGCCGCCTACTTCTTCTACAACCTTTCTTTGTACATGCAACTTACACTGGTTGAGAGTCACATATTTCAGGAAGAGACCCTTTCACTGTGGTACGTTTAACCGTTGTCAGCCAGTCGCTTCCACTTTCCTCAGCCGCTTCCGTCGGACGCACCTTCCTTCCTCCACATTTGCAAGATGTACCAGCGCCATGCTAACTAAGCCGTTTTTTCTCTACAGTTACATAGAGAATCAGACCAACGGGATATCGAGTAAATAGAAGACGCTAGCTGTCGACGACCTCTACACACACATATACACCATCTCGAATACTCGTACATAATACGACAAGACAACACCTCCGAACTTTCTGGCTACACTTTGCACATGACTATCAATAGACCTACTGGAACCATGAACTCGGTAAGTTTCTTTGCCCCTTCCCATTCCGGCGTGAATAAGCTCCGTTGCTAACATCTGTTCCTTCCAGGCTCGTGGGACTCGTTTCGGGGACTTCCCGTCTACCGCTGGACGAAATAATAATATAGACGACCAGCAGCCCACACAAAATACTACACTTGGCCAAGGCTTTGGTACAAATAATACTTGGAAAGCCCACGGAGGAATCTGGGGTAACGGTAATGCTATTGGAAGTGGATATAGCGTTGGAAAGAGGGACGCCTCGCGCGCTAGAGGTGTGTTTATTTGCCCCGTATCTCCTGATTCAGACCCTGACAATTGCCTCATAGTTATTGATGATGATGACTTGGCTGCCCCAAGTGGCTCGGGGGCACTAGCCGCCTCCTCCGAGGCCGACCCATGGGGGACTCGCAACAATGGACCCTGGAATCCAGTTGACCCCACATCGCCGAACCACAGTGGAGAGACATCCCCAAGCCGTCACCGGGGGAGCAATGCGAGCGCGGCCGCCAACGGCCTGCTCTCGGAAGCACAGAACACATCGCCGTACCTGGCCACGTCGAGGCCGGCCATCGGACAGGGCCCGGGAATGAACCACCGCCCCATGTCGAAGAGCAACCTCGACCCAGCGTCGGGGGCGTTCAAGTACCCATACAGCTCGGTTAGCTTTGGCGACAGCAGCGAGCAGGGTGGCTTGCAGGCGATTAATGGCGGATTTGACTTACAGGATGGATTCATGTATGATCAACGCCGTGAAATTGGCTCGGGCTACAGAAGCACGCAAGGAGGTGCCTCGCGTGAGCCGAGTCTGCCACCCTCGAGGCGTCCTGAGACTGCCTCGGGTGCGGCGACCAACTCTTCGATATTTGGCCAGGTCCCGTATTCGGCATTCGGCCATACCCCACAGAACTCTTTACATATTCAGAAGCCCAGCTTGACCGGCAGGACCCAGTCGTTCGGATCGGCAAGCAATGGGCGGAGCTACAATACCGGCTCGGACAGGTCGCAGGATGTGGATGCCCATTACACTCGTGGCACCTTGCTCGACAAAAGCCTCCAGGGTGCGCTTACCGACGCGGTGAGCGCTATCGAACAGCCTCGAGTGTCTCCAACCACATATCCGGAGTATAATGGACAGCAATCACAGCCAAATGGACAACATATAATGTGGGACGAGAATTCGATGCACAAACGGAACAGCTACTTCGGAGGCAGCTACGGTGATGGTGCCTTCTCGAACCAACTGAATTCGAGGAGGCCCTCGCGAGCCGGTGAGTTGGATGGCTTGTCGGCGCTGGCTGACCGCCCGAGCCAGCCGATAAGCCCACGGTTTTATAACGCAAGTGGAGTGATCAGTGCAGAGCTCAACGCGTACGCCAACGCCAAGGCGCAACATCTGCAGGGGCTCTCTGAAATTGAGCGCGGGCTCCAGAGGCTGGAGCTTGGGCAGCACCAGCAACAGGCTGGATTCTATAATCCCCAGGCGATGTACAACCCCCACTTCCAGGCACAATACCAGACGCAGCAGTGGGACTTCGGACCACAGTCATTCCGCGGGGCCCCGCAGGGCTTCGCGCCTTACGCGGTCCAGATGCCTTCTTACGCTCCTGTCTCGGTGCCCAGGGGCCCTGCCCGGGACCAAGATATCGGCCATGGCGTGAGGAGTTTGCTGTTGGAGGAGTTTAGAAACAACGCCAAGTCGAACACGAGGCAGTATGAGCTGAAGAACATTTACGGCCACGTCGTCGAATTCAGCGGTGACCAGCACGGCTCGAGGTTCATCCAAATGAAGCTCGAGACTGCCAACAGTGATGAGAAGGAGCAGATCTTTAGAGAGATTCAGCCAAATGCGTTGCAGCTGATGACTGATGTCTTTGGCAACTATGTCATCCAGAAGCTCTTTGAGCACGGAAACCAGATTCAGAAGAAGATACTGGCCGAAATCATGAAGAACCACGTCATCGAGCTCTCGCTGCAGATGTACGGCTGCCGCGTCGTACAGAAGGCGCTCGAGCACGTTCTCGCCGACCAGCAGGCCGAGCTCGTAAAAGAGCTCCAGGCCGACGTGCTGAAGTGTGTCAAGGACCAGAACGGCAACCACGTGATCCAGAAGGCTATCGAGAGATGCCCGACGGAACAGGTCCAGTTCATCCTCGACGCCTTCCGTATGCAAGTGCATACGCTCGCGACGCACCCGTACGGCTGCCGCGTCATCCAGCGCATGCTCGAGTACTGCACGCCTCCTGACCAGGCGTCGGTGTTGAAGGAGCTATTCGCGTGCGCGCAGATGCTGATCATCGACCAGTACGGTAACTACGTCGTGCAGCACGTTATTCAGCACGGCAAGCCGGAGGACCAGGCGAAGCTGATCTCGATGGTTACAAACCAGGTCCTGACGCTGTCGAAGCACAAGTTTGCGTCGAATGTCGTGGAGCGCAGCATCTCGTGCGGAACGACGGAGCAGAGGCAGACGATCGTGGCGAAAATAGTGGCGCTGGAGAGTGATGGGAGTAGCCCGCTGCAGCTGATGATGAAGGATCAGTATGGAAACTATGTTATTCGTAAGTCATCCCTCGTCCTCCCATTACTCATACCCCGACCCTTCCCCTATAGTAAAGCAACTAACACTCCTCTCCAGAAAAACTCCTCGGCCAACTCCAGGGCGCTGAGCGCGACGCCTTCGTCGAGGACATCAAGCCGCAGCTCCTGCAGCTCAAGAAGTACAACTACGGCAAGCAGATCGCCGCCATCGAGAAGCTCATCTTCGTCGCTCCCACCGGACCCAGCACCAGCTTGCACCGCCAAACCGCCAGCAACGCATCCGCTGCGCCCGCTTATGGCCGTGGAGCAGCACCACCCCAGGGACCGGCGATCACGCTCGACGTCAGCTCCGTGGCGCCGACGCCCATGCTCACTATGGAGCAGAATAGCCCCGAGAGCAGCAACCTGCCCAGCGCCACTGGATCGACTGTCGATGAGTCGGGCGATGTCGGTGGCAGCTCTGTGAAGGAGACTGACGTGCCTGAAGTGCAGATTGAGAGCGAGACTTCGTCGCTCGACACGGAATCGACTATTAGGTGTTAGGTTTTTACATTTTTATTTCTTCTTTTTGCACACAGAGGATCGGTGGTGTCGAAAATGGGAATTAAAAATGGGTTGGAACGATGTGTGGGGGATACTGGTGCTTGTGTCTATTTGGGGCCCCAAAAAGTTGTTTTTTGTGGTTTTCTCCTGGTGCCGTTCTTGCTTTTTGAATCCCCATGGTGGGGGAAGAGGGGGGTTTATATCTATGGGCTCGGCTTTGCTTTTGGGGAGTGATTATAATTTGTGTTTCAAAGCGGGGAAATAGGATGGGAAAGGGTGACTTATAAAAAAACCGGTGTGGGGTCATTATTAAGGGGGTGGGTGGGGTAAATGGGGGGGATAATGAGGGGTATAGGGAGTGTTTGTTGTTTTTTGTTCAAATTGTTTTCTTGCTGCTTGTTGGTTTTATTGTGGTTTTCCATCTTGGCTGCTTTGTTCGTATGGGAGAAGGCCGGGGGATACAGACGCCTTTTTAGGGGATTGCTTCTTCTTCTGTCCTTTTTTGGGGGTTGGAATTTGCTGGGGGGTGTTTTTGATTTTGGTTTTGATAACTCTTTTTTGGGAGGGTGGAGATGATTAATGGAATGGGATGGGATGTTTATCGGGGGAGGGTATGAACAGGGGCTTTGGATCTTTCTGGATGCGTGGTGCGAATGCTTGCTATGCAATGCGATGCGAGTCTGGGGGCGGGGCAGATGATGGAGCGTGATATGAGCGGTTAATGAATGTATACACTGGAACGCAGCAGCAGTTGGGGTTTTATTGTGCTTTCTCTGGTTTGAATCTTGTGAGCTGGGTCTGGGTCTGGGTCACTAGACTGAACTGGGCTTATTTGAGGTTTGGGCTGATGAAAGCGTGGGACTGTGACTTACTGACTGACTGGCTGATTCTGGTGCTCTTTTCTGATGCTGTTTGTTTACTGTGGGGGATTTGGGGGTTGGGGATAGATGGATGGGATGGGATGGGATAGGATGGGAGGGGGGTTTTTGTATGCTACGGCTAGATGGAAAGATTGCTGTGTTTACTCTCTGCGTTTTGTGTGTGTGTTGTGTATGTCATTGTGATTGTGCCTGTGCTTTGTAATGTGCTGTGCCCGTGCCTGTGCCTGTGCCGTGTTTTCCAAACATGAAGGTCTACGATGATACACACCTAATCGTGGTCGGAAGCAAAGTGCGTTTCGCGAGATTTTACATCGTAAATGTGTCAAAAGTCGGAACTTCTTCATTTTTCTATACCTTTAATATAAGCCTATTTTACGGACTATTTTTAGTAATTAATAACTCTATAGTTTTATAAAAATTTAAATACTTCTAGTGTAATAGTTTATATATGTTTTTTATTAAAAATTAATTCTACTACATTTCATTTCTGTCTTTTTATTACCCTTAACTCACATTATAGGTACTAGAAAAAAATCAGGTACCTGCTATATCAGCCGTCTTATTTGAGGCAAAATTTCCGGGGCACCTGCTATGGATGTTAAAGGGCCTTTCTAATGGACCATGCCTTAGTTGCCGCTGCGTCAAGAAGACGGGTTGACACAATCCCAGGCATAGACCAGGCCACAGAGCAGGTAGAGCAACTGCTAGATTCGCTCAGCCTTGTTAATTGGCTTCTTAAATGAGTCGCCGGGCCGCCACATCCACGGATCCACCTAGTATGGTTCTAACAGTGCATTGCGAAGTAACTACACGATCTTCTTACAATACGGTAATGGGTACCTGTCTGGCTCATGAATCAGATAGGATAATATATGATAGCTATAGTTGGTTCTAGATACAGTCGCTTGCAAAATTGGCTTCCCGTCCTTTGTCTCAGCTGCAGGGAATTCAGGCTACTGTACTCGGTGTAACGTCCACTTGATTTAATTCGATGTTAAGCGGATCCAGTAGACTACCCATACATGAATATTGATGCCTAGATTAGAGTACCAATTTTAAAGAATGAGGCTGTGAGCATCTTGCATTTTCAGAACGCAACAACAGATACCTAAATCTCATATGCTGAAGTTTGCATGCTGTAGGACCTTCGAAGATGGTTAGTGATATACCCAAGATGCTCCGACTTACGGATGTTGCCGTGGCTAGCAAGAACTTACCCCGCTTTAGTCTCTTAACCAGGTATACCCCGAGAACAATCCGGATGCTAGTAAAGCTGCCAAAGTCGAGTGAGTATGCCTCCTATAATGATTGGTAGCCAATATACTAACAATCTGGTGTGTAGTATTATCTTAGTTCACGGCCTGAATCCCAAAAGTAAGGACGATGAAGCACATGCGTTGAATACCTGGACCGAGAATGGCAGACTCTGGCCTAAGGACGATCTACCAAAGAGGCTCCCTGATGCACGAATATCTCTCTATGTATATGATTCATCAGCAGTTTATGGTGGTAGCCAGGCAACTTTTGCCGACAAGGCAAATGAGCTCCTGGAGACCATTAGATGCGACCGGGAGGACTGGGAGGGGAGGCCTCTCATTCTCATGGGACATAGCCTCGGTGGTATTTTGATTGAGCAAGCCTTGATAAATGCTCGACAAAATGAGACCTATCAGCATATTTATGACGCAACGTATGATCTTATCTACCTGTAATACTTCTAAGTACTGACAGAGAACCCTAGGGCGTGCCTGGCCTTTTTCGGAACTCCCCATGAAGGTGGTTCAGGAGGGATGGTTACCGCGGGGAAGACAGCTGCAAATGTGGCTTTATGGCTAGGATTTCAAAAGGGGGACAACATTATTGAGACCTTGGACAAGGGTTCTATGTTCACGGATATCCTCAAAGACCACTTTCGGCAGCAATTTGAGAGTTACCGGATGGTATCTTTCTGGGGTGACAAAGACACAGTATGTTCTACCTCGCGTAATGAGTAACGGTGTAAGACCTCATAATTGACTAAAATTTACTAATTGCCCCTTGACTTAGATTGTCTCAAGAGAGAGCTCTAAATTTGGGCTCGCTGGGGGTCGTGAGCGAATCGTTGAGTTGAAAGCAGATCATCACGGAGTTGCAGCTTTTGGCCACACTACGAAGGATGAAGGTAACCTGAAAAAGGTAACAAGTAATGTGAAATGGTTGTATGATGAGGCCCTGAAACTGGGTATGTTGGAATCACTCACCTCCCCTCCTAAGGGTATTGTGGCAGATCCTGACAAGGATGCTCTGCTCCGAAAGAGACTGGAAGCCCTTAGAAACTGATGAATTAGAGTAGTGTTGTCCTTTTTTATTAAGCTAGCGCTACTGAATTTAATTATTCATATGTGATAGATGTGCCCTAGAACTAATTTGGTTCTAGTTGACAAGATTCAGAGCCATCTTGAACACTCAAGGGTATGTACTACTTAGAGTTCTTAGCACCAACTTCGTCACTAACAGTGCAAACTATTAGGCAAATCCTAGACTGCAACAAAACGGTATAGCATTCACAATCAATCTCATTTTACTATTTCTGATTACGAGGCAGCCATGCAAAAAACTCACTGCATCGTACCCTTCGAAAAGAACCATTGCTTTACCGGCCGTGAGTCAGAATTGACTCAATTGGAAGAAATGCTTTTTGCAGAGGATCAAACAATGAAGGTGGCTGTATGTGGGCTCGGAGGTGTAGGCAAGACGAGTCTAGTGATCGAGCTCGTTTATCGTATTAGAAAGAATCATGAGAACTGCTCAGTCCTCTGGATACCGGCTACTAACCTTGAAAGTCTGCATCAAGCATATCTAGATGTCGCCTGTCAGCTCGGTATACGCGGGTGGGAAGAGGACTTGGCAGATGTAAAAGGACTTGTGCAAGAGTTCCTGAGCAGAGAAAGTGCTGGGCAGTGGCTAGTAGTTTTCGACAACGCTGACGACATTGATATGTGGGTTGGTACGCCGACGGAACAGGGAACTAAGCGTTTGATCGACTACTTGCCTACAAGTAAGCTCGGTTGCATCGTGTTCACGACACGCGATCGGAAGACAGCTGTCGAACTTGCACAGAAGAATGTGATGGAAGTGTCAGAGATGAGCGAAGACGTAGCTACAATGATGCTGCAAAATTGTCTCATTGATCCGGACCTGGTCAACAACAAAACTGACACGTCGAGTTTACTAAAAGAACTCATTTACCTCCCGCTCGCTATTGTCCAGGCCTCAGCATACATCAACAAGAACAGGATAACCTTCTCTGATTATCTATCCCTCCTAGCAGACCAAGAAGACGACGTGATTGACCTGCTTAACGAGGAGTTTGAGGACGACGGAAGATATCAGAATGTGAAGAACCCGGTAGCCACGACATGGCTAATCTCGTTTGAGCAGATCCGCCAACGCGATCCTCTTGCGGCAGAATATCTATCATTTATGGCTTGCATAGATTCGAAGGATATTCCACGGTCTTTGCTTCCTCGAGGCCAGTCCAGGAAGAAGGAGATGGAGGCAATTGGTACCCTTGACGCATACTCGTTTGTGACCAGGCGTCTGGCAAACGACGCACTTGATCTTCATCGGCTAGTTCATTTATCAACACGGAATTGGTTGAATTTGAGAAATGAATGGGATGACCGGGCAAATGCAGCTCTGCATCGGGTAGCATACATGTTCCCTCGGCCAAAACATGAGAACAGGGCTCTTTGGATGAGCTATCAAATACATGCGCAGTGTGTTCTCACATCGACTAAAGATCGAGAGAAGGAATCTAAAGAATGGTATAGTTTAGCCTCACAGATTGGAGAATGCTGCCTAAGTACGGGTAAGTATCAAGAGTCTGAGAGCTGGATCCGCCAGACGCTCAAGCTCACGGAAGAGGTGCTTGGAAAGACGCACCCGGAAACGCTCGCGACTATGAGCAACCTCGCTCTAGTGCTTGATAGTCAGGGCAAATACACTGAAGCAGAGACCATGAACCGTCAGACGCTTAAGCTCACAGAAGAGGTGCTTGGAAAGACGCACCCGGATACGCTCGTGACTATAAGCAACCTCGCTCTACTGCTTGATAGGCAGGGCAAATACGCTGAAGCAGAGACCATAAACCGCCAGACGCTTAAGCTTAGGGAAGAGGTGCTTGGAAAGATGCACCCGGAAACGCTCGCGACTATGAGCAACCTCGCTCTAGTGCTTGATAGGCAGGGCAAATACGCTGAAGCAGAGACCATAAACCGTCTGACGCTTAAGCTTAAGGAAGAGGTGCTTGGAAAGACGCACCCAGAAACGCTCGCGACTATGAACAACCTCGCTGCAGTGCTTAATAGTCAGGGCAAATACACTGAAGCAGAGACCATGAACCGTCAGACGCTTAAGCTCACAGAAGAGGTGCTTGGAAAGACGCACCCGGATACGCTCGTGACTATAAGCAACCTCGCTCTACTGCTTGATAGGCAGGGCAAATACGCTGAAGCAGAGACCATAAACCGCCAGACGCTTAAGCTTAAGGAAGAGGTGCTTGGAAAGACGCACCCGGAAACGCTCACGAGTGTTTTCTGTCTTGCCTATCTACTTCAAAACAAGAAGCAGTATGAAGAAGCATCGATACTTTATGTAAGGGCTTGCACTGGCTATAAGTCATCGTTAGGCTCCGAACATCCAACCACGAAGGCCTGTGTAAACAGTTACTCTACTATGCTTGATAATATTAAAGAGACTAATTAAATGTAGTAGCACTTCGTGGCTATGCTCGAGCAGGTAATTAAGATTAAACCATGAAGATTTCCTTTAAAGCCATCCTACTCATGTAATTTTGGAAGATGCACTTTTCTTACCTTTTATGGTTGCTGTAACTCGTTGCAAAGTTGCGTTTCCTCCCGTCTGCGACACAACTAGTATAGAAACCTGATATGTACCAGCCCTTGAAGAGGTTATGATTAGCTTGAATAATTCTTCTGTTATAAATTTTTATAACTTTGATTAATCGCGACTGGCACATTCGCGGTTGGGCCGGAACATAAATAAACAGCCCCCCTTGCCCGGGTGGCGGATACCTAAGAGATGGGATCTCAGGAGCATCTACCACATCTCCTGCACCACCCATAATGGTTCCCAGCTCTTCGTTGATTAGATCCGTCAGTTCTATCTCCCATGTGTTCTCATCTGCGTTTTCATCTCCACCTTCGTCTTTTTCATTCTCCTCCAATGGCTCTGTTACCCTCGCAATACTGGCCCCCGAATTTCGCGCCGCACTAGGACCAGCGCTTGCTTGTGATGCCCTTGGCACCTCCGGGCTCCTCGTCGTATTGGGGGTCTCATTTACCAGTATTGACGCGCTCCTCGCATTATCCGGTGTCTCATCATCCACAAATGACGACGCGCTTCTCGACCTATTACGTTCCTCCTCATCTGCAGGTATCGACAGTGCGTAAGGCAGATTGGGGGGAGGCATGTCTTCGCCAGAAGAGTGACTGTCCTCACCAACAGCTATCGACAGCGCATGCGGATAGTCGGGACTAGGCATGTCTTCATAAAGAGGGGGTCTGTCCTCCACAACTTCCACGCCATCCCCTCCTCCCCCCACTCCTCCCACGGTTGCCCAGCCCCGGGTCTAGCCCACCTCGAATTTCTCCATGCCCAATCCAGCGGAACCCCCCTTGCCTCTCTACGTTTAATAAACTGCGCCGGCACCGAATCAATCGCAAACCAGACGCCATCAACCGACATCTCCGTCTCGATCCCCAGCAGCTCCAAGCACGACAGCACAGAGAATAGGTGCACTCGCGGCTCTTCAAGTCCCAGCGCCGGCAGATCCACCTCCTGCGCCTCGTTCAAGCCCGGAAGATTAACCATCACTGGGACGAAGCCGTATCTGAACGTCTCTGTCGCGATGTGCGCAATATACACATCTGCGCACTCCATCTGGTGGTGCATCTCGAAATCAAACATTGCAGCTCCTGGACGTCCCTGTCAACCCGGTCCGTCACTGGAGAGCCTACCGGGGCCGGTCAACTCACCGTAATTCGAATATAGCGCGACTAAGCTTGTGGGCTGAACATTCATCGGGTCAAGCGCGCGCTCCAGATTCGTCTTATTGATGCGCCGCTCCAGGCATAGAGGTAAGATGGTTTCCGCGCTCAGGCCGAGGGCAGTGCTATCGCGTGTTCGTGAGGGGGGATAAGTCTCATTGCCGTGCTGGTCGATAGCAGCAGAGTGTTGGACGCGGTAGAATAGCCTGGGGCGTGGTATCACGACTGGGAGGGTGAGAGAGGCGGGTGGGTCGACGGGTTTAAAAGTCTCGATGAGAAGGGGTATATGCTGAATTTCAACAGACGGTTCGAGCAATATTGGGTCGAAGAAGTCTGGTAGAGGGGGACCAGCCTCGTCTACTGCCGGCCGCGGTGGCACACGATCGAGTATCTCGCCAATTCTCTCCCCGTACATTGCGATCCACCCAGCCAGCGATCCCTCCGCCGGCCCCTGGAACGGAGCAATATCAGGCCAAGGCTCCACGCCCTCCTCCTCCTCTTCCCAATCATATTGCAGCGGCCCCAGCCTCTCTCCCGCAGCAGCCCGTCCATAATCCCACCGCGGAATAATATCACGGACACGGAGCAAATTCCTCGTCTGTAGCGGCGCAATCCCTTGCTGCGGGCGCAACTGGCCGTACGTCCCTGGTGAGATCTCATTCGCCCCCTGGAACGGAAACGCGGGGGGTTGCTCTGGGGCCCTCAAGGTAGGGATGTCGGCTTGCCGCGACGCGCGGGGAGGGAGCGCCCACTCTTCCTCGTCTTCTTCTATGCCAGGAAGAACTATCCTTGGGGGGCTGAGGGGGTCGCCGCTGGGTAGTCTGAGCTTGACCAATTTCGAGGGTCGTTCTGGCGCCATTTGGTGTATCTCGGCCCCTGTTGTCGGGAGGTAGTAGGAGATGGCATCGTGGGTTTTGTGGCGGGGTCTGGATCATTTAGATTCCGTGGTGTGGGGGGGAGGCTCATTGGGAAGCCGCGAAGGAGGTGGTGACTGCCAGCTTTGTGAAGCTGGAGTCTGGCTGAAAGGCAGCATTGTCCTGCTCGGGCTTCACGTTGGTTCTGTAAGGAAGGAAGCTGCGAGATGGTGGCGACTGCCGCCTTTGTGAATCTGGCAAGTCTACTATAAAGGAAGGCACGTCCGGGGAAGCATCCAGACGTAGACGGCAAGCACGTTGAAGCATGAAAGGCAATCACACCCCATTGAAGCCCCATACTACTTCCCTACGTACGGCAGGCACGATGACAGTAGCTCTTGCCAACTTTATGAAGCCAGTGCGTCTAGCATAAAAGGCAGGCGCGTCCGGTCATGAAAGACCAGTGCACGCAGGACATGAAAGGCAAGAGCATCCCATAAACCTCATACCAATTCCACGCAGAAGGAAAGTGCATCCCACAGACAAACACCAACGCACAAACGGCAGGCGCGTCCAATACAGCTATATAGACGGAAGGAAAGAATCCCAACCCCCCCCCATCCCCCCTCGTGCCTTCCCATCATCACAAATACCAGTAAAAAAACGGCAAGAGCGCCCCTTCGCGCCTTCCCACAACAACAACAACCCCTCATAAAACAGCAAGAGCCCCTCTACCATCACCATAGCTCCCGTCTTCACATTCGCCCACCACATATCCCTCCTTTTTACACACCCTCTCCCAACCAACCCCCCCACCAGCAACCAAAAAGCACAGCCACACCCACAAAACACAGATACAGTCATCCCCCCGCCCGCCCCCCTCTAGCATCTCCAAAGGAAAGGGCGGGCTTACAGCCGCCCATACATCCGCTCCCCGCCCCCGCCTCCGCTTCCGCTTCCGCCTCCCGACCTGAGGCGCCGCGGGCCTGGTCCTGGGGAGGAGGTGAGATGGTGAGGATGCGGTAAGCGCTAAGCGCTATTGTTGTTAATCGTGCAGCAAAGAAGTGCGTTCGCGAGCTTTGACAATAAGATACCTGTGAATCGTACTGAACAGAACCGGTATAAAGCCCGAATAGCTCCAATGGGAACTCGGCAGCGCCGTCAACGATCTCGATCCTAGCACTTCTGAGACTAAACATACAACGTTCGCACCACCATCTAACATAATCACACGCACAAGGGCAGCCACCATTTCCAAGTTCAATAGTATATGTTCCGGCCCAACCGCGAATGTGCCAGTCGCGATTAACACACATATTATCATATAACTCAACAGCATATAGATAGAACTTTATAAGATATAAGATATATATTATCTACTATATACAGTTTGTCTTTTAGGCTTTAATTTTGAAAAATATAGTAGACTTTATGCTTATATAGTACCTTTTATAGCTTTTAAGGGTTCCTTTAGTTACACTTAAATCATCTAAATTTTAAGTAATATTAAAAATTCTAAGGAAGCAAAGTTGTAGAGAAGTGTCTAAATTACATATCTCCCTATATATATAAATCTATTAAAGCACTTATTAATAAGTTATATTAAGTTTTGTTTAAAGAAGGCATTTTTATTCGCGACTGGGCCAGTGTGGGTCGGCCCAGTCACGAATGCCAAAATTTGTATGGGGAAATTCGTGGCTGGGCCGGCCCATTCGCGAATATGACTTATTCGCGACTGGGCCGGAACATTTATGATAGCTAATGCATGTGGTGAGCTACTGTGTTGGATAGCTGAGTTTGTATAATGAGAATTGGATAGAATTGGAAACACGCTTGGACACTAGGAATATTACCCTTTAACGACCCACATTTGATAAGTGGTGAGAGGCGATAGCTTCACAGACTCTATAAAGCTATCGTCTCTCACAAGGCTCTGTGAATCTGAATGTTATAGAGAGTGACGACCGTCGTTATCAAATTATGGTTTGAAGTGTGGCTCAATCGGCTTACGTAAGGTTGCAAGGATAGTGCAGCACAGTCGTTAGGAACTGTGGCTGGTGAAGTTGCGCGACGCAGCTCGTAAACTCCACCAGTCAAACATCGCAGTCAAACATCGTAACTTCCAAAAAATGTACGTATGTAGGCGCTAAACTCGGCTCCTTTCTGACGAGTTCCCTTTATTGAGCATGTTAAGTTCCACGATTCTTTGTCATGATTACCAATTAAGTTTCCAATTCTAGATATCCTGACATGCTAGCTCTTACTCAGCCCAGTTTATAGTTGTAGTTCGCTGACCTTGTCAGTCAATTCGGTCATAGCGACGCGGGGTCGGTTATAGGAGGTCCGAATCTATACCAACCACAACGACTCTGTTCCGAACACGTGAAATATTCGTAAAATACGAGGGATCGTAGACGTTACTATTTTATAGTCTAGTGATAAGAGCAAGCGTTAACCAAGGCTTGTACTTGAACTGCCGGGACGTGGAGGGCGTCTAGCCGGAACAGTGAGCACAACAGTTGCTAATCGCCACCTTACACCTCCAGGTTAGTAGATGAGGGGTTAGTGATCCTCCGGCTAGCCCTACGAATGTGACCCTGTTGGATACTACCTACCAAGCTTCAGCTTCAGCTTCAGCCACTCAATTGGCGGTGAATCCTGAAGGCGTCTAATACCTCATCCCGCTGGCTAGGTGGCACTACTAAGCTTATGGTGGGCCTTAGGGCCGCGCATCCTTCCCCGTGAGAGCACCTCGGGGAGCAATGGTCCCAGAGTTAGAGTATACGTGGGGGACGCATAAATACAAGCTTTGGACCCCTCCATAATGTTCTAGATCAGCTATTTCTCTCTGGATACTTAAATCATGTCTACACAGGATCTCACAAAGCTCGCTGCTGAGCTGTCGGCCCATGCCAAAGTTCTTCAAGACCATCTTGAAGCTAACAAGCTCTCGGGATTGTCCCTCGATAAAGATGCTTTGATCGATGCCCCATTCGATCCAGCAAACCTGGAGATTCAAGGTGCCAGGGCGGCCCTTATCAAGACGTCAAAGTTGATCCATGATCTGGCACTTGGTCCAAAGGAAATAATGCTGGAGCGCTCAACGAATGTATTACCCCCCCAGCGTTGCTATGATATCATTGAGTTTCCCTAATCTCTATGCAAGACAAAATTCGATCAGATGACCCTGCACGCCGTTGTGCGCTTTGGAATCGCAGAGGCCATCCCTCTCGATAAGCCCATTACCTTTGAAGCCGTGGCAAAGAAAGTTGGTCTCAGCACCGACCGAGTAACGCGCCTACTTCGCCATAGCATGACGAACAACTTGTTCGAGGAGCCACGTGCGGGATACGTTGGCCACACGGCCTTGTCGTCCATCATTGTCAGGGAGCCGCTGAGCAGGTCGTGGATCTTGCACAACTTCGAAGAAATCGCGACCACCAAGTTCCTCGAAGCATACGACAAGTACGGCGAGACCGACGAGCCGACTGAAACAGCAACTAGTCTTGCGTTCGATTACTTTACTAAGCACCCCAAGGATAATCTCTGGACATTCCTTGAGAACGATGGTGAGGGTGAGCAGAAGGGCTACAGGATGCGCAGGTTCGCAGAGGCTATGGTCTGGGTCAGTGGCCACAAAAATGACCAGGACATGATCCTAGCCACAGGCTTCGGCTGGGCCTCCCTTGGCGAAGCAACCGTTGCCGATGTAAGCCCTCATTCCAATCTGCAGCTTCTAAACCAAACTAACAAACACGCTCCAGGTCGGCGGCTCCGTCGGTCACTGCTCCATCGCCATCGCCAAGAAATTCCCCTCCCTGAAGTTTATTGTTCAGGACTTCGGCGCGTTGGAGCCCGCCTTCCAGGCAGCCCTTCCCACCGAAATCAAAGACCAAGTCTCCTTCCAACCGCACGACTTCTTCACGCCACAGACCACCAAGGCCGACGTCTACTTCCTGCGCCATGTCCTCCACGACTACTCCGACCCGTACGCCATCAAGATCCTAAGGAATCTGCTCCCGACCCTGGTTCCCGGAAACAGAATCATCCTCTGCGAGATCGTGTTGCCGCCACCTGGGGCGCCGCTCCCACCATCGGTAGTGAGGGTGATGCACAGCATTGACTTGCAGATGATGGTCGTGCAGAACGCCAAGGAGCGGTCGGAGGAGCAGTGGATTGACTTGTTGGCGAGGGCGGATAGCCGGTTCAAGCTTGTTAATATTGGGAGAGTGCCAGCGCTGCAGTCGTTCCTCGAAATCAAGTTTGATAGCGCTTGATGGGGGTTCTGAGGAAGGTGCGACCTTAATTCTTGGATAAGCCAAATCTACGAAATACAAATGAATAAATTTAAACTATATTCGGCTCCGCAACCCAGCTCTCCACATTGATGCTTCTTTGCAGAGAGCTCCTAGGCGCTCACGAATGCGGAGGTGTCTATAGATACTATCAGCCTCCCCTTTTCATCACGTACCCCCACGAACCCTAACTACCTCCATAGCGCCGCTTCTTTGGCGAGGGCCTTCCAGGCGCTCACGAATGCCTCTGCGTCTACGGACATTATTACCCTCCCTTCCTATCCGGTGCCTAACACCCCAAACGGACAAGTCCAGTAATCAAAACGGCACACGAAAAGTGGGAAAACTCACCAACTCCTACGTAGAAGCTGAGAACCACCTCCCCCCCTAGTCCGATTCATAAACGTTTAAACCATTTTTTAGGGGCAAACGACGCGCGTGGAGTTCGATGAAGCAAATGAATACTTTGATTTTCGGGGCAAGAAGTTTGAGACACTGTCGCGTTTGGACTATATCAGGGCGGTTATCTTTACCGTGGGTTGTCCTAGGCACTCAAATACTATAGCGCCGCAACCGCCATAGAGTAGAGTTGAACGAGGATCGAGACCCTTAAGCAAGCAAATGGTTCCACCATGAGCTGGTTCCTGACAGCAGTTTTTGACAATATGAGCTGGTTCCTAACAACATGGCCTGGTTCATGGACAACTCAGCTCTTTATCTAACTTCACATTCATCGTCCCCCCCTCTTCCGTTGATGGCTCATCTTTCATGTCCTTGATTTTGCATGAATGGAGTCTATACTTCCCCTCCTCGCAACTCCCACCTTCGTGCTTGCTCTCGTCCTCCTCCTCGCCCTTGCCTTCGCCCTTGCCTTCGCCATGCACACCCCCGCCGGTCACCAGTTACCGCGGCCGCCATCTCTTAACTCGCCACCTATCACCTATCACCATGCTCCCCACTGAGATAATTCAGCACATCGCCTCCTTTCTCCCTCCATCTGGGGCCGCCTCCTTTGCCTCCACATGCCTCTGCATCCGCCTTGCGGCAGGGACACAATATCTAAGCGCCCTCCGTTCCTCTCGCACAGAGATTCTCGCTCTCCTTGAGCTACTACTCGCCGACGCTTCACATGATCCAATCGTCAATTTCCCCTCCCGCCTTCTATGTGCCGATTGTGCACGCCTCATTCCGATTTATATCGGCTGCGGTGCTTCCGCCACGTCAGTTTGCAGAAAGAGTTGGGACCTATCTACGCGTTATATTGTGTCTTCATTCTCACCCCCAATCTTCTACACAATCATGGCGATGCACCGGCATGGGCACCAATGCGATGAACTACTATCCCGAATCGCACCACCTACAACCACCAGATCACTAGCAGTAGTGGAATCGCTTCGCAACATAACGTGCACTATCGCATCGCGACTGCAGGGTCTCTACTCATACGTATCCAGGTAACCTACATCCTCCAGCATCCTCCCCTCGACGACCGTGAACACACACTAGGGTCGTTTTGCCACCACATTGGGGCCAAGACCGAACGTTTTTCTACCACAATGAAACTAGAACAAACCGAAGCACTCAGCGGGACCGGCAGATCGCAGCCAAAGTTCATCGACTGCAACTATTGCCGGACGACAGTGCTCGTAGGCGCGCGCAAGCTTCGGGGTCGCGGAATTGGCCTCTTCATCACTTGGTGGAAGGACCTTGGTGACGGACGTCCAGCGGACGAAACGTGGACTGATCAAATAGGCTTGTCTACTCGGCCTGAGAAATGGCGACATGTCAGATATGGTACTATTCCTGTTGTCGAGGCGTTTGAAGGACAAAATGCACGCTATTTAGACTTCGATGAAGTAATGATGCGAGCAGACTGGAAGGAGCTTTTAAGATTGAGCCCTATACAGTAGTAGTTAGGAAATAACTTACTGGTCGCCACCAGTCGTCGTGTGAGGTGCTAGGTTTGAGACTTGTGTTTGCCGGTTACTACTTTTGCTTTTTCGGAGTAAAGTAGAGTCCGGGGAACAAAGTCTGAATAGGGGGCTATTAATTTCGCTGGCTGTCTGTTTATTATAGTGTCACAGGATCTATCATTGGCATAGGGGCTTCATAGGAACTTACCGCGCATCAACCAATTATGATCTAAAAATGCGCATGTGTGATCTCTCAGTAACTCTAGCATGGAAGTGAAAACATAAACGTGGACAAAAGTAATAATGATTTATGGTATCTCATCTCATCATATTCGCTCCAGGCTACCCCCATGCAGGCAGGCCATCTCGGCCCCTAAATCGTCTACATACAGCATGCGCCTCCATCACGGCGCCGACATCTCGTACTATGCCAGTAAATCAAAAACACATTACACACTCTCTCGACATATATGCTGCCGTCCCCTATCTCCCATCCCACTTCCCTCCCCTGAAACTCCAAATACAAAAAAAATGCACAAGTCGCGGTCCAACCCCCCACCCTAGAAGGTACGGAGGCGGTGGTATATCCTACACGCCCATCCATGCATCATATCAGAATCAGTAAACCTCCCTAACCAGCTTCTGCCGGTATCAATCAAATCGAATCATCATCACATCATCAAACCAAGCCATGCAAGAAAGGAAGCAAAAAAAGGCTCAAGCAAAAACAAATCCACCCATAATCTCAACCGCTAATCACAAGCGTGTCCGGCGGCGATGTGGAGGATCAATAGGGGGAATCATCAAGAGAGGGAATCACATGAAACCCCCCTCCATCCCACCCAACATCCCATTCCCTCTCCACCCACCACCACATCTCGTATCCTCACTCACACCCCTCTGCAGCACCCCCGGCCGCGTCCCCCTAACCAGTCCACTCAGCCTCGCCTGGCTCAAGCCGCGCCCCAGCACTGTTTCAGCCTCCGGAAGTCCGAAGCCTGAGCTGGCGTCGCTGTTGTGGCTATTTCGCGAGCTGGCCGCTGCGCTGGAGACGTTCGTCTGCACGGGCAGGAAGGAGCTCGCACTGCTATGGCGGTGGTATAGTGGGGGTCGCGTGGGCGGGGCGGTACGGGAGCGTGGTAAGGGGCTGCTGGGGGGTTGTGGGAAGGCGGTGGAGTCGAGGTCAACTTCCTCGTCGTCGTCTTCCTCATCCTCTTCATCTGCCTCCTCCTCCTCTTCTTCTTCCTCTTCTTCCTCTTCTTCCTCATCTTCCTCTTCCTCGGCAGTATCAACAGTCCTCGGTGCAGGAGGAATAATCCTTGTTCCCATCCCTGCCAAACTCAGACTCGCCGGTCTCGCGCGTCCCCCTCCACCAGGACGGGCCCTCATAGTTGGCATAGGCGGGTGGTTCTCGCTCCGGGCGCTCCCCGGACGTCCCGTGGCCGGCGTGGTGCGACCCGAGACATAGCCGAGCGCGCGCTGCGTAGGCGCGGAGATGGTATGCATGCTCCACGCCATAGGGTCGTCTTCGGGAGTATCGACGCGGCGCGCATTCTGTGCGCGAGGATTTGGGGCGGTGGGGTCGATATCGGAATCATCTGACTCGGAGGCTTCGTCGATGTCCCACTCTGCTACACTTTCGTTGCGGTTATGCGTGGGTGCGGCGGGGCGGTTCTTGCGCGCTTCGTGGTCGCGCATTAGGGCCTCAAAGCGCTCGATGCTGCTCAGCTTGCCCTCTTCGGATGGAGGAGGTGCATCGGCGGCACCGGGAATATAGCGCATAGAGAAGGCGCGGTCAAGGATTGTTTCCCGAGGAGCGGTGGGCGGGGTGGAAGCGTGTGTGTAGTGTGAGAGGGCCGAGGATCGACCTTGGGCGGAAGTCCAGCCGGAAATTAGGTCGCCGTCGTGGTTGAGTGTCGAGGCTGGTGAGGGGAGAGGGGGGTGCTGGATAGGCAGGGGCCCGGATGGTGAGAAAGACGAGGCTGGAGAGGAGAGGTCGCTATGCCGCGAGCGTAAGGAAGGAGAGGGCGAGATCAGACTAATTGATTTCGGGGGGCGTCGGTGGTCTTTGGTCGAGGTGCGATGGTGGAGGAATGGCTCTGGTTGTGGGATGGGGTTGGATATTGTAGGGCGCTCGGATGGCTTCTGTGAATTGGCAAAGGGGTTGACGAAGGCGAAGAGGGATGCCGAGTCGTTCGACGACGCATCTCCGCGTTCTGCTGTGGTCGGGCGGATGCGCGGCGCGATCGTCACCTGCCAATCGTAGATATTAAAGCGCTCATCGGGCATCGGGCGGAAAAGGAGTGAGTTCGGAAACGTGCTCGACGGCGAAGTCAGCTGTCCGGAGCGACTCGAGCGGCGCTTACGCATGCGCTCTGCCGCCGCATCGAGCTCGAAGGTCAGGATGAGCGTCGGGACAGCCGGACCTGGCTTGCGGAACTGGATGCTCTGGATTTCGCAGCTGCGTATCGATGAGAGAAGGTTCTGCGATATGATCTCCGAGTCGCCCTATATATACGAGTTAGCGGTATGCCCCGCGCGGACGAGCGGGTTCGGGTTATAGTGTCTGGCGTACCTTCTGTTTAGTCACAGTGAGCCAGAGCTGGTCCTGATCGAAGCGCGCGAGGTCATCGGAACTCTGGAAGACAGAGGTGGCCTTGAGGCCCTGGCGCGCGGCATGGAGTTTGCTTGCTGAGGTCGAGCGTGGCAGGGAGGGTTTCGGGGCCATGGGATGCCTCGGGCCATTGGTTCCGAGGACGACGTAGCGAGGCTGGGCGACAAAGAATTAGCATTGATGTTAAGGTGATGGGTAGGGTAGGTAGAAAGCCTGTAGCTCATAGAAACATACCTTCCACACAGCGCGGCCTATTATGGCGGACCGTTCGGGAGGCACGAGAAGATAGCCTTCCATGATTGCGCGGGCGGGTTCGCTGGGTCGGACAGTGAGGCCAGGGGAGGCGGATTACAGCGAAGATAAAGAAGTTTCGCTGCTTGTCTCGAAGGTTTGCCTAGAATGGAAACATGGTCTCGGAGAGAGCAGTCGGGGGGGTTGTGAGTAACTCAAAGAGCAAACAACAAGTAGAAGGAATGAGAGTGCAGAAAGTAGAATTGGTGGTGGAGAAGAATAAGTAGAGAGAGTTGAGAAGTTGAAGGCGAAGGCGAGGGTGGGAAGGGTGAAGGGGGAAAGAGCGATTGTCGATCGGTGTTCTGTCTAGCGGGGCGCGGCGAGCAAACGGAGGGAGGGAGGGAGGGAGGGTGGTGTAGTAATCAACGGAAGAACACAATTTTACTACGAGGATAAGTACATAATCATATAAAATTGTATGTAAAGGTACATAGAATACCAAGGGATCTATGGCCGGCGAGGTTAAAGTACATACTACCCTATATAGTAATTAGAGAGTAGAGTGTAGTGTATGGAAGCATGGAGGACTATGTAACTACCGCGGGATTGAGGCAAGGAGGTGCATGGTATCTATATTACTGTAAGTATAGTTCAGATAGTATGTATTAGGGAGTATGTGCTGTGCAAACATCACCGCCAGCAGCATCATACTCATACAAACAGACACTCATACAAACAGACAGACAAACAGATATACAAACTTCATTCTGGTCCATACATCATCGCATCCATACGCACATCCCATACACACATCCCACTCTCCTCCTCCTCCTCCTCCTTCTCTCCCCTCCTCCCCACCCCCCCCCCCTCCCCCCACCATCCCATCCCACACACTTCCTCGTACATGCACACTAACAGACTCATGTAGGGAATAATGTCTCAACTACCCAAACCCTCGAGAGTCCGAGCACCGGGTCGAGGAAAATGGCAAAAATATCACCAGATCAGGAACAATCCCTCCCAAGTGATCCTGTCCTTTGCTGCACCATATGCACAGGATGGAGTACATGTCATACTTTAAGACATGCAGTGCAGCCACCAACACGCCTCCGGTCCTCTGCTGTCGAGTGCAGGCAGGTGCTGTCGACTGCAGTTGCGTCGCACCGTACCTGCCGTGCCTGGCGAACGCATGCAGAGTCGATCTGGATCTTGACAGGAGAGGCAGGATCGTACTTGGTTTGTCCTGTCCATTGGGGATTCTCCTACCTGCCTTGGCCCTGGGCGTGCATGTGCGAAGTGCTTGAAGATGATTCCTCATTCCTCATCCCAAGTCACCCTTCCCCTTCTCTCTCCTATCCGCTCCGCGCCATCACCACTTGCCTCACCGTCTTATTCTCCCCCTCACTCCCACCCAGAGTCTCACAATCCAACAGCGCTTCTCAAGGTACTCTCCAGTATCCGAAGTACTCTACTTTTGAAGTAGTAGAGTACTCTCCCCCTACCTTCCCCAATTACCCCTCCATCCCTCCTCTCCTCCCTCATCCAGCATCCCACCGAAGGGGGGGCCACCTGATACTCGTACCTCAGAGTACCACTCTATACCTGCATTCTAGCCCAGCAATCTCCGTCCCCCGCGTGCGCCCAAGCTCCTGCTCTGACCCATCCCCACAGGGTCTCACCCAAAATGCCATCAAGAGCTCAGCTTCACCCTGTCCGGCGCCCACTAGTCCCGACACTATCCAATATATCCGGTGCCGCCAGCACCGCACTATCGTAACTATCGTGAACCGCGCCACGCCCCTCACGAAACCGCCCAGATTGAGACCTCTTACCGCACACATCCACAGTCCACCACAGTACTCCACTGTGCCACACATAGTGCTCAGGTAACTGTTGCAGCCACCGCCCGAGCCAGATCTGCGAACGTGGCCGCGGGCGGGTCAGGTCCCGCAGCGCAGCGCTGCAAGGTACGGCGCGGTGCGGACTATTGAACACAAATCCGACTATAACTCGTCTCCACCCCACTTCAAGCGCTCACACCCGACATGTCGCGATCGATAATCAGAAATATCAATCACTCATCGTGGCCGCTGTATCTGGGAATAGCTCTAATTTGCCTGGGTATAGCTTGCTCCTTCCGTCAGGTCCCAGCTGTCTGTTGTCCGGGTTCAGTAAATCTACCCGAATGAACAAGGGCCTTGAATCGGGAGATGACGAGGACCCCCCAGTTTGTGTGCTGCGTGACCCCCCCAAGCCAGCCGCCGGGTGCTTTCATCCGTGGCTATGTTTAAACTGGACCGGGGCATCTTTGCAGGAATCGGTTTAGCTCAGATATTCCGTCGTGACGATATAGTGGACACAGGGTTGTGTGCAGACACAGTGCATGCAGGAGTAACTGCATCTATCAAAAAACACAAACCGAGACCAGTCTCAGCTCGTCCCTCCTCGCGTACCTGATCTCCCCTGGCTGCCCTGGCTGCACCCCTGGCTCGACAACGCAGTAGCGCCGCCTAGCTCAGGAACAGAAGCCGAAGCTGCTCAACCACCTCCACAACACACTGCACAGCTAGGTTAGTGAGTGCTAGTGAGTGCACCAAGGGGCCGACCATGCCAACTTCGACGGCTTGGCAGGCGCACAGAGTCTGTTCTCAGCTTCCTATCCCCATCTCATCGCTGATCGATGTCTCACTTCATCCTATGTCCTTCGCATTAGCCCCGCCGCACGGCACTGCTTCCGTCACTCTATCTGACCTGTCTGTCCATTCCTTGCAGACAGACACAGCAATACAATAACAGCGACTGCATACTGCATAGAGGTGCTATATCAGAGCAGTCCTGGTAATATGATCACCCGGCGCCAGCACCGACAAAAGCCGGCCTGCCGACCGACCGACCGACTGACCAAACCCCGAAGCCACCATGCCCAGAGATTCAACGAAGCCACCACACCACCACACCACGCCCAAAGACTCCACGGAGAACAGAACATAGATCGGCGCACCCCGCTCAACGCCTCCCCCGCCCCAGCAGTCTCGCCCGCTGCCTGCCCCAGCCGTCCCGCGCGCGTTGGGCCGTCGCACTGTGCGCACCGCCAAGCTGCCGTGCGAGCAGCGTCACAGAAATCCAGACCGCACCAATGCCAACTACAGTGCTCACATTCAGACTGGACGGTACATACAGTAGTACATGCAAGTGCGCGCGGGGCATCACAGCGTTAACAACGGGCGAAAATCCCCAGATGATATGAGACAGCGGGTTGGTAACCTTGGGTAACTCCAGCCCACAGAGTGACTGTATCCGTTATAAGATCAACAAAATCCTAGATGCTCATCTTTTTCGGCGATCTCTCGCGACGGCGGCGCTGGGCTGGGAGGGATGATGTAAGCGGGATTGCCGCGACTGGGGGAAATGTGTCGATCCGGACCCCAGGAGGAATTTACAAAATATCGTGGAGTGCCTGTTTCGAATGTACGTACTTTGTACACTAATCGTGGCTTGTTGCACAGACCGTTTTTCATTCCCGCCTAGACCGCGATACGAGAAGGGGTGACATCGTGATCCTGAAGGAATAGGGCAGGACGGACACCACTAAACATCCTCCGGCCTCGCCACTCGAATCCCCTTGAGCAAGCAGCTTCTGTGCTGTCGGTATCACATCGCCCGGGCGCATCTGTGGCGACTTTTCACGCCCCCAAACTGATATCTACGTTCCCAACGAACTCACTGATGATGAGCCTCTCAAGCCAACCGGAGAAATTATGCGGGTTCCCTCACCGAGCATCTCATGGGTATGTGCAGAATCTGTCCCTACCCGCTCTGTGTCCCCGTCACCGACCCCATCGTATCATGGCGGCAGCGTGTCGCCCACTCCATCGGCGCTCCCGGCGCAGAACCCGTTACTCCTGTATCCATCCGCTGTACGCCGTGCCACAGGAATTCCACGAGAGGTAGCCCGAGTAAGCACTACAACATAGCAGTAGCACCGATATCCATCTCCTCATCACAGAGCAAACAAACACTCGGCTTCCCACTTACCCGAGACAACCCCTCAACATGCCCATTACTCGTACACCCATAACCCCCCCCTTTACATAGAACCTCCCCTCCTTTCCAGAAGCCTTCCCCCTTCGCCCCCTCCCGCAGCAACGCGACACCAACTCTCCCGACCCCTATTCCCCTCCCCCTCACCGACTTTTGCCCTGCACTCAGCACAACGCAGTAGCGGCACACTACATGTTGTCCCCGCCGCGCGCCCCGAATCGAGGGTCTCGCGTGGCATCCGTCACCGCAGCCGCGGCCCTGCACCGCACGGCCTGCGCATCCATTCCGGACCGGCCTCACAGCGGCCGTGCGCGCGCGCCGGGCAGTCGTGCTGGTGCATCCGACGAGGCATCCGTCCCATGGCATTGGTAACTCCTGTAAGAGCTACACTGCACCGTCCCTCCCTCCCGTCGCACAACAGCGCCCTTATGCGGCCAAACTGCGGGAGAACCCCTTGCTGGCCTTCGCCGGATAGGGCATGGTTTGCGAAACTTGGTGTGTGTGTGTGCCTCCTGGACGGGAGGGTGGCTACTGTTTTGTTACCAAGGTAGGTTCACGCGAGTCGTACGTTGGATGTGGCGTGCGATCGGCGGCAGGTATTTGTGTTTGTGGTGGGGGAGTGGGAGAGGGACCGGCAGATGGCGTGCAGGATTGGTGATGATGCGGGGGGGATTGGCGTTGGGTGGATTTTTGTTTGCCGGATGGATTGGATGCCATGGCTGGACCGCGCGATGGACGGGCGAGGTGGCGGTGGTGGTGAGGGGAGATTCACTAGTCGGAAGTAGCCGTATGTGTGTGTGTGGTATTTGGTGGTGGGACGGGCGGGCTGGGACAGGCTGGGACAGGCTGGGACAGGCTGGGACAGGCTGGGATGGGCGGGATTGTTGGGATTAAGACGTAGATCTTAAGTTTACTTGCTTATTCCCGTCCACGTCGGGCATCATACAGGTCATTGGAAACGCGTCTTTGTGTTTGGGAAAGAGGTCGTGCCGTGTGTTAGTGTTGCCGTTGATTCACTTCCCCGCACTGAGATGGAGATTCATACCCCTCGACCTGCCCCTGATTTGCCTCGTGGATGGGGGATCTCTGGTCCTTGCTACGGGTTTCTCTTTGCCCCTCTGTATCCCGTGCCGTCCTAGTGGCGGGGTTCGAGACGCGGCGGATTAGTAGGTCATTTCTAACTTCTCAGATGAGGGGTGGTGAGGGGACATGGGAGGGCTTGGTGGTTGGGGGGTCTACTTCGAGGATGCATGATGTATGGCATTTAGGTCTACGAAAGTATTGCTTTGGCAGAAACACTCGGCGGGATACATTGAAAACCAGTTTGAGATCCAGAAGGGTTTGGATCAGAACGTCAGCTTCCAGGATTGAAGATATCATCAAAGCATAGGTTTGCCATTGCTCTTCTGTCATAAAGTTTCATTCTGTAGCTGAGTCTCTTCTCTCTTCTTGCCGTCTTCTTGATTCCCTTGCATTCCAGGTCCGCCAACGTCGTATTCAGCGAGTAAAGTTCATGTTATTACCGCTAGATAAAAGATACTGAGTTTCTTTGTGATATTAGCTCTCTCGTCGTTGCTTTCCACGGTTTCGTTAGCCTTTCTCAATTAACGATGGCAAACTTTCAGAGCATCAGTGCTTCTAAAGGGGCATACCTCGCAGAGTGACTCCTCCTCTCTTCTTCACTTAAGACACCCCCCGACAAGGCACTGTTCGCAGAATCGTTGTTGGAGGCCTTAAACCTTAACATAATAGTTTCTGGCAGCAAAGGCAGGGCCTCTGGTCGACCTTTCAGCTCGCATAGCGAGCATCATCATGATATCTCCAGCCATCTCGCGTGGCATGAAGGCAACATCTGTCCGATATAATGGGGCTTTTTCACGATAGCGCCATATGCACAAGTCCACCAAAAACTTGCGCATCGGCGAGCCGCTTTGGGTGTGTTCATAGAAATATACGAAGTCCTTGACGGGTGGTAAACGCCTTTTCATGATCCTTGATGTCATCGTGTCGATAACGAAATTCTGTAACTGGGGCGCTATCAGGTAGTCTGCGAGGATCCAAACATCGAGCAGCTGAGAGAACGTAGGCTTGTCTTTAACCATCTTGTCTGCAATCGAGAGATCACTGTCCGTGCACAGCTCCTCCGAGATTTTCCCAGCATAAAGCCATTCAATCATCATGCCAAAGGCCATAGCACTTGTTTCCTTTAGAACCACCTCGCCTCGAACGGCCTCCTGAAAGCTGCCTTCAAAAGCCGCCCTGAAGTAGGCCGAGCTAGAGCACAGCTTATCTTTGTGGATTCCAAACCTTTGTTCCTCAGGCCCAACAACCACGTAGACGACTTCATGGGGGAGCCTGTAGCTTCTTAGTTGAATGTAAGGATATATATTGCTGAAAATAACTTACCATAACCAGGACAGCACATCTGGCTTCTTGGTGACTGTTGTAGTGTCTGCTCCGGTGGCCTCCTTGCTGACTTCGACTGCTCTAGTAGTTACTCCAGTGACTGCTTTGCTGGCTTCCTTGCTGACTTCGACTTCATCGGTTGCTTGGCGGGCTTCAGCAGCAGTAGGCCCAATTGTTTCAACCATGTTTTGCTGCTTGAAGTAGTTAGGATCGATAGTATAGAGTATGATGAACTTGTCCTGGAAACACAATTCTTTGTTGTTAAGAAATCACACGGCCAAGTCTAGCGGCGAATGAGTTGTGTTGAGAAGGGAGGATGAGTAGAGCTGGTATTTTGGATCGAAAGTGTGGTTGTTTTGAGAGTGCACCCAGCTAACAAGCGGTGCTGTGGAAACGCGGGTTTTTGTTTTTGAAGTCACATCGCTAAGAGTAGTGACCGAAATTACAATCTCGATATAAGGATCCTGTAGATAAGGATGTCTGGCTTAAGGACTGAGATGTTGAACACGTCTACTTAGATTTTATGGTTACAGAAATTTCACAGGGTTACTGAAAACTGCAAACACTTCACGAGAGACTGAAGTGACAGGAATATAGTAGAATCTCCATAGAAGGGTCCTATAGATAAGGATATCTAGCTGTAGGGACTGAAATGTCAGCCACGTCCACTTAGATTTTATGGTTATAGAAAATTCGTAGGGTTACTGCAGACTGCAAACACTTCACGAGAGGCTGAAGCGACACTTCACAACTCTAAAATCATGGGGGGGGTGAACAAATAATGGATGAAATACAATGTGTTATGATACTAAGCTAGAGGTCCAAGTAACAAGCTCGTCCTCTTCCAATATTCCTGGGCCGACTTGGTGAGCCTCTCGTTCGATGAAGACGTCAAATCCACTTGTTTTGTCAAAGACTTCTCGAGATCAACCAGCTTGTCCTTAGAACCAGGCGTGCCAGGCACCGAGAGACAGAGCCGGAGAACGACGGTGTCGAATAAAGTCTGCACCAGAATATCTTTAGCAACGACGGCAGGATCGACAACATCACCGGCAGTACTATCCACAGCTTTGTCCTCAGACTCTGCCTTTTCAACTGTCGTCTCATCATCAGCATTATCTCTATCGCCATTAGTCTTCGGCGTCTCCTTCTCCGCAGACTTCAGATCTGCAGCCATATTGCTTCCCAGGTCGTCACCCATACACCCCTTCAACACATCCACAGCCGCCCGACTCCACAAGTCCCGTCCAACACCCGCCATGGCCACTGTCGCCGAGTTCAGGAACTTGAAAGTCGGCGGCGAGGGGTAAATCGGCAATTCCGGCTCTCCCTCCCACAGCGCACGTCCTGCGACGCGCTTTCTTGCCCGCAAAGCAGCCCGGTATGCCGGCACCGTCTCGGACGAGATCTTCGTGGCGAGGGCCTGGTGCATCTTCGGCACAAGCGAGACTCCGAATGAGGATAGATCCGTTTGCTCGGGCAGCTCGGCGCGTAAGTCTCGGAGGACGCGAAGGATGAATATTGTGGTATCGCCTACATGCTCGCTCTTTTCGTAGGTGCTGAATGAAGCTTCCAGCTTGGTGTGGAAGGTGATGAAAGCCTGTTCCAAGTTCGCCTTCAGGCGAGACTGGAGCTGTTCTGGATCTTCTTGGCTCAGTGACCTCTGCCTATCTTCGAGCACGTCTTCGTCTTCTAGGCTGTCTAGGTCGTCGTTCCATTTCTGCTTCTTGAGTTGGTCAATTGCTGTCGCTACCTCGTCTACCAGACGCTTCCATTCCTCGTACGACTTGACGACCCTTGAGACTGCGTTATCCCTTCCATGGACATTGTTGACAATTGCTTGCTTGAACGCCAAAGCGCCGTTGCCAAGCCCCATCTCCAGCAGCTTAGCATCCCATAAGCCTCCTTGTCGTTCTACGCCTCCAGATGCAATGACACCCAAAGCTGCCTCGACCTCGGTGTTGACGAGATGCAGCTTGTCAACTCTGGCTTCCAGTATTCCAACCATTCGCTCATTAACAACCTTTCTTAATCCATCAAGCATCACGGATGAATCAAACCCCTTCGCCTTCCCTCCTTCGGCCACCCACTCCTCGAAGGCCTTAGTCCTTAATTCAGCCACAGCGCTGAAGTTCTGGACTGCATCTAATATCTTCTCAAAGCCTTCCAGGAATACTTCAGAGGCCTTCTTTGCCCATCCCTTGAGCGTTGCGACTGCTTGTGGGCCATCCAGATCGTCGTGCCGGATATACGGCGTGAAGTATGTGATTTCGTCCCCAAACCACCTCTCGCATATATCCAGTCGCAAGCCTTCCAGTTCCCTGACACCCTCATCCTTCAGCAAATGATCTCCTTTCAAGTTCAAAAGCGCATCAGCCAGCCTCCTCGGCACTAATGCCTGTACATCAACCAAGGTCTTGGCCAGTAATCCCAACGCGTGTATAATATGTTTTTGCACTCCTCCTTCTCCCAGATCTCCCTCGTCCTGGATGTCAAGAGCAGTCGACATCGCCGCACCTCTCACGTGTAGGAATTGCCTCACCACATCCCTCGCGCCTGAGCTTGTAGCCAGACTGTACGCGCACAGAGCGTTCACCAGCTCTTCCCTATCTCCATCCAGGTTCTCCATTGCCCTTTCAATGGTCCTCAGCAGACGTCGTCGCAGGGACCCGAGTTTCCTCTTCAACTCCGCAATCACCGCTTCTTCCTCCTCGTCCTCATCCTCCCCATCATCACCCAAGCTCTTAGCCAATAGTCTCGAAAGCACCAACGTCTTCGCCGTCGTCACCAGTCGCCTTCCTTTCCTCACTTCTCCCTCTCTGCCCCTCAGCAACCGCCCAATGGCAATCACACAGCCCCCAAGCACCTTAACCCTCGCCGCCCTTCCCAGCCTCCTTTCCGCATCACCATGTCCCGCCCTCGCCCCCAGTTTTCCCAGCGCATCAACCCTGCGCCCAACAACAGCCATCCCGCATCCGTCCGCCACGCCCCCAAGCTTGGTCTCCACAACCTCAATGTCGCGCCGCATATCCACGATCATCTCCGCCGTGCCCAACAGCTGTCGGTACGAGCCGCCCACGAGCGTGCGCAGGCGCGCATTCTTCTCATCGAGGGAGGTATGGAGTTGGCGATGCAGCAGGCGGACTGTGGGGAGGGGCTGCTTGAAGACTTCGGCGGCCGTGGCCGTGCTTAGGTCGGGGGTGGAAGAGGCCATGGCTTGGATGCCGAGGGGGGCCGAGTGGTTGGTGGGACGTGGTGGGGGGTTCACGAATTGTCGGTCTAGGTTATGAGGAAATTTCAGTATAGCATTGGCCGCGCATTTCGATTTCTTTCACGTATGAACCATGTGGGCGAGTTCCACGGTAGCTTGGGAACAAAGTAAGCTGGATAGATGCTATAATCTACGGAGCTGTTATGTTGTCGTTATCCCAGCGGTCCTTTTGGTCCGTGCGCTACTATTATAGCCTCGCCGAACCACAGACTCCAGCCTCGCCTGCCAATATCAACTTGGCATTACAGCACAAAATCAATCTCGGAATTTCAAATACACCATGGTAAAAAACGAATGTACGATTGTTCATAAATAGTAGGATCTGAAACAAATGCTTGCACGATTAAATAAACACAGTTACATTCTCACATTTCTCTCAATAAGCGCCAGCGCCGTCAAAAGCACGGTTTGTATCCACGCCTCATCACCTGTGTCTTCCCAGATCCTAATCGTCCCCTTGTTCTTCCAGCTCAGGCCAATATGGTTTGTATATGTTGCCAACAACTTGCCTGTGGCCTCATCGATAAGCTTCAGGTGTAGCATAGACATCTTGGAGAATATTGACGCCTCCGACGACCCATCGGGGCTGTGAGTACGTTTCCAGAGAACGGCCCTTGAACTGTCCCCGAGTCCAATCTTCAGGCGATAAGTGTTGGAAGAGATCGAAAGATTCTCAAGTCTTTCCCAAGAGGTGGTGCTCAAATTTTCAGGGTCGTCCCCGAAGCCAATGTCAATGTTGTTCGACAAGGGCACGAAAATTGCCACTCCAAGGAGACGCCCTTCCTTTGTCTCGCCCAGACGAAGCTTCACAGCGGGCTTCCCGATGGCGTTGGAGTTTCCAACATAGTGCGTGATTTTTGACTTAGATGTGGGTGTTGACATATGAAGGAGATAGTCGCGGTGATTCGAAGCATGCGTGATCCTATACTCTCGAAACGGCTCGCCACGCTCTGGTACAGCAGTAGATTCCACAGGCGCCGGAGACGTGCTTGATGTCGCTATAGGAGCTCTAGAAGAGCCTTCCATTTTTAATGTCGATGAGGCCTCTGCTGCCATATTACAGTTGGCGGGCGATAGCTCTTGTTCGTTCCACCTTTGTATGAAGATAATTACAAGACTTACTGGCGATTTATCTGCATTCTTGCGATGTTATATAATTTTTGATTGACTTATCTTTGCTCTCAGCCTTGCCAACAGGTAGAGTATGAATCAAAGACACTTGCCGCTTAAGGATGATTTTGCGAAAAAGCCACAGTAATCTTGGGGCGCAGCAACGTGGGTGTCAACCCACCAGCCGATACATGCCACCTTAAAACTTACGTTCTACCACACAACTCGGCGCAGTAGTGACAGATCTGGTACGTGTGTCTCCCAGAAGCCTAAATTAATACTGTCCATAATACCAGTGATTACCGGGATGGCGTAGTGACGGCGATTAATGCTCGAGTGTCGGAAGCTTGGCAGCATTGAAGTATTGGGGGGCGGCTGCCTTGCATTTTCACCTTCGCGGGTTACGAGTCTCACAAAGCAATTATGTAATTTAAGAGCTGGACTTCATTTCATGAATGTGTGACTGTATTGAATGCCTGTATTGAATGACTGCATTAACTGACTGTATGCCTGTACGGAATAGCTGGGTCTGAGTGACTGAGTGACTGAATATAAATTTCGATGAATACCACAACGTGTAATATCGAGAGAAGTCAAGTTCTTATGAATCGTAATGGGTACATAGGCCATCATAGGCAAATCAAAGTAAACCAGCCGCTGCAAATGTAAACACTTCTGCGTTCATAATGAAGCCGAAGCCATTCAGCGAGTCACCCTCGTCATGGAGATCACCCCCGAGCCATTCCACCAACATAGACGTATACCATCGGGCTGTGGGGAGCGCCCGGGAAACAACTGTGAAATATCAAAACGCACCGAATTCATGTCCAAAGCCAGATCAATAGGCGGACATTGCCGGGCCACCAGGTTCTCGTGAGCCATCGCCTCAAAGCCCATCTGTCTGTTTATGCGCCAACACCCAACATTGTTGTTCTCAATGATCCGTAGGCTCCTCAATCCGGTGAGAATCGGGAGGACGAACCTTTCTTGACCACGGATCTTGTGTCTTCTCCTCCGGTGCTGGTACATGTCGTGCTCAATCATTCTCCAAGTCTGCAGGTCAAGTCCCAGGTGGCGTATCTTCGGGAGCTGGGCTGGAGGGAGTGAGTGCAAAAAGTCCAGCACCACTTTCGACTGCTTCTTGACGCGCAGCGGAATCTGCCCTTCCATGTTAACCTGGCCTCTCTTCTCGAACGTGAGAAATAGCACGTCGACGTCAAAGTTGAACAAAAGGCCCCTCCTGGCCGTCGCGTCGCCAAATGGTGATCTCTCGTACACGCGCCTCATAACAGCATTGCTTTGTTTGCATACGAAGCTCTGCGCTGGCCACTTCGTTGGGGACCACATGCGCGTGAACTTTGGGTCGTATTGGATTTCGACGACGCGCGATTCGAAAGAAAACTCCCATATCAGGTCTTGCACAAGGGTCGGGAGCTCGGCAAAGCGCGCGAACTGGTGCGGTGCGACTGAGTGGAATGCGTGGGCGTAGTAATCTCCAAGGTGGATCTCTTCAGGTGAGAGCGTATTGAGTTGTATCATCCTGCATCTTCTGTCGGGCTGGGTGTGGAGCCCAGTCCTTCCTGACCAAAGGGGGCTGGCAGAGACGTTCATGACTCGAAGCTTCGTAGTTCCATCTTCAGAAGGGGCTTTAAGCTTGATCACGGAGCCTTTGATCGTTTTGTCCAGAGTTGTGGCCGGGAAGGCCGTCGTAAAGTTGAAAGAGGCGTTGCCGAACCTATCGACCGATTCCTTGTCCGGACTTGGGAAGTTAAGCTCGTTTGATTTTCCGAATGTCATAAACTCCACGTCGCTCAAGCGTTGCATTATCTCTTGGGGGTGTGCCTTAAAGGCTGCCTCAAGGATCGCGTTAGCTCTAAAAATTGACGCTGTTTTCTCCTCTTCGGATGGATGCTGGTATCTTTCCAATCCCGGAATAACTCTATCGAACACGTCCCTCTTTGTTGCCGAGTACGGAGTGAAGTATACTGTGGGATTGAACACGGCGGATCGTCCCAGTGCCGACGTGGTGAGATTTTTCCCTTGCCTAGTCTGCACTCTGCCGCCTGTTATCATATCCTCGACGTCCGAATCCATTTTCTCCACGAGCTCTTCATCCTCCCCCGAATCCATATCATCCGCGAGATACCAAGATTTTTTTACCTTCTCATCATCCGGGCTGGGCTCTGTTAGTCCGGCAGCTTCGTACAACGTCTTTGCCGCGGCGGCCTCCATGCGTTGTCTGAACCTGGCAGCATCTCTGTGCCCACGCTGGAGTTTCAGAGATTCGACTGCTGGGTCGATGCCGTGATGCTTCAAGTAGGCTTCAAGGCACCCGTCAATGGTTGTTCCGTCATGAAATGTCAGCTTGCGGATCCGCTTTACAGCCTCTCGGTTTGCGAGATCAACATCCTCGATGCATCTTTTTGGTGGCACTGTGATGGGGCATTAGCCATATTGAAAAGTGGTATCAATCCAAACTCAGAACTCACTCTTGAGGTAGATGCAGGCTTTGAGGCTGCTCGTGGACAAAGGAACTAGTAGTAAGAACAAACTAGAATAGTTGGAGTAGTATAAGATGTGGATATAAAGATTGATTTTGGCAGGTCCATGCCAATGAATTAAAGGGGATAAGAGAAGGGTGCGTGAGACGGCTGGGTTCGGATAATTAACCGACGAAGACCAGTGATTGATTCATGTGAGGATCTTAAAGAACAGAGATTGAGATATCTCTCGCCTGGGTTCGCGCCTGTGGGTCGCGGAGGCTAGGTGGGTGAATTTGTATCGAGTTGGAAAGAACCGGGGCGGGCGCTTCAAGCGTAGCTCAGGGGGTCTATTAGAGGCGCACGCCAGGAGAGTAACGGTACCATCTACTTGCTTCTTGAGAAAATCTGAATTATAATAGCAAAAATGTTTCGCCTATAACTCCTGAATTCACCTCGAAGTCAGCCAAACCTATATGCCAAGCTAATGGCTGTCCCAACTCCTCTCATTTTGCAAATATCCTCCAAACATTAACGGGCATATGAGCTGATATAATACTTTGCGATGTTAGAAACAGTATCCTCATTTATGCCAGGTTAAACTCACCGTGAGGACGGATTCTTTTGCACCGGGGTCTTCATAGTTCGTCAGGTATACGTAAAGGATCAACGCATGGTTGTCCACAAAACCTGCAATATATCAAAGTCAGTATACATTCCAATTCATCATCATACAACAACATACAAGCAATAACCTTCCCACCCAGCCTTCCCACACTAAGAACCCGACTCCAATCCTTCCCATCAATTCTCACCGTCGCCCACGCATCCGGCCCCGCAGCCCTCATCTTCTCCGTCGGCAAATCATCCACATCCCCGTCGATCTGATTCGGCTCCAAATCCGGATTCGTCAAATCATTCCACACGCTCTCAATATTCAGCGCATCCGTCGTAATACTCAGCTTCAAACTCCCATGCATATTCGCGCTCAGCTCCAACTTCGGCGTATTAGCAGTACTATTCACAGCCGCCGCTGTATTGGTCGTCGTCGCGAATGCGAGCTTTGTGAACCGGTCCGAGATGGCTTTGAGTTGCAGCAGCGGCGGGAGGAGGATATGCACATCCGAGTCGCGCACTTTGGGCTCGTGGATCCCTTCTACGCCTTCGGGGGAGAGGACACGGATGGGGATTTCCTGGGTGACGATTGTTTCACGCTCGGCGGCACTGCGGGCGTCGAGACTCTCTTCGTGGAAGTCGTCGTCGGCGAAGGGGTCGTCATCGCGGCGGTTGCGGAGGAAGCCATTGCTGTTCCCGGCGCTGACGGTGTTGGTTATGATTGTCAGGGAGAGGATCGCATCACCATCTCTCTTTGTGAGGCGCAGAGATGCAGATGTGGCGTTTTCTGCGGATCTGAGGGCTGTTTGGAGGGGTGCCAGGGGAAGCTCGATATTGATGGTGTTGTTCTCGATGCGCGACTGGACCGAGTACTCGTAGAATAGAGAGTCAATTGAGATACAGCTGCATCCATATTAGTTGTCTCTCTCTGCTATGTAGATTTGAGGAATCATACGCCCAGACCTGTGATCCCTGCTCGGGGATTATAGTGAACCGCACATTTTCATCGTCCAGCCTGACCCAGGCAATCTTCCCCAGGGTCGCCAGAGACGCCGTTAACTCTAGAAATCGCGTCAGAAGAGGTACGTAGCTAAATTCAGGACAGCATAATTACTAGAGAATGTCTTTATATTCCTTAGCGAGGTTTTAAACCTCATTGTCACGGCTAAGGGGGACGATGAGTCTAGAGGTGACGTTGGCCACAGCCGCGATAGGCGCGATATTGTTAAAGAGCCGAAACAGGCAGCGACACCATCACAAAAAGTTCCAGAGCAAACATATCATCAAAGAAATTAAACTACAATAATTCTCACAGCCTGTATAAATCAGCAGGGTCCATAGTTTAGAACTTTATAAATCATCCCCTGCACATTATAGTTCCGTACCTGACTTTCCAAGTACATGACTTTGCGACCACATGACTTTGCTGGCACATGGACGATAGCAGGCTACTGTCTCACTCCTCCTCCAGCACATTTCACTCACATCCAAAATCACCACAAAGTAAAAAATATTAATATAATCATTCCAATGTAAATTTCATTAACTAATTCAGACACCTCTAATGTCCTCGCAAACACCTTAAAAGCATAACTAAGAACCCCCAATGCCCATCCTCGCATATGCAGAACAGTAAATCATGTAAATTAGATCTCTCTCATCTCCCTTCAAAGCCAAAATGGCTTGTGTGCCATATCATTGCTTACAGAGCGTAAACTGGGTTGGGGCCGATGTTGGGGAAGTCGGTGACGAGGTTAACATCGTTGAATCCGAAGAAGGCATCAACCTGTTTTGGGACATTGACAACAGTCATAACAGCATATCCATACTGGTCGTTGTAACCCCACGAGATGACCCAGTCGACCTGCTTCTGGCAGACGGCGGTGTAGAAGCTCTGGGTTGGGGCACCCTCCTGGGTCAGGTAGCAGTTGGTCTTCTCAGAACCGTCGTTCTGGTTGATCTGGAAGGAGTAGTTGCAGGTAGCGATGTTGCTGGTTTGGCAGGCTGGTGCGCGTCAGTCTTTTGTCCAGCAGCTTCATAGTAGGATTGAAGGGATGGGGTTAGAACTTACTCCTGTGAAGTCCCTCAACAGTCCAGGCTCCAAGGTTAGCTGCGGCATCGCGGCCGATAACAGCTGCACCGGCAGCCTTCTTCTTCTCCCAGGTCCCGACAACCAGAGAAGGCGAAGTGTGATCTGGGGTCACAACCTTGCCATCAGCGAGCTCAGCAGCTGTGTATCCAAAGAAGGCGTTCAGCGAGGTCTCGCGGTTAACTGGGACAATCACGAAGAAGTTTCCAGGCTGGTCGTACCCGACGTTGACATACACGGGTGAGTTAGCCGCGCAGTGCAAGTTGGAGGGGGAACTCCAGCGGGCCTTGCGGGTGCTGTCGGCGATATCGGCGAAGTCGCAGGCGTCGACGCGGCCGGAGTTGTTGTCCTTGATCTTGAACTTGTAGTTACAGGTGTTGGCGCTATCGTTGCAGGTGCGCACGAAGCCCTGGAGAGTCCAAGTGCCTTCGGCGCGGGCTGAGTTAACGGCCGGGGCGGCAGCGGCAAAGGTAGCGCCAGCGAGGGCGAGGATGAAGGAGTAGTGCATTTTGAAGGTGGTGGTTTGGGTGGTTGTTTGACGGCGAGTGTGTGTGTGAGAGAGACTGATGCTTGAGATGAGACTTTGAATGCTTGATGCAGGGAAAAAACACCTCAACACCGGACAAGCAGCTCGTCTTTATAGGAAACCCTCCCATCACCAGGCCACCGACCGAAACATTCTCCTTCGGGCCAAACCTCGAATCCCCTCGTCCCCAAACGAGCTCCCCTCCCCCCCCAAGCCTCGTAACCGGACAGCAGCATCTATTCTATCCCCGTCCCACCACGCAGGGCAATGATCATCCCCTCAATACGAGGCTCCGTCCCCCCGGCCCCCCTCCCCACACACGCTCATTCGCTGCCCTACGCCCCCAGCTACGCCGCCCCGAGCTCCCGCCAGCCACATCAGCAAGCGGGCGCAGTGGATCAGCGCTGCCATGGCTGCTAGCATCGTCGTAACCAAGCACTGACACTGCCAGTCAATGCAATCAAGAATTCTTCACTGCCGGTTGGATAGCTCATGACGTCCCAAGCGAACGTTGCATCGTCTCCGCTCCCCGCTCGTTGGCACTCGTATCCGCCGATCAGCTGCCTAGCTGCCTACCCTTCCCAGCTCGCGTATGCATCTGCTTGTCTTACGTACGCCGAGTCCAGCTCCCTTCGCATTCTCCCATCCCCCTGCCCTTTTCTTTCCCTCTCCATTCTCCGTCGGCGACAGCTGGGTTCGTACACCCCGCGTCCGTATCTGTCGTGCCCCATCCCCCACAACCACCACCGGCTACCTTACGCCTTCCGCGCGGCACGGGAACGGCGTCAGACGGCCCCATCGTCGGCTTAGGTGAGAGAGAACCAGAAAAATAAGCTTCCGCCTTCCGTGACGTAGCGCGATCGGCGCGATCAGCGTTGAGTACGAGATGGTCGCTGTCAACGCCCATCTAAGGTGGTTTAGCGTCGGAGGCACCAGGGGAGATCTTAACCATATGAGGGTCTGGGATGGATTTAGAAATACTTGGCCACGAATGAGGGCGGTCGGTTGGTGTAATGTGGGGATGTGGGGATCGGTGGTTGCTATATTGGGCGTGTCACGGGAATACGGGTAGATTTTTTGTCGGGGGTTGGGTTGGTGATGATTTTTCGAGAACCGAATGAATGCATGAATGAACTCTGATTGTGCGTTTATTGGTTACCCTACGGAACGGAGAAGGGTATTGTTTTCAAACTGTGGATGAGATGCTGATATGAGCTGAGATGCGGCTGCTTTGTTGTTGGTCGGTGTTGTCTGTAGCTGTGAGACACGTACTATACTATACGTCAGCGCTATATCGTTATTTTTGGCAATCTCAAATTTACTTTCTCTTATTTTTTACCGTATCCCATTTCCTATGGTCGACAATGTTGCATTCACCGCTGCTCAGCCAGGTATCACGTCGCATCGAACCGTTCACGGCGTTTACGAGGTGAGGCTGAAGATTATTTCTATTTCCATAATTTGATATTTGATATGCAATAACCTAACCATACGCAACAAACTTCCTACGTATCCCGTCTCCACACCTGCCAAGGACTCGCTGCATCTCTCTCCGCTCAGGAGGTGAGGCTGAGGAAATACCACGGATTTGATATATCGGCCAATATTTGCCCATGCTGCCAAACGGCAAAAATAAATAACAAAATAACATACAACAGTACCTAAAGAGATCCCAGAATTTGGTGTATCGCCCTATATTTGCCTTTGCAGAAGAGCAAAAAATAAATAGCAAACAAAAAAAACATTACAACAGTGGGTATTCGCTGGTGGTCACCCACCCAACTACTAATCCACCGATCTCAAGCAATCCTCTAGATAATAGTTAAATCGGTGCCATCCAGCCTAGCGGGTGAGCCTCGCCGCCCTTACCCTTATTTTGTGATCGCGACCATCTACCTTGACCACCTAAAAGTGGGTCCATTTTTGACAACGCGTCGCACCGCGACAGTGGACGCCCACGGGTAAGTAGGGTGAGTGGGTGAGCATGCTAAGTAAGGTGAGCAGGGTGAGCAGGGTGTGACGGCGTAATGGGCACCAACCTTCCAACTTCCAATCAATTGTCAACCACGATAATGGCGAGACGTAGGAGCCTCAGGTTGCTACTAAGAGACGGGGCAAAGGGCAGTGGGAGGGACTTGAAGTTGCTCACGGAGAATATGAAGCAGATCCGGCAATTGATTCAGGAGAGCACGACTCTGTAAGCTGGCGCAGAAGCAAAGGTGATAGAACAGCAAGGTCAGACAAAGCGCATTGGTATTCAATACAAATCGAGACGAATGGCAGATAAATTGCAACCAGGGCAGATCTATAACTCCGACACATCCCTCATAAAAGTAATACTACCCCACCGTAGACTCACCTTGCCCTCCTTCAAATCCTCCAACTCCTCCGCCATTTCTTTCTCCACAACACCAAACAGTCTTTTTGCCTCGACTGTAGTCGGATCATCGTCTCCCAATTCTTCACTCGCCATCCTCGCAAACATCCGAATGACATACCCCGCTTCCTCCAGCGCTCCCTGCCTGAGCAATTCTTTCCCCATCCGCAATCCTTCCTGACGTCGCATCACCGCAGGCGTACTTCCATACAGCAACTTGAACATTTCCTCTTTCTTTTCTTTGTACGCTTCTCCGACCGCTTCATCATAGCAACAAGGCTGTCGGTGGAAGATCTCGAGTAGCAGGGTAGCGTGTACAGTGCTCAAGCTCTTCGGCCCAAACACCTTTTCCGTCGTCTCCAAAATCCGTACGAGGTACGCCTTGGCTTCGCCATGGGTAGCATGATCTTGCAGAAGAAGCATCACCTTCATTTTGCGCATCCACACATACATGTCCTTGTAATGCACCCGTGCAATGTCAGCTTCAGAGAGATCGACGGAAGGATACATCAGTTTGTCTACCAGGGCCGTTGCTTCTTCAGTTTCCCCTTGCTTCATGAGTAGCCGAAAGAGCTCGAATGATGCACACTCATACTTCAGATCGCCTGGGGTGTGCTGAGCTATAGTTTGGCGGAAGAAAACCATTGTGCTTTGGATATTGCCGGCCAGTCGGTCGCGTGCAGCTAGAACCTGCTGGGATTCAAGGGCTTCTGGCATTGGAGTCCCTCGGAAATGACAGACGATATAGGTCAGTAGCCACATTAGAAATGCCGACACCCGAGACTTCCAAGTACTTTCGAGTGGCAGATGGCTGATGCGATAATACAATGAGCTCAACTCTGGCTTTCCACGCCCAACGTATGCCGCAGCCACCGCTCTTGTGAGCTCAGAAAGTAGTGGAGTGAGATTAGGGCTCGGGTTTCTGTAGATCTCCTTTAAACAAGACTGGTCGAAAGTCGTGGCAGGCCGCGTTCCATCTTCGATTTGCTTGAGTGCTGCCATTGCCGATGGCGTCATTTGTTTCTTGAGATACTGTCTTATACACAAGTCATGCACCTCGTCTTCAAAATTGGAGTACGCTCCACAGATCCCCCGCACAGTCGCAGCAACTCCCAGCGTTATGGCCGTATATTCCGTATCCTCGGTATTTTCCAAACTGTCCATGACCATTATTGAGTACATATGTAGCTCCTGCATTAATCCAGCATCTCTCCACATAACAATATGCGAATGCATTAGAAAGGTGAGGCAGAACCATATCTCTGTCGACGGGAGGCCATTTTCTGGCTGCTTTAACCTATCTTTCACTGTTTCTAAGACGTGCTTGACGTGAGAGAAATGAGATCTCTCAAATGCATTCGCTTTTGTAAGCGTAAAGAGAGTATATGAAGAGAAATGAATCCATCTCCATTGATCGACCTGAGAAAGCCTCGCTTGCACACATTGATGGACGAGCCCATGCATCGAGATAAATGCGCCTTGTTCCGTCCTGCGAATCTGAATGAGAGAATAGGAAAGTAAAACCTTTTTCGCGTCATCAAAATCATCTGAATAGTCTTGATTCCAGTATTTGTGCATCTCTGTCACATGCTTTGAGACTAAGAGGCTTTCAGGTACAGCTGTCCCATCCAAAGCGCTTATCCAAGCAAGTAGATATTGTGCTTTAATGTTACGCTTGATAATGGCTGTTCGGGTCACCATATAAGTTGCCATCATGGATGATTTATGGCGACTAAAACGTGGAGATTCTTCGAGGACTTCCTTTTTTCTCTTCTCGAATTCCATCAAATAGTCCTCGGGCCTGGATGCCATGTCGTTGTTATGCACATAAGCACCTGCATGCTCAACAGCCAGAGCAAGGCGCCCAAGCTTGTTTACGATCTCGGTACAGACGGTCATTTGCTCCTTGGTCGGGTTTGCGATGCAGGCTTTCTGAAGGAACAGCGCTTCAGCATCTTCCTTTTTCATTTCTCCGAGCTCAATTGTAGCAGGACAAAAATTAGCTGCACCGCGATCCTGACTAGTGAGTATGATATGGCCCTTATTTCCATGAGGTATATACTCTTCAATGCTGACTCCATCGAGGTCGTCTGCATTGTCAATAATAAGAAGCCAATCCCCATTCTCTTGTTTTCGAAGCCAAGATTTGACAGCCTCGATTGCTGCAACCTGAGCAGCAACGTCTGTTTCAGCCAGTTCCTTTCCAACAGCTTCGGATAGACCAAGGTGGCTCGCAATATCAGCGTAACCTCTCCGAATTTCGGAAGTGTCTTTGGCATTGACAAAGAAGATCGCAGAGAAATCTTGACTGTACTGCAAAGCATAGTTGACCGCAACTTCGGTTTTGCCAGCGCCACCAATTCCCCAGATAACGGCTTGGCGTCGTTTTACTGAATTTTCCGCCGTCATGTACTGTCGCAGCTTTGCAAGCTCCTCTTGCCGGCCGGTGAAGTATGAGTTCGACATATCTTTGAGCATATTAATGGTGATTTTCTTGACCTTGCCTGTGATCGATGTTTTTGGTTAGTAGGTTCCACCAAGCAGTACCAGTGGCGTATTACCTGACACAACTGAGAAGGTATTAGCAAAATTAGATCAATCAATGGGCCAGACGAAAATAGGACGAATTCATTATGTTTCTCAAATACAGAAATTAGAGAACCGTACCCCTTTTCTGTTCATCATCTGTCTCCCACCGATGGTCTATTTTGATCGCCGCATCTTCCATCATTAGCAGAAGATGCCCAGATATTTTCTCATAACCATTATCGTCCCGTGACAGAAATCTGACCATATTTCGATGGTCAGCCATGATTGCCACTGCTTCTCCATCAGCAACTCCCGGAACCATTGCAGAGCCTATCGGTACAATCTGCGGCTCTTGTTAGAAGACTATATTAGCCCAGAGATCTTGCCTCTTACTATCATTGACTTGCCAAATGCAGTCGGCGTCGGCAGAGTCTCGTAAGCAAATTTCGTCGTAAACTGGTTACTTATGGTCGCAAACTGGCCCAACTGTTGATGCAGCAGCTGTGAATCCCTTTCCAGATTTTTGATAAATTTGGAATCAGCTTTGACGAATATGGACGCTATGTCGATGATTGCCCTTCCCAATGCGACTCCGTTGCCGCCTTGATGAGGAGTGCCCATGAAGACTATTCCATAAGTCGAGAGTGCGATTGCCTTGTGGTCTTCGAGTGCACCGTTCCTCGCAGCATCTGAATGGATCAAAGCCTAGACAAATAAGTATCTCCCTGCAAACTAATGTGAGGGAAATGGAACCTACGCTTTTCACAACGATACCTCCCAAGCTGTGAGCGATGAAAATGATAGGACGTCTCTGCGTCTACATCGGCGTTAACAATATCGATGCTGAGTTGGATAAGGTTAATACTTTTGTAAGCCGTCTTTTTAGACACAAATCGCTGATGAGGGTCCTTCCATGGTCATATATATGCTGCTGGTCAATGCCGTGGGTACCACCAAACACATCTGCGTTGTATCCCCAACTAAAGATCCTCGCATTTGGGAGATCAGTGGGAAGTAGATCTCGCAGCCAAAGAACATCATTTGCGGCAGTCCATGTCTTCTCTCGGTGGCCATTGAGTCCATGAAGAGCCACGATGCTCAATCCAATATTTAGCACGCGGTTTCAAGACACCAAGGTGAGGACGACTTACTCAACGATGGGGTCAGCTCCTTCAGCAAAGATCGCGAGTCCGAGCGATTTTGTTTCCGAGAGCGACTGCGAAATGACAGTCGACTTGGAATATTTGGATGATCGAGGGATGATCTGCCAAGGAAGCTTAGCAGCCGCTCATTCTGTAGCGCAATCTCAGCTTACTCGAGAGATACCGTCGAAGAGGTTTTTAGCAGGTCTCTCCATCGTGGATCTCAATAGTGCGTGAGATCGCGACGCGATGAAAGAGCCAAACGGAGAATGACAGACCAATATTCCTGAAGACCTACCGCCCTGACCTACCTGGACGCAAGATAAGCGCCCGAGGTCGCTTATGTTGACCTGGCCGCAGTCGCCAGACCAGGTAGAAAGCGGATTGGATACCAGTCAGTGCCACTCTCTCAGGTGCCAAGACGTCGTCGTCTGCAGCCCTGTGCAATATTTCTTGACATGGGTAAACTCAACCTGGTATGTGACCGATACCCCATCGCTAAGACGTTTCGTACAGAGCTAACATCTGTGCAGTTGAAGTGTCGCAATATGCAAAGTCAAGCTCGAAGCCTCTAATTGAAGAATCTGGTCAGTCCTCGGAAATGATATTTACCATCAGACGATAATAACTCCAAAACACCCCCTGCGAGGGTTAATACACAACATGTCGGTAATAAGCCCTGCTATAGATGAAGTATATATTGCAGGGGCGCACTCATCAGATCACCCAGAAAAAGAGACGTGCTTCGGTGTTGATACGAAAATGACGCGAAAGTGACGCCAAACTGACACGAAAATGTTGCTTCGCCTCACTCACCCTGCTCGCCCTGCTCACCCTTCGCCTCACCCTTCAGGCGGCAATGGGCCCCGATTCCGCGCTATGCCTATTAGCACGATTGAGGCTATCGTCTAGGTATTTAGAAAACAAAATCAAAAATATCAAAAAATAGCAAAAAAACATACAACAGTGGGTATTCGCTGGTGGTCACCCACCCAACTACTAATCCACCGATCTCAAGCTTGTGTATGGCAGAGCGGACGGGATGCCCAATTCTCTTGAGTCTATGGTCGTATGTAACAGTTTCTCTCTTAATGGGATATAAGTATACCATTATGCGCTAAGGTATATAGATACTTTAGTTACAGTCCTCTTCTACCTTGCACCTTTCCTATAAAAGCAGCTAAAAAAGAGAAAAGCAAAAACATACAATAGTAGATATTCGCTAGTAGGATGGTTGGTTAGCTTAGTGCTTTTACTTGTATTGCCTCTTCTAGCTCTAAAATCTACATATAGGCCTAGAGTGCACGTAACCCTCTAGGCTGACACTAGAGCCTCCTTACAACTAAATAAACCTGAAAATCAGCGTATATAGCTGTGCTTTGCTCATCTCTCCCCTACCTCTCGGCGCAACCAACGCCTAAGTTCTACAGAAACTCACCCTGGATCCTAGATAGACCGACCTCAACTATGGCGGCACCGTAGACGAGAGGGTCTTCGAACTATGCACAATATTGCTATCGGCTTGGCCGGAGAGAAGAAGGACCTGCGCAAGAGCGATCAGGACAGGCTCGAGCTCAACACCAAGCGCGATTGGATTGAGGAGGCTGCTGAGCTCGGTATTCGTGGAGCAGCCGCTCGCTGTTGTTCCAGCGCTGTTGAAGCAAACTCTGCAATCACGTTGTCAGGTTCTCGGCTGTAGTCAATCGTGATGGCACATAACACGGAAGCCGGAAACAACCCGAGCAACCCGTAGACCTTGTCATGAGGAGATGAGCAATTCCCACATTGTGCAAGAAGCTTCAGCTCCCGGATGAAAAGCGTCGTTTAGTGAACTTTCTATGTCACCTGGCTCTAGTGTCCTCCAAAGTGTAATTAATGCTAGGAGGTCCAATTTCGGCCTCAGCTCCTCTAGGACTGTCTAGACTCGGAATGGGTGACGAGAATATCGCCTACAGCTTGAAGAGTCGATAAGTAGAACACAGACTCTCCCTAATGTACGGTCGATGTCGTAGGGCTGACTGTCAGCTCCTGGATAATCCATAGTCGAGACCAGTACTCCTTCCGAAACATGAACGACAACTCTACCCGGACTATATCGCGTAAATGCAGCCTGCCAAATCCCAGTTCATCGTTATCGTCGGAATCTGCGCAGTTGTATTGGTCAAACACTAGTTCATCGACATCCTCTACTAATTCCTTAAGCTGTTCTTCTTCATCCTCTGCGGCTCCCTAGCTGCGATCCCGGGCCCTAAGAAGCTCCTCTAGAGCGCCCCTGCCATATTTTCTAAAGATCACCTCGCAAAGAACGAGTCCTTCCCCCGGTTTGTGCAGCCCAAGAATCTTCAGGTCCTCGTGTTCGTTCGTCCAGGCTATAACGGAAAAAGCCCGCCCAAATATATTCTTCACACGTATCACGTGGCTATTCCGGTCAACGATGTCGGCCTAGTTGATACACAGGGCGTCCGCCAAGACTTTCATACCGAGTTTGCATTCGAGAGTCTCCCGTAAGTCCCCCAGAGCCGCCTCTAGATGCTTACTCACAGCCGTGGCAATACCGTCCAGGAAAATTGTGGCCTTCTCCCCCGCGTAGTCTCCCCATGTATAGCTCAGGCAGGTGTAATCACAGACAATGCGGGGTAGCTAGGGACGGAGTGAGCTAATGACGCGGGAATGGGTCTCAGAACATTACAAGTCCATGTGAGTGAGCCCTAGCAAATATCTGTTGCTAGTATTTTTTGTTTTGCTGTGACTTTGCTTTGGCTGTGACAAAGGAAGATGGGTCAGTGTGTGTGTGTCGATGTGCTTGTTTAGCCACAGACTAAGAAGGACTGTTTTGAAGTAGGGGGTTGAAGATACTAATGAGATCATTTCGTAAGTGATAAGAAATTATGTTGAGGTTTGCTAAGATTCCTACCTCGAAAATGTGATGTTGGAGAGATGTATGAGTGTCTAGCTATGGGTCTAGACTCTATCCAAGGAGAATCTCAGATAGGTACAAGCATACACCAATTCTGCACGAAAACGGATGTGCCAAGTCTAAGCTTCGCGTTGAAGGCGAGAGCTTGTAGTATTGCTGTTTGGTATGCTCCTTGATGGCCATAAAAAGATATTCTAGACGTTAGAGGGGGAAACAAGAGAAAACGTAAAATTTGTGTAAAAAGCCAGAGATTGTTCTATCTCTGACTGTGAACTATTTGCCTAGGATGTATTTGTGGCTTTTAAATCGATGATTCGATTCTAGGCGAAGGAAGGAGGTTGAGCTGATGATGAGAAGAGACAGAGGATGTTCTGAGAATAAGAGATTCAATACCAGGGATAGGCGCACTAACAAAACTACATAAGTTGAAATCAGCGTATATTTTGGGACTCCGGCTGATTGAACATCAGGTATTAATTGGGAGATAATTATACTAAATAGGTGCAGCAATACATGCTATTCTCTCGCCACTCTTCTGGAATCTCGCGGAAACGACCACGGAGTCGGCGTGAGCAGAAGTCGACAAACTCCGAAACACATATAACTTTAAATATTAGGGCCAATGGACCGAGTTCATTTATGTACTTCAGCAGTTATTGCACTCTGTAGATGCAACAATCTGTGGGATACCCTCCTTTAGATAACCATCGATGTAAGCTTTTCCAAAACATTATAACTTTGAGTGTGCTCCAGAACAAAGTCTTGCACCACCATCCACAGAGATATCTTCGCCGTTTCTGAAGGTTTGTGTTAGCTTTATAAAAGGAATGGCTCCTGGCGTTACTTACATATAACTTCCTGCAGGGGAGGCCAAATATACCATCACACCAGCAATATCTTCTGGAATGCCCAATCTCTTCCTAGGATTTGAAGCATTTAATTCCTCCTCCCCTCCTAACTTCTCAATGAGACCAGCCGCAAGCTTACTCGGGAAGAAACCTGGTGCGACAACATTAGTAGTGATATTGCGAGGTCCGAGTTCGACCGCAAGATTTCGTCCCAAATGCTAAATACTTAGTCAGTACTCGCATCCGCAGAAGGATACTTTGGATATACTTACATGTGCAGCAGCCTTGGAGACTGAATACATAATCGTGCCATTCTCTCCAACATGAGGGACGTTGACACCAGCCGTCGAGCTGACAATGATAACTCTGCTAGGATCTCTCCGCGTCCCAGCAGCCTCTAACAATGGCAAGGATTTCTGCACCAAAGTGAATACTCCTCGAACATTCAAATCTAATATCTTGACACTACTCGCATCAGGCGCATCCTCGAATTTTGAACCCCAGGTCGCTCCCGCATTCGGGACCAGAATGTCCAATTTCCCTTCAGTCTTCTTGATCTTCTCAACCAACGCAATAATTTCGTTCGTGTTCGCTACATTGGCAGCAATGCCGACCGCAGATCCACTGATCCCCGGAAGAGCGTTGAGTTTTGCAACGGCTTGATCGATGCCATGCTCACCCCCAGCCTTACGCGCGGTGATGATCACCCGGGAAGCGCCAGCTTGGAGAAATGCTGTTGCAGTGTGAAGGCCAAGACCGCGGGAGCCTACCTTGAATGTCAGCTGGAAACTCGGCCTCCCTCACCTAAAATTAAAAGGGTACAGCCAATAAATGTAGACATACCACCAGTGATGAGCGCAACTTTACCGTCGAGGCGGAACAGTTTATTGAAATCCTGGAATTGGGACATGATAATGCTAGCTGTGTGCCTCTGGTGGTCCGTTTTGGAGTTGTGGGTGATGTATACTTAGAGTATGGCGGGCAAATCAACAGTCAATTGAAGGTTCTAGCACAGAGGAAATATCCAAGTTGGAAGAATTGTATTTCTGTGACCTTGAGGGTAAACGAACCCCGAAATACGCCCGATTACTTGGAGTTACCTCGGAAATGATTAGGCGATGCCTACCGTATTATAGCCACGGCTCGACGCTTTCCGCGCCAAAACATAACCTTTGGACCTTTGGACCTTTGGCTAGCCGAGGCTGACCAGCGCAAGGCTGTGGATATCTATGTGTACATAGTTGTCATGATAACCAAGTAACAATATTCTTTTGTACCTAATTTCTTTCCATTCGTGCACGTTAATTTCATCCTCATCAAGATGCCGTTCAAATCCCTCCACCCAGATCTAAGTATTCCAGAAACTGACGTCCTAACGTATCTCTTCCCTCCACTTGAGACGCCGAGCAAAGATCCACTATGGATCGATTCGAAAGACCCAAGCATCTCGCTATCGCCAGCAGAGCTCTTTCTTTGGGTTAGGCGCCTCGCCCTGGGCCTCGAGCGAACAGGTGCCAAAAAGGGAGAAGTTATTATGATTTACACACCAAACCACATATACGTGCCAGTCGCATATCTGGCGATCTTGAGCGCAGGCTATGCCTTCAGTGCCGCAAATCCCGCCTATACTTTGCGTGGTGAGAAAGGGGTCTTTCGAGAACATGGAGCATGAGCTAATAAGAACAAGAAATGATCCATCAAATTAAGAACACCGAAGCAAAGGTAATCCTTGCTCATCCAGATATGATGGAAACTGCGCTCGCGGCGGCCTCAAAATCCGGGGTCCCTTCTTGTCGCATCTTTCAGTTCTCAGATTCCTACTGCCCCCCACTTAAAGGTATTAAGGACTGGACAACTATGGCTGCTACCCCACAAGAAGGCGAGCGGTATATTTGGAGGAAGCTCACGCACAAACAATCCAAAACCGTAGTTGCAACAATCAACTACTCGTCTGGAACCACTGGACCACCAAAGGGAGTTTGCGTCAGCCATCACAACTTGATTGCGAATGTCGAACAAACGATATACATGCGCTTTCAAGAAAAGCCGTACGCATACGCCAATCGCCCACAAGAGCGATGGATTGGCTTCCTCCCGCTTTATCATGCATACGGCCAGCTTTACACAATACTCATGGCCGTGAAATTGAAGATTCCGGTCTACGTTATGAAACAATTCGTTTACCGCGATTTCCTGCAAGCCATCCAAGATTACAAGATCACAACCCTTCAAGTCGCACCACCGATTTTGGTCATGCTTGCGAAGAGAGCCGAGACAACCGAGTTTGATATCAGTAGTGTGAAGGATGTGCTATGCGGTGCAGCGCCGCTGTCAAAAGAGTTGCAGAATGAGTGCATGGCGCGCTTCGGATTTAACGTCGTGCAAGGGTGGGGGATGACCGAGGTTACATGCGGTGCAATTCATGTGCCTGGGGGGAGGAGAGACGACACAGGAAGTGTGGGTGAGCTGGATCCGAATTGCGAGTGCAAATTGCTGGACGATGACGGAAATGAGGTTGGTGTTGGAAAACCAGGAGAGATGTATATCCGGGGCCCAAACGTCTGCCTTGGTTACTGGAAAAACGATGTTGCCACAGAGGAATCAATCAGTTCGGATAAGTGGTTAAGAACCGGTGACGTGGCGGTTAGGAATGAAGCTGGATCCTTTTGGATTGTGGATCGTAAGAAGGTTCATACTCGGAACAGCCCTTCTCTTTGGATACGTTTTGTTGACAACGACAATTTAGGAACTCATCAAGGTAAACGCATTACAAGTTGCTCCTGCTGAGCTTGAATCTGTTCTTCTTGAGCATGAGGATATCGCTGATGCTGCCGTGGTTGGTATCACCCTACATAGCGAAGAATGGCCAAGAGCATACGTTGTTATGCAAGAGCATGCGAAGGGCAAGGTAACACCTCACGATATCCAGCAATGGATTAAGCCTAGAGTAGCAAAGCACAAATGGCTTGTAGGAGGAGTAACATTTATCACAGATGTGCCCAAACTTGCTAGCGGAAAAATTCAGAGGAAAGTTGTGAAAGATTGGGCAAAGGAAGATGCAAAGATATTAGAGACTAAAACCAAAGCAAGATTTTAGAAGCACATGAAAAATGAAATCATGTTATTTTTCGAAAGTAATTTCTTTACATTAAAGTTGGCCGCTCCGCCAAAGCAAGTAGCTGTAGTTAGGAATGCATCATCAGGTGATAAGAAGCCCAATTTTAATGATCAAGACCTCCATCCAAATAGTGTCTCAATCAATTGTGACTCGAATCTTCATCGTCGAAACCAACCTTCGCCTCTATATGGGCCGGGGTACGCAGTTAGCTCTTGCGGAAGCAGTCGGCGTGCACCAGCGGTTGTTCACCGCCACTTGACTATGGCAAATTTTACTATTGTTATAGCTATGTAAACTCATTCATGGAAGACCCTATACTATCTCAAGCCCCTGAGTGGCTTACTTCATACATCTAGCCTTGAAAACCGGACGTCAATTACTATAATTGAAGCTGTATCTGCAGCTTGGGAGGCATAAATATAGTAGAGAAAGCTTTGGCTATATAGACTTCTAAAGCTGAGTGGGAAGCCGAGAAACAGCTTTTGATGGAAGCCCGAGCCGCTGGCATAGCTGTTGCTCAGTGGGCAACAGAAGCGAGGGTTGGTTCCGACAATGATAAATTCCAGCTCACAAATCTAAATAGCGCCCGTACGGAACACCAAATTCTGCCAATTTGCATTTATCCTCATCTTGGTGGGTGCGATAAGCAAGGATGTAGAACCCCTGCACTAAAAGCGTTGTCTTGTAGTTTCCGGGAATGCCAAGAATGCGGGGAATGTGGAGTACGGGTACGTTTTTCCGACCTTGAGGAACTACTTCCCCGCATTTTGTTAGAATAGTGTCGGAGGCAGCATAGCCTCGACAGTCGCAAAAAGAGGCCCTAGAACAGTTTTGGGATGCCTAGTAAGTGGATATTGTGATATTCCAGGTAAATATCGTTGGATAGCCGAGTTATGTGGTTCGACTTTGTTGAGGAGCTGAGGAAAAATAGCCGGGATTGGGTTCCTGAGGAAACTCAGAACCCGAATACACTCCGGGCCTGGATATGCAAAAGCGAAGTGCAACTCGGAATTATTTAGACTAATTTGATCTAGCATTTGAGTGCCAACTAGTTGACACTATGGGACCCGAGGACCAGCCGAAACTGGTTCAAATGATCCGTTTCCTCTTGCGGTTCGATTTTCTCATTATCAAGATCGTGTACCTTCGTTCTTTAAGGAGAGAAGATGTCCCTTTGTTGTTTCTGGAAGTTGTCACAATCAAAGAAAAGAACAACGATGTCTCCATCTGCTGTTCTAAGTAACATTGAACCTGAGAATGCTCCACCGGTCATCTTAAAAGGCATTCAGGATGACAAGAGTGCATTAGTTGTTGTTGATGACATCGACGGCGCGAAGACTCCATTAGAAGTTACAAATGGCGTAGATATCGCGACTAGTCAATCTGTTACACCAAATGGCATTAACGGCGCCAATGGGCATGCAGAGTTCTCGTACCCAGAATCAGAAACTCAGGGCCCATACCAGGTTGTGCGCCAGTATCACTCAAAGCCTTCAAAATTACGCGTCGCTGGTATTGGAGCTGGCGCATCGGGTATGTATTGATGAGGTCTCAAAGTTATCGTATGCCGCTAATAGATCTGCAGGAATATGCCTGGCATACAAGATGGAGCAGATGCTCGAAGCTGGCTCATGGGAGTTGACGCTTTTTGAGAAGAACCCACACTACGGAGGAACCTGGTACGAGAACACGTAGGTTAATAGAAGTCATAATATTTTCAGGAAACCACGTTAATGTCTTTGCAGATACCCCGGAGTTGCTTGCGATATTCCATCCCACCTTTACACGTTCTCTTGGGACCCAAATCCAGATTGGAACCACTACTATGCGTATGGTCACGACATCCAGGCATACTTCGAAGGCTTCGTCAAACGACACGGGACGGAGAAATATATGCAGTTGAATACAAAGCTAGTTGAATCGGCATGGGATGACGAAGAAGGAATATGGAATATCACCCTTACAAACACCGTGACCGGCGAGATCACGAAGGATTGGGCGCACGTTGTTATCAACGGGACCGGAATCTTGAATAACTGGAAGTGGCCAGAAATCGAAGGTCTTCATGACTTCACGGGTCCAATATTGCACTCGGCTAACTGGGATCATTCCGTGGATTTGGCGGGTAAGACTATCGGTGTTATCGGCACTGGCTCGTCATCTGTCCAAATCGTCCCACAATTACAAAAGAGAGCAAAGGAGGTTCAGGTGTTTATGAGGAGTCCAACGTGGATCAGTCCTCCATTCGGCGGTGGTAAGTCTCATCACCTAAGAGGGATTATAAAAGTTCGCTGACGATTAACGTTTCAGGTGTCTTGGAGTCGGAACTGAAGAAGGGTGCAGAGTCGTCGCCTGCTGAGAGACAGTACACATTTACTGAGGAGGACAAGCGGAAATTTAAGGAAGATCCGAACCATCTGCTCCTCTTTAGGAAGAAGATTGAGGCCGAAATTAACTCATTGTTCGGCATGTACCAACAAGGATCCGAAGTCTCACAGAACTTCAGAGAGGTCATCACAGCCGAGATGAACAGACGACTAGGTGAGGGGCATGAAGAGCTGAAGGAGTTCATCATTCCTAAATGGTCCCCGGGATGCCGAAGAATCTCGCCTGGTGATGGATATCTCGAGGCTTTGGTTCAGGACAATGTTACGCCAGTGCTAAAAAATATCACGAAGGTCAACAAAGACGGGATTGTGACGGTAGATGGAAAACAGCACTATATGGACGTATTGGTCTGTGCAACGGGCTTCCAGGTTGCCTTCAAGCCTGCCTTCAAGATAATCAATGGCCGAGGAATAAGCCTTGATAAGGACTGGGGCAGTGGAGTAAATCTTTACATGGGCCTGTCCGCTCCTCGTTTCCCCAACATGTATACCATTGTGGTATGTATACTGCTGGACTAAAATTACCTTCCCCTGCTAACCCATGTATAGGGACCAGGCGCAACGTGGAGTAGTGGTACCTTATTGCCTTCCATCGAGACCTCTGTGGAGTATGCCGTTAAGATGATGCGAAAGATCCAGACGGATAAAATCAAGTCCATAGCCGTCAAGCAGGATGCCCTCGACGATATCTATAGCCACTTCGACGAGTTCCATAAGACCACCGTGTGGCAAGAAGAATGCCGAAGTTGGTTCAAGGACGGCAAGAGCAAAAACCGAATCTACCTATGGCCTGGCTCGGTATGTTGAGGTCATCTCCTAGCGTCGTTGTGGCGACACTGCTAATATATCACATCACAGACCATCCACTTCCTCAAGACCATCAAGGATCCGCGTTTCGAGGATTACGATATCAAGTATCGCCATAAAAACCGATTCGCATTCCTGGGCAACGGAGAAGTCAAGGCGCACACGCAGCAAAGCGTAGAGGGATTGGCTCCATACATTCGTTCCAGCGACCACGATTGGTGTGTCGGGTAGGCGGTTGTATTTATACACAACAACTCCTTATTCGCGTCAGCCCGTGCGTGTCTGTGTGTACAGAGTAGCCAATGATCCATCCCCATTTGTACATACATTTATAGGGATTTAATAGAGGAGTCCCTTCTATTGAATGAATTGCGTATAATTATTCAGTAAACATATACAAGTTATGCGGATACCGAACTTTGCTTCCTCTAACCTAAAGCGTTTGTCACGACTGTTAGCGATTCGTTAGCTGAAGAATTTAAGACAGATTAGGGCTAATCAGAGCCTTAGCTTCCCCCAGAGTGCCCTAGATCTAGCCACTAACTACATACTAGCGAAATCGGCCCAGTCTAGACAGATGTTCCATGAATCTTCAAGAGCCCCTTACCACTTCCATCTGGCCGGGACCTAGCCTTGGTACTTGCATTACGCTGCCACTCGGCTCCCCGCTTCCCCGCTTCCCCAAGCTCAGGTCCCACCCATCCGCTTTGTTCTCCCCTTCCCTAACAATTTACACCACGTCGCGCCGTCTCGTCCCTTCCCTCCTCTGTGCTTCTTCTTCTGTCTCCGTCTCAACCTCCATTTTCGTGCAGCCTCGCCCCTTCCCTCCTCTGTGCTTCTTCTTCCGTCTCCGTCTCAACCTCCATTTTCGTGCAGCCTCCTTCCCTCCTCTGTGCTTCTTCTTCCGTCTCCGTCTCAACCTCCATTTTCGTGCAGCCTCTCTCAATTACAGCCGTGCCACATTCGCTTTAGGCGCCTGAAATACATCTTCCGACTTTCTGAGAAAGGACTCCTAACCCCACCGTGATTGGGAAGTGACCGAGGCAATGGCTGACATGGCCTTCGACGGCACCTCTGCCATTCGGCCTGTTTCGCCGCCGCAGATGCAGCAACATCTGGAGCAACAAGCACAACAACCACAACAAGCACAACAGCAGCAAGAACCGCAACAACTACCGCTCCCACGGCCTCATGGTCCACCCTCTCCACCGGAACCAGCCCCGACCCGGAAAACGGGTAAACAAGGTGCCCCTCGTCACAGAGCCTCTACTGCGTGCGTCTCGTGTAGGGACCGACGAATACGAGTGAGTTTCTTATCTCCTGGGCGTCAGTTTTGATTTAATATCGGGAATGTAGTGTGTTGTACTAGAAGGGGAGCGGGGGTGCACCCAGTGCCAGCGGAACAGCAACGAGTGCATTATAAAGTTCGACGATGAGAGAAGGAGGTTAGCTCAAACCCTATGAGATCAGTCAGAAAAGAAGGCTAATGAGCCAGTAGACCTGTGTCAAAAGCGTACACAACGTCTTTGACAGAGCGCATTGCTCTTTTGGAAGGTATGCTGAAGGAATACGGCGCAGAACCTCCTGCGGCAGACCATCCACCAATTACGAAGGCCGAAGCCGCGCGTGGCCAACAAAGTTCTCCTGAAGCCAGCTCTCGTAAAAGCTCGAGACCAACCGCCGCGATACCTCAAAGCCAGACTCGGGGCAACGTTCGAAGTATGAGCCAAAATCGCACAACACCAAAGAGCCTTACCGATGAAGATGGTGAGGTCGGCGGCAACAGTCCGAAATTTGATGTTATTGAGGGGAATTCACCCAAGCGAATTCAGGATCCGAGGAGGGAGAGTCTAGTGGATATGCTCGTCTCAACTCGTGGCCATATGAGCTTCGACCAGCTTAGTGGATGTCTGCGATTCTTCGGTCCGACCACAAATTACCACATATATGCAGCGCATGAGTATGCTTTCATGGGCGTGGAGCCACCAGAACAAGCTCGTCGTACAGAGAGGATCATTCGATCCCTCCCAATGGAGACTCATGACTACCTTATGGGATTGTTCTGGGAATATTACAATACCGTTCTTCATATTGTGCACAAGGAAGCATTCACTGAGGACAGAGAAAACTCGGGAACGAAATATTACTCGGGGTTTCTACACATATGCATACTTGCTATAGGATATAGGTATGCAGATACCGAGAGAGAAGATATTAAGAAGATTACCGTCGGGCAGCGAGAATCTTTCCTACACCGAGAAGCAAAGTATATGCTAGATATCGAGCTGGAGCGACCAGGAGGCCTCACGTCTGTTCAAGCGTTCCTGCTCTTAGGAGACTTAGAATGCGGAGTTGGAAGAGACAACACGGGGTGGATGTTTGCTGGTACGTAACAAGCTTCGTGACTGTTCATATTTAGTAACTATTATTGATATATGTGATAGGTATGGCAAACAGGCTCTGTTTTGACATTGGATTACACCTTGATTGTGGGAACGAAGATCTTCCGGAGAAAGAGATACAAATTCGTAATATGACACTTTTCGCCTGTGTTATCTATGACAAGTAACCAACCATATTCTTGCTAGTCAAAACATAGAATCTTACTGACGAGGGCTAGATATTGGGCACTATTCCTCGGGCGGCCGACTGGTATAAAAAGCTCAGATCTGGAAATGTATCGCCTGGCCAACCAATTTTCGAGTCTTGGTAGGTGCAAACCTGCAGGACCGACGAAATCCCTAGAAACACAAATCTACGAACAACTCTTAGAGTTGATGGAAATATCTAGCAAAATCATCGAAATTGAAGACCCACGGGTCACTACAACGCAAGCAGTGAACGATAATGCGTACCTGCAAGTCATGAATCTCGATAGACAACTCCAAACTTGGTATCGACGGCTGCCAGAGAAACTCGCCTGGAAGCCTGCAAACATTCAAACAAACCCGTTCTCATTTTTCCTCTTACATCAGCAATACCATTGCAGTCTTATCCTCCTTCATCGGCCATGGGCTAAGTACGAAGATCAAATCGACAGTGATAAGCGCGAAGACGATTTCTCAAAAGTCGACAATGATTACTTCTACATGTCCCGGTCTACCTGTACTCGTCAAGCCGTTCGTGTGGCTCAAGTTTTCTGGCACCACCGCCAATCTCTTGACATCCGAAAGTGCTTTGTCACTGGCCTCCAGCATGCTGGCACTGCCGCAACTGCTCTTGTTGCCGCTATAGCTGTAATGACAGATGTCGATGAGCGCAAGAAGAACATGAAATACCTCGAATGCCTGGCAACGGCACTCCACGATATGGGCCCGACATATTATCCAGCCGATTCAATGTCTAATATCCTTCAGGCTGTGATGGTAGAGCTGAGTGAGTCGCGGGAGATTGGGTCTCCAATGGAATCGACTCTCAAATTAGGTGGTTCCCAGCGCCATGAGAGCCCAAGTCAGCAAGAAAATAGCGAACAGCGTGACTTCAAGAGGCGAGCTTCCTCAAAGTCAATGACACGACCAGAGATCTCCGAGTTCTCTCGCCCAATTCCTACTCAAGCGCCACCGTCTTTCAACCAACAAGCAAACAACAACAATGCTATTGAAAATCATAACCGAGGCAACTCCTATAATATGATCACGCCGCAAAGCGATGGTAGTGTGCCGAGGCCATTGTCAATTGATGGCCAAATACAGAATCGAGAAAGTATGACGCAGCAAATGGAGTACCCATTTGGCGTTTTTGGAATCGACCTTGACAGTATGCATGATGGTAGTATGTGGGATGGAGCATCGGGTCCACTGGCGTTATTTCAGGAAGACTTGACGGGTTTAGGCGATGAACAATGGAGTGGGGATAGGAACAATCAAGAGTTGGATTTCTTGGCACTTTGACTTTGCTTTGAGAAAGGGGGGTTTTGGCGGCGAATGTTAGTAAGGCGTTATGAAGCAATATAACTAGATTAGACCTTGAAGGGGAGTAACGTTGGTTGTAGCGTATTGAACATAGTGGCTTAATGAATGCCACTATGTCTATTACGCCACGACTTACGTTAAGTTATGATAGATAAATAAATAAATGCTGCAACAGCTTTTGATTATCTTAATAAATCACCTAGGAACTACTCTATTAGTTAATACCGACATGAGAACCCCATGCGAAAATTATTAGAAGTGCACTTATGGTTATCTATGGTAGTAGTAAAGTCTATTCGAACGCTTGTTGATCTAGAGGGCGATTTTATTAGAAAACTGCGGTTGATGTGATGATGGTAATAAAATAATTTATATTTTTGCCCATGATTCTAAAGTGTGAATTACAACTAGTAAGTCAAGTTAACCATAATAGTTTTCGGCTCAGTGAAGGCCCTTAGAGCATAGATTCCGGCCTCTCTGCCAACGCCACTCTGCTTGGTGCCACCAAACGGTGCGTTCTGGAACATCAAGCTCACGCAGTTCACACCAACCATACCGGAGTCAAGATCTGAGGCGACTCGCAGCGCTTTGTTGATGTCTTGGGTGAAGACACCGGCCATGAGACCGAATTGGGTGTCGTTTGAACGAGCGACAATCTCAGCCTCGTCCTTGAAGGTGTTGACGACTGCAACAGGACCGAAGATCTCTTCGGTGATTATCTCCGAGGTCTCGCCGACGTTAGTGAAGACGGTTGGCTGGATGTAAAAACCCTGATTGCACTGTTAGCTATAGGCATCACATGTCACGAGGAAATGATTTGGACTAACCTTCTCGCCAATTCGCGCACCTCCGGTCAGCAGTTCTCCGGGCCCCTTCTGTCCGCGCTCGATGAATCCGGTAACACGCTCGAACTGACCCCTGTCGACCAAAGGACCGAGTAGCGTGCTCTCATCATCTGGGTCACCGGCAGTGTTTGCCTTTGCAGCCACGGCCTTCTTGTATCCCTCGATGAACTTGGGCGCAATTCCTTCCTGTACATAGACTCTGCTGGCGGCGAAGCACACCTGTCCAGTGTTGGCAGTAATCGCGTTGCTGCACCAGGTAATTGCATTCTCCAAGTCGCAATCGTCGAACACGACAGCTGGGCTCTTGCCGCCAAGCTCAAGCGTAACGCGCTTCAAGTTGCTCTTCGCAGCAGCTTCTTGGATCTTCTTTCCGGTTGCGATGGAGCCAGTGAAGGAAACCTTTCTGATCTTCATGTGGCTGGCAAGAATAGCACCAGTCGATCCGTCACCAGAGAGGACTTGAAATACTCCTGGTGGGAATCCGGCCTCTTTGATGAGAGGACCAAGAGCGAGGGCTGCAAACGGCGTCTTCTCTGATGGCTTAAGAATGAAGCAATTTCCGGTCGCAAGTGCTGGGGCTGCCTTCAAGGCCGCAGTGCCCATTGGGCCGTTCCATGGGACGATACCGGCTGTGACTCCCAGAGGCTCGTTGCGTACGATCTTCATGAAGCCATCTTCTTGTGGGTAGGACTCACCGGCGAACTTATCGATCCAGCCGGCGTTGTATTTCCACGTCTGTGCCGCCAGGGCGGTCTCGAACTTTCCGAAGGAGCTGAATGGAGCGCCGAGGGTGATGCGAGTGAGCTCTGCAAGCACTGGGCCATGCTCGTTAATCAAATCGCCAAATTTGGTGAGGATGGCGTGGCGTTCTGCGGCGGAGACTTTCTTCCATTCCGGGAATGCGGCCTCTGCTGCAGCGATTGCGGCGTCAACGTCCTCGGCGCCCGCGACAGGGACATCGTTGGCGACTAGGGAATCGTCTTTGGGGTTGTAGACTTCGAGTTTTACGGAGCCTTTGGAGTCGACATATTCGTTGTTGATAAAGAGCTGCTTAGGCAGGTTGTCCTTGCTGAAGTTGAATGTGAAGCTCATCTTGTTAGAAGCGGAATAGACAAGGATATGATAGTTGGACGGATTTGAAGTTACTTGAGTTAAATTCAGAACAGCGCGGTCAGGAGGGTTGTTGCACGATAAATCTCAAGGAAGCGTCCTGGGGCACTGTAGTACTCTACAGAGATATCGCGGTGATACGGGGTATGTATCTATTGTGCTGTACCTTACTGAGATTCACGGGCATGGGGGATACATCCACAGAAAAGTACCCCGCATATACTGGCACGGCCGCACGAGTACATCTGCCGCAGAACCGTACCATCCGATTGATTGGCTCTACTGGATCCGCCATTCCAGACCAGCTTGGATGGTGCAGTTGTTAGCGTCACCACTAGCTTGGGAATAATGGAGACAGTGGGGGTGTGCGGGGGGAACCGAGCCAGGGTTAGGTTGCGGGGTAGTCGACCTGGGAAGATCTTTTCCTGGACCCTGCGCGGGGAACAACTATCAGAGGAAAGGATAGCCTGCCCTACGCGCCTGAGTTATCCGAAATGCTTTTACCGGACTCTTCGGAAGTGTACAGGATATGAATGAAGTTATGAATGGAGTTATGAATGGAGTTACGCCTAGTGGTCTTGGGAACGCCGCGGCTCTATGTGGTAGTCTCTACACTGTATTTACGTAGTAGGTACGGAAGAGAATCATCGTTTTCTTCCTTCATATCTCAAAATAAGTCCGTCACTTATTTCTCACCATTCAAGCCACGAGTCATCCATCTATCAGAACCTACTCTCCACCATCTTACTCACGTCAATATACTACGTCGTCAAGATGTCCACCATGAAGGCAGCACAATGGGATCCGGTAGGCCTTAAAAAATCCATTTATCCAAGGTCATAGCATTCTAACAATCGGCAAAAAGACCCAGAAGAAGATCGTCGTCAACGAGATCCCGATTCCAGAGCCAGGGCCAAATCAATTCCTAGTCAAGACCACCTCGGCCTCCCTCTGCCACAGCGATATAATGGCAATAGATACTCCCGGCCGTGAAAAGCCCATCACTCTCGGTCATGAAGGAGCGGGCAGGATTGCAAAAATCCATCCCAGCGCGGAAGGCAAGGGCTTTAAGGAAGGCGACGACATAGGTTTCCTATATATCGTCGGCTGCTGTTTCGAATGCGACGGATGCCTAGTCCACAACTTACATTGCGAGACCGGAAAACAGCTGCTGCAGGGCTTCACAACAGACGGCTTCTTCGCCGAATATGCAGTCGTCGACTACCAGAATGCTGTCATTCTCCCAACGGGCTTAGATCCAAGGAAAGCCTCTCCAATCTTCTGCGCAGGTATCACTGCTTTCCACTCCGTCGATTCGTCCGAACTGAAGGAGGGCGACTGGTTCGGCGTAGTTGGTTGTGGTGGCCTCGGCCAGCTCGCAACTCAATACGCGAAGGCCATGGGTGCCAAAGTCGTTGGTATCGACATCAACGATGAAGTCCTCGCCACATGCAAGTCACAAGGCGCTGACGCGATTTTCAACTCTCGCACAAACCCCAACTGGGCAGAAGATGTCCGGACCCTCACTAACGGTGGAGTCAAGTCCGTAGCCGTGTATAGCAACGCCCAAGTGGCCTACGCCACTGCTCCCTCGATTATCAAACTCGGTGGCATTCTGATGGTTATCGGCATTGCGCACAAGCCGATCGAGGTGTCAACTATGGACTTGACTATTGGAAAGTACCGTATCAAGGCGGAGAGTACGAGCATACCGCAGCGAATGAACAAGGCGATTGAGTTCACCGCGAAGTATAATATCACCCCGGAGGTGCAGACTTTTGATAAGCTGGACGATCTGGCGGGGATGGTGGAGCTAATGAAGGCGGGGAAATTCACAAAGCGTATGGTTATTGTTTTCTAGGTTGATGCTGCAAAATATCCCAGTTGAGAATTGTACATACAGAGTTAATCGTTCGTTCACTCCTACACTACCAGAGGTGATTTAAAAATAAGTTATTAACCGAAGTCCTAAAAGCTGTGGACTGTAAATGTAGTGTGCCTTAAGCTGTACATTCTTAGGCAAGATCATCACAGGTTCTACAATGGCCTAGATTTAGTCTTTGTTCACTCATAATCACCTTCCATAAATTTACGAGCGAAGCAGGAAAATCAACTATAATTGTAATTACATAAATTTAAATATTTTATTGGTATTTCACATGTGGTAATATGGCCATTGTATGTTGTGTCTAAAAATATGATTATTTATTATTACATTAATATGTTCGATAAATAATCACCTCGCGACTATTTTTATAAGGCCTCAAGTCGGTCGATAATGATAAAGTTGAAGAACACATTCAATAAATAAATCGATCAATTTTTTCATAGCTAATCATTACATCGCATATATCCCCTAGATCCGTCCTCGTCTAAGGAACTTGTTTGGAATATCCACATGCTTCGCCCTCAAATACTCGCAAACGTTCTTTCCTAGACCATCCACCGTGCTGCTGGCGTTATACGATCTATCTAGATGATCGTGGAGCAAGAAATGCACAGCTCTTAAACCTGGAATCTCGAAACGATCAATCTCTTTGCCATTGTATTCTGCTCCAAGTAGTTCTTTCATTTTCTCCACGGTTAGCATGCTTCTGATCCATTCCCACTCATCGTCGTTCTCAACAAAGAGACCGACGTTGGCATCGGAGGCCTTGTCGCCGGAGCGACCGAGCACGCGCCAGCCGATCGGGCAGCGAGTCGTTGGGCCGAAGGAATTTAGCGGGACGGGATTCTTAGTCTCATAGCTCCATTGCCTGGTCTCGTAGAGCTGCATGGCAGTCGATGGCGGGATGTCGATGGCCTTATTCTCCCAGGTCAGGTTAACCTTATGGCTGACCTCGGACTGTGGTAGGAGCGCAACCCAGTACTCGTAGAACTCCTTTCCGGCAGACTGGCGGATGTCGTTCCCAATAGTGGCACCCGGTGCGGATTGCAAGAAGTTCTCGAGGCAATATCGATTGAAACCTGGGACATCAAGAGTGTCCTTGACCATAAGAGAGCGATCTTTGCTCTGTGCAAATATACGAAAGTCAACGGTTGCACGGTTTTGGTCGCGTGGATCCTCTGCAGCAGTGCCTATTTGTTGGAACTCGAGGCAGGAGAACTTGCCCACGTTATCGCCCATCGACTTGCGGATCTGTCTCTCGGTCCATTCACACTTGTCATCAATATCGAGACCGACAAAATAAAAGTGGAATTCAGCTTGATAGCCCCCGACGGCCGTGAGACCAACCTTAGTGGTTGTTGGTGGCGGCTTGCCCTTAACACCTGTGATGCGTACGAGGTCGTCAGCTTCTTGGACCATGTCGATGCCCTCGAGAACGGCAACAACGTCAGAACCGTAGTACTGTGGGCCTTGAATCTCATAGAGCAGTTGAGAAACAACGGTGCCGACGTTGATAGCACCGCCAGTTTCTGGCTCTTTCTCGAGAGTGCAGGAGCCGTCGGGAAAGACCGCGGCAATGGGGAAGCCAAGGTTCTCGCAGCCGTCAAATAACCTCTTAAAACCAGAATAGTAGCCTCCAGCTACATAAGAGGAGCACTCGATGAGGTGACCAGCGATCAGTGCACCCGCAATCTCATCAAAGTTTGTGTTCCTATCCCACCCGTGCCACCACATAGCAGCTCCAATTGTAGGTGCAGCATCTGCTACGCGGCCACAGATGACAATGTCAGCGCCATTCTTGAAAGCCTCCGAAATACCGGCGCCGCCAAGGTAACATCTATGATATGATCAGTCGCAGTTTTTTGTCAAGTCTGTCACACGTGCCGAAACTTACTGTGCAGCTACGGGGTCGAAACCCCAATCCTCCAGATTCCCGCCGAAGCAGATATTCTCAAATTTGTGTCCCTCCTTTAAGAGTTTGTTGACAACATCTGAGACCTCATCGCCCTGCACCCAGGCGACCTTTAGGTTAAGTCCCTGCTTCTTGACCTCCTGCACGACAGTTTTCGCCAGCAACTCGGTGTCACTGCTGCCTGCGTTCACAGCCAACTTGATGCCTTTCTTCTCGAGATAAGGCAACGCAGGTGAGACATTTTCCATGAAGGACGGGTCGTAAAGGCCTTGTCTGTCGGTATCGCTAACTGAGTTGGCGACAACGTTGGCTTTGGCAGCACCGTGCCATGACATGGTACATTCACTCATCCAGTCGCCGACAATGACATCGACATCACATTTTGCGAGGTCAAGGATGGCCCGTTGGCGGTCAGTAAAGCCGCCAGAGGCGCCAGCGATGCGGATTGCTCTCTTCGGGGTAAACATTATGTTGGCAGTAGTAGAGGTAGGAAGGAAAGGTTAAAGTGACATGGAGTAGAATAGGGATTGTCGAACCTTTTCACCCAAATATATCAACTCATCGGGAGGCGATACCACCAGCGATAAATCTCAAAATGGTCACAGGAACTCAATGAAAAGCGGAGATGTCGGGATCAATGTGATGCCGTGTTATGCGGGCTTGGTGGGGTGCGTTCATATGTAATTCACTTGGTAGATTTTGCGATGGGATAATCATGACACTCGAAGCTTCCCCGCATGGGCAGCGGGGCTTAGCTTGGACGGAAAATAACATCCGCCGCTAGCACATCGAAAATGGGGTTATGCGGTTGATTTAGTGGGCTGTAGGCAGAAAAATGAAAGCTAGCAATCCTCACTGAAAACATGTCACAGGAACTACACTCCGCCGGCGTAGAGGCTGAGAGAAGCGACGTTCCGCACGCTGTCATGAATCCCCTTGACCAAACAGCGACCCGCGGTGGGTGGCCGTAGGCCAGCGAGTTGTTTCCATCAGAATTGACCTCTCTTGGAGTTCATAGCTTGGGAACATGGTCGCACCCGATTTTAGGATGTACAGTTTGAGGATGAGATTTCTGTATTTTCTACGAAATGGTACGGAGTGATAGAGCCCACGATTGCAGGCCGTACTCTCCTTCCAAGTAACTAGTCCCTATGGCGTAGCTTCATTTACTCATGCATATTCATCCTCCCATAGATTGGATTAGTCGATATCTATCAAGAAAGAATGAACTCAATTGCCTTCTGCAATTTTTGATGGAAATCTTTCGTGATAGGCTCAAGATGCTTCGAAGGGAACGCCCAGAACCAATGCGGGTAACCCTCAAACTCGTCATATCTGTTCGGGACCCTAGTTTTAGAATTCGTCAGCAAAGTAATCACATTGAAGTTTCTTAGCATCAACATACCCAGCATTGTCCAACGCCTTCTTGAATAGCCGACCATCATCTCTCAAGGTATCCATTCCTGCAGTAACAATATAGGTTTTTGGCAAATCTTTGATTCTCTTGTGCAATAGCGGTGACGTGTAATGATCTGTTAGAGGAGGGTCATAAGCGTCTATAATTTTATGTTAGCAATTGATCTCTGTGATCAATATAGGTAAGTGCTTACCGAAGAATGCTCTCATGGCTGAATTTGTGTTTATGGTATACTCTGCATTCTCCTCATAACTAATGAACTCCGATTTAAACTCCGCTGGGCAAGCGTCTGGGTGAACGGTGACTGGAACAAGGGCCACAATACCCTTCACAGTCCCTCCCAATCCCGCATCGATCAGATTAAGAGCAAGTCCCAGAGCAAGACCACCACCTGCTGAGCCTCCAATAGTGAATACCTGACCAGCGGTTGTATTCAAGTAACCTGTATTCTCAATAACCCAGTGATATGCAGCGACACAATCTTCTAGTGCTATAGGGTACTTATGCTTCGGGGCGAGGCGGTAGTCCACAGACACGAGGACGGTTCCTGTATCTATAGCGATTGATCTGCAGAACCCATCCTCCCCGTCCAGATCTCCAAACACCCAACCGCCGCCGTGCATAAAAATACCTGCTGGTTTTCCCCCAGTGTAATTCGGTGGGGTGTAAATTCGCACTGTCACATCTGGAGATATCGCCTTATCTTCAGTCTTCACAGATATATCGGGAGCTGGGAAGGTTAGCTTGGAGCCCAGAACACCTGAAAACTGAGTCCAGCCATTGAGGAGGTCGTTAAATGTTGGGCCATGGAGAGTTTGCCTGCCTCCAAGCTCTTTTTCGAACTGATAACATGAATAAGTATGAAGTTCTCGACGCTCATGCTCACACGTACCTCCAACCAAGCCGGCGCAAATGAATTCTCTCTAGACATTTTCGTTCCGAGGTTAAAATGCTGCAGTGCGGGTAAGATACGAATTTTAGCAATCCATCAGGTTGTGTGGTGCCATTTAATAATCCGTCCACAATTTGGTGATATTCGTCGGGTCTTATTTTAGTGTACAACCTCGGCTTAAGGATCAATTTAGTGGCGGATAAAGGTTGCCGGTCGCTAGATCTTAGTCTGGAGGAACAGTGCCTTCAAGGTACTCAATCCATTCATAGGTACCGAGATTCCTTCGCATAATCACTATTTATCACAACATTCCATTCTTGATCTGCAAATTCTACACAGTTACTAAACTATACAAAAATGGACGGGCCAGCATTCCAACGCATCCCACCATGGGTTAAGGCCAAACTTACACCAAAGGCAATTACGACAATCCAGGAAGTCTACGACTGGGTTGAAAATGAGTGTATTCCCGCAGAGGAGGTCATGGAGGCGGCACTGAAGGAGCACAGATGGACAACTCCGCCGATCATGAAAGAATTACGAAAGAAGGCGAAGGCTCGGGGTCTTTTCAATTTGTTTCTTCCGAACCATTTCGAGGAGAGTCCCGGACTCACCAACCTAGAATATTCCTGCTGTGCTGAGATTATGGGAAGATGTTATTGGGCCGCACAAGTATGTTTGTCAGATCGCAATACAGGCGAGGAGCTCCGCTAATCCATGGCCAGACAATGAACTGCCATGCGCCAGATACTGGTAACATTGAGTTATTAGCAAAGTACTGCAACAAGGAGCAGAAGGAGAAGTGGCTCAAACCCTTACTAGAAGGCGATGTCATGTCGTCTTATTCCATGACCGAGCCTGATGTCGCCTCCTCCGACGCAACCCAGATCTCCTGCTCCATCCGCCGCGAGGGCAACGAGTACGTGATCAACGGGCGCAAGCTATTCGGCAACTCGCTCGACAACCCCGAGATGAAGACCATCATCCTCATGGGCTGCTCTGACCCGACCAACCCGTCCAAATGGAACCGCCACTCTATGGTCCTTGTCCCCGCCAACTCCAAGGGCCTGACCCAAGTCCGAAATCTCACTATCATGGGCGAGGATCATGCCCCCAATGGTCACGGCCAGTTCGTCTACGACAATGTTCGCATCCCAGTCGAGAACATTATTCTCGGCGAGGGCCGTGCGTTCGAGATTGCGCAGGGCCGCCTCGGCCCCGGCCGCATCCACCACTGCATGCGCCTCATCGGACAGTGTGAGCGAGCCTACGAGCTAGCGCTGATCCGCTGCATCGACCCGAGCAAGATGCCACGCGGGAAGCTCATCGGGCAGTTCGACTCGAACATCGAGAAGATTGCGCAGATGCGCCTCGAGATCGACTCCATGCGGCTGGTCGTCTTGAATGCTGCCGACACCATGGATCTCCTCGGCAACAAGGCGGGTAAGTATGCGATCGCACAGAGCAAGATCTTGGTGCCCATAGCGGCGGCGAAGATCATCGACGAGTGTATGCAGTTGTATGGCGGTGCAGGGTTGACGCAGCTTACCCCCTTGCCATCGATGTGGACGTACGCAAGGTTTGTGAGATTAGCAGATGGGCCCGATGCGGCGCATAGACATCAGGTGGGCAGAGATGAGATGAAGACTGCGGCAGGTTTTAGGGATAGGCATGCTAAGTACAAAGAGGGTTCGAAAGTCCTCGCGAAGAAGTGGCTGTGAGGGATAGAATCATTTTGTATGCGAGAGAGGCATTTTCCTATTGTATATCGATTACAAGGGCTTAATATATTAGGATTACATATTCAGAAGCGGAATTGTTAGTTCTAACTGTTTATTTAAAAAGTGAAGTTATAGAGGTGTGACGCGACTTTAACACCAATTAACTTTAACCCTTAATTTCAGATGGTTATAGAAGCTTTGTCTGAGCTACTCTACTGCCCATTGTATAGAAAATGGCATTAGCTTACTTATAATGTCATCTGATTGTTTGCATATTCTTTAACTGCTCGATCTTGGGGGGGTTTAGATACTATATGTTGCGCTTGTATCGTATAGTAGGGAGAAAATATTATTTTGATACTTCTTGATATTACTATTATACGCAATCTAGGTAACTATTATATAAGCTATTATCCTAACAAACGGACCCGATTTCCACTAGAGAAGATCATCTTAATGACTTGTCTAGAGCCAGCGGCGTGGCGCCTGTGAGCTGTTTTCTATTTCGTCAGAATGCCCCTGAATTGAGGAGACTAACGAGGTGAGCGGTTCGCGGGAACAAGCGGAGCCTTTAGGAAACAGGAACATTTCCAACATTTTATTCCATCGTCTATCTCATGGAATAATCTTAGCCTTTCTAAACCTATCAAACGTCATCCACCAAGACCCCTCCTCATCCAGTTCCTCCTTCATGTCCCCCCAAGCTTCATGCGCCCTTCTCATATCTAGCTGTCGATCAAAATCAAACATGCTCATGATGAAATGTTGAAAGCCCCCAGAGGATCTCTCATTCCCCACGCGGCCCGTTTGCAGTCCATACTTCATCTCCAGCTCTTTCCACCGCACCATATGCTGCTCGACGTATCGTCCTGGTTGTGGTCCCGAGCCTCCAGGTGGCGGCGCGGTGCCTTTGAGACCAAAGTACTCGCATATCACGGGCCACTTGTGGGACCACGACGAAGGTGTGGCACTGTCAGCGATGTTGAAGCGCCCCCCCGCACTAACTTCCGGGTGCAAGCTCGCGTGGACGGCAAACTTGGCGACACTGTCTTGATTGCATTCGTTGCTCAGAATGGCCCAGCTCTTCTCAGTGCCGGGGAAGGCGCACTCGGCGCCCTTGCCTTCGACGGCGACGTACAGGGCGAGATAGGTGGCCAGGGTCTGCGCGAGACAGTAGATGTTGTTGTTGGGTACGAAGCCGATGATGTTGTCGGGGATGACTTCGCACCAGTTCCAGGCTTTGCCCGCCGAGAGCTTCTTTAGCGTGTCGATCTGGGCATAGTAGAACATCTGCGAGACGTAGGGCTCGGGAATTGGGGGGAGGTCTTCGTGGAGGGGTAGGGAGTCACCGAAGGGGAACTTGTCGAGAAGGTGGACGCCGTATGTCTTGGTGCCCGTGGCCATGACGACGAATTGGAGGTTCGGGGAGAGGTTCTGGACGGCGGTTATGGCGCGCGTGAGCAGTTGGATGTTGATTTCGACCTCTTTGGCTGGGTCTTGGTCCATGATGTATGCTGCAAGAGACGGTCAGCTTTTGTCGCAGAGGTTGGGAAAGGAAGCTCGCTTCGCACCGAAGAAGTACACGTGTGTCACCTTCTCAATCCCCTTAATTCCCCTCTTCATGTCTTGCTCCAACCCGTCCTGGCCCTTAGTGGTGAGCAGATCTAGTCCACTCACGACCTGCAGGATGTCGGAGTCGGGCCATTGAGCGACTTCGCGGCTCAGCGGCCTGTTGGTCAGCGCTGTGACGGACTGGAAAGGGCTTGTATCAGGATATCCGTTAATTATAGCATTTGTGATGGCCCATCCAGTAATTCCACTCGCACCTGGACGAGGAGAGTTAGTCACGTGGACAGAACTGGAGGCGAGCGAGTGACGGGTTCACGCACCAAAAACCAAGGCATGATTCTGTGCCATGACCCCAGTCAGTCGATTCAGTCTGCAGTTGTAGAATATAAAACGGAGCAAAGAATAACGCAAATACGGATGGATGGGAACAAGAAACACCAATTAACTGTTTTTCGTCTCTCTCTAGGGAATTGAGGGGGAGATGTGGGCTTCTCTGGACATACTGTACTGTGCAGTAACCCATTGTATAAATGTATGAATGTATAGATTAGTACATGCTCTCTAGCGTCTTCCAGAGCTCGCATTCCTGGTACCTGGGTGGATCGTGGGGGTAGGTCCTCCCCTGCCGCTAGCGCTAGTTGCATTTGGAGACGCTAGTATTTGCAGGGGGGAGGGGGCCGGGGGCGGCACGCACAGTCTGGATAACGTTTTCCGGGAGGAGGGACAATGGACGGGAGTAGGGACCGGCATCAGACAAGACAGTAAGGAGTACATAGTGGAGTGAATACTTGTCATGGATGGTATCGCGTCTACTACAGTACGTAGTATGGCAGGTCTTCGTTCTAGGTATGGATTAGAGGCATGGGCTGTAAGGCATGCACTATGGTCGGATTCATGTGGCGAGGCTGCCGCTCTGCCCAGTCCCCAGCTTCCCCGGCTTCCTCAGCTTCCCCAGATTCCATTCGTCCTCCCTCGGAGAGACTGTCTCTTTGGCACTAACAGCCTGTCACCCCGCACATTAGCCTTGGTGCGCAATGGTGCTAGAGACATGGATTTAGAGACATATGGGAAAAGGGCGCCCGACCGGCTTTCGGCTCACGAAACCCATCGAGACCTCCCCTAACACTTTCTTGTCCACGCTCAAGAGACTGGCGATTCGTGTGAGTAGTGCCGACTTTTCTCAGATATATCCCCTTCTATTCCGTGCTTTCTAACCCCCAACTCCCTCCATCTCTCAATCCACAACTATCCCCCTTTAATTCTCCATCCCCTTCCTTGTCTTCCCCTTTCATCCTCGCAATGTCTGCTCAATCGATTGCTGACCATCCAAGGCGGCGCATGGATGCTCCTATCAACGCCGAGAGACACGTCAATATTATCTGTGTGGGAGCTGGCGCATCGGGCCTCTTGCTCGCGTACAAGTTACAGAAACATTTCCAGAACTTCTCCTTGACTGTCTACGAGAAGAACACGGAGGTGTCAGGCACGTGGTGGGAGAACAAATACCCCGGGTAGGTCATTATCCGTCCCGCGACCTCTCCAGCTCCCCATTCTGACTGACGCGCCTCATAGCTGTGCGTGCGATGTGCCATCCCACAACTATACTTGGAGTTTTGAGCCAAAACTAGACTGGTCCGGCGTCTACGCTGGTAGCCAGGAGATTTTTGCATATTTCAACGACTTCTCCCGCAAATACGGCCTAGGTAAATATATCAAGACCGAGCATCTCGTCTCCGGTGCCCACTGGAACCACCAGAAGGGCGGATATGATGTGACGGCCAAGGACCTGAAAACCGGCAAGGAGGTCCACGATCACTGCGACATCCTCATTAATGCCAGCGGAATTTTGAACAACTGGAGGTGGCCAGCAATTCCAGGTCTTGACAAGTACAAGGGAAAGCTCCTGCACACAGCCAATTGGGACGATACTGTCTCGCTCGACGGCAAGCACGTCGGTCTTATCGGTAATGGGTAGGTCGAATACTAATTCCAGACAAGAGAAATTACTGACAGAACTAGATCCTCCGGTATCCAGGTCCTTCCAGCCATCCGCGAGAAGGTTAGCCACGTGACCACGTTCATCCGTGAGCCAACATGGGTTTCACCAGTCCAAGGTCTAGAAGGTCATGTTTACTCTCCGGAGGAGCTCCACGACTTTGCAACAAAGCCAGGAACCCTCACTGAATACCGCAAAAACATCGAGCGCGGTCTGAACGGCCAATTCGGCATCTTCCTGAAGGGTGCGCAACCAAACGTTGACACCAGGAAATACATGCTTGAGCAAATGAAAGAGAAGATCAACAACAAATATCTTGAGGAGAAGCTCATTCCAGACTGGTCCGTTGGATGCCGAAGACTTACACCTGGCATCAACTACCTCGAGTCGCTCACTAAGCCGAACGTCACTGTCGTCTATGGCGAAATCAACGAGGTCACCGAGAAGGGCTGCCTCAGCGATGACGGCCAGGAATACCCTGTCGATGTCCTCATATGCGCCACCGGCTTTGACACCACCTTCAAACCACGCTTTCCTCTCATCGCTCCCAACGGCAAGAATCTGCAAGATGTCTGGTCGGGGGAGCCGCAATCATACCTCGGACTCGGTGCTGCCGGATTCCCCAACTACATGATCTTCGTCGGCCCCAACTCACCAATCGGCAACGGGCCGGTGTTATCGGCGATCGAGGCCCAGGCAGATTACATGCTGAAGATGATCGACCGTTTCCAGTCCCAGAATATCACCACCTTCGCTCCCCGCCAAGAGGCCGTCGACGACTTCATCAACTTCAAGAACGAATTCATGACCAAGACCGTATGGTTCGATCCTTGCCGCTCGTGGTACAAAGCTGGACCAGACGCTCCCATCACGGCGCTTTGGCCTGGATCGACGCTCCACTACATCGAGGCGCTCATGGAGCCCCGCATCGACGATTGGGAAATCAAGTATGCGGGTAACAGATTCACGTATCTGGGTAATGGATACAGCCAGACAGAATTGGACCCGACTGCCGACTGGGGGTACTATATCAGAGACCACGACGACGATGGGCCATTAAGCACAGGCGGAAAGAGGAAGCTGATTTCGAAGAGTGGGACGATGGCTGGTAATTCCGGTGTTGTTTTTTCGGGCTATAAGGAGGAGAAGGCGCAATTGTAAACATGTTATATATCTATCGATTTGAAGAATTTGTATATAGGCAAGAGGTCAATGTTGAATAGATTTGGTTATTGAGTAGGAAGATAATGAGAATGCACCTGTATGACTTGACCTGTTGGCCACAGCAACAGTTAAACCTTCTGTCCACATTGCAGCGCTCTCAGTTCTTGCCTTCTCCTGACAACGGGCAAACTTTCTCCCATCACCTCCCATGCCTTTTACCACCTAAGGGTAATATGATCTTGTAAATATGTCAAAGACTTAGGGTTTTCCGATTTTAGAGAAGCATGGGCAGGAACAGGATCCGCGGACTTAGTTACCCTACGCCGCTATTCGGGGATGGTGTCAGAGCATGTGTCTTTGTGCTTACTCAAACTACAATCTACACTCCTACAAACTCGTAAGCTAACTATAATACATTCGATTGCAATGCACACGTGCAGCTCTAGTAGCAGTTTTTAGGAAAACGCGGGTCCGAGTACAGCCCTCGTTACCTTCTTTTTGGACAACTGTTCAATAAATGGCAGGTATCTCATTCAGACGCTGAACATCTCCGTGGCGGTTGCAACGTATATCAGCTCCTCCATTTAACTTTTCATGGCTCGCCTTTGTTTGACTACGAAGGTGATGGGCCTCGATGCGTAGTTCTTGATATGACGAGGCTCAAGAGGTGTGAGATTAACGCGTCTACTTTCTGTTTACTTTCAATAGACGCGTATATCCAGATGGAGTACCCACCATTCGCGACCAAGGCGCTCCGACCGAAACTCGCCGTCAGCGAAGCTACGACAGAGATCGCCTTAGCCGTCTCCTCTTGTAGTAACACGCGTCATGTCACAATGGCTGTGACTTCGTCCAATGAAACTCGGCACAGGCCGGAGAAGTGTATCCGGCCAGGTGAAGGGCCTCGGTAGGGCGCGGGCGGGGATAACTTAGGCCCACGCCCCAGATTTCCCCGCAATCTAGGTCCAACTAGCAGATTTTGGCAGGGACCGTTGGCACGGGCCAGGCAATTCGGGTGGGAAAAGGCAGACTATCGATAATAGATAGATCAAGTGCACATTATATTGTGGCTGCCGCATGGAACACGCAGGCTTCTCCGCACTCGCGTATGTCACACTGTGCAATTCCGCACAGCCCCGCCTGCACAATGCCCCATAACCCCGCACGATACATGAGAAAAAGTACATGCGTCCATCCAGGAGCTTCGGGCTTCCATTACCCAACATCTACCGCTCAAATCGTCTCCTTTTATCATATTGAGCATAAGTCATAGACGGGCTTATTATCAGCAACATCCAACCCCATATTACGTTGCTCTTTTCCTTAGCTGTAACCGATCTTGTCATCTACAACGTCTGTGCTTTATCAGATCTTAATAACTTCTTCAGCTATGTTTAATATATATGGTAATGTCCAGTTTGTACCTGGAAAGTATGACGCTGTGAGTTTTTCTCCTTAACATCAACCCGTTCGGCCCGTTACGTTCTATCGGAATCATTGCCTAACGTGAATATTCAGTGGCAAAATGCCTACGACAAGCTCGCCACGTACGTCGCCGACGCGGAGAGGAACTCGACCTTGACATATTACTTTGGCGTCCCCGTCGAGTTTGAAGGAAACCATTCTGCAACGCCCCACATGCTTGCATTTGAGGTTTACAATACCCGCGAGGTAATTTGGCATCCAATGAAACCCCCCTAGAGCCGCGGAAGTGACTTTGTGATACCGCACAGGATTTATACGATACACATCTCAAATCCCCAGCCATGGGGGAATTCCTCGTCACCGTGCCTGATTCCATGTCCACCGGCCTGGACCTCACGCATTACACAGAGACGTCAGGTTTCCTAGATAAGTCGACGAATTGCCGTGAATGCAAAATTATCTACGACACGCAGATCGTGTGCAACAGCGCTCAGGACCGCGACACCATTTTGGCAAAGCTAGCCGCGGTGGCGAAACATGCAGAAGAGAAAGAGGAGGATACGTACACATTTTTAGTGCAGAAGAGTTTGGATAATGAGACGCACGTGAGGATTTTTGAGAGGTACGCGAGCTGGGCGGCTATGGAGTCGCATCAGAAGTCGTCGGTGTTGGTTAATTTTTGGTTGGGCTCGAAGGGGGAGATTAAAAGTATGGAAGGCAGGCCATATGTGCCGAATAACAAGGGGTGGCTGCACCATAGGGTTTAGAGGTTGATATGGTATGTAGATTCTGAAACGGCAAGCACGTACGCTGTTCAGACTTTGTTTGTTCACCAGATCATGTTGTAGTGTGACCTTATGAGCCCACAATATTAAAAATTACCTGCACAGCAAAGTATTGCGTGTGTTGCGTATGGGGCTGGATCTGTGTGAACTATATATTTCTATCCAAGGAGAATTTCATGAATACTCTTTGTCTATTAGTGCAGTACTGGAAACCTCATGAGGAAACCAGCCCTTCAGTAGCGAACAGACTTGTGGACAGCTTCATTGAACAGGGTATGTCTGGATTGTTATTGGGCAATAAGAGGTGAAATAAATAATACTCTACGAGTGGCTATATCATGCTGTCGACTGCAACCGCACAAGGTAGCGAAAAAGAAATCTCGATACGCCTACTTCCGTGTCTCAATCTTGGAGATATGCTTGTTATGTAGACCTTGGATAAAAGGACTCGCTATACTGCTTTAAACTAACAGTTCCAGCCGCCATCAATAGAGTAGACAACACCGGTGATGAATGAGGACGCATCGCTCAACAAGAACGCAATCAAATTCGCCGCCTCCTCCGGTGTCCCATGCCTCGGTAATGGCGTGTCGAACTTAACACCAACGCCGCCATTGATATCCAACGATGTCTTCAACATAGGTGTTGCGATCGCGCCTCTGTCCTCACATCAGCAAGTATCTCCGTAATTAGAAGTGCATAGACGGAAACTTACGGCGCTATGCAGTTAACTCTGATTCCTTGATTGCCAACTTCCTTCGCCGCCGATCGCGAGAGTCCAATTACGCCATGTTTGCTCGCGGAGTAAGCGGCGTTCTTAGCAAAGCCCTCGATGCCGGCAATACTAGCTGCGTTGACAATGGAGCCGTTGTTGGCCATGACTCTGAGCTCGCCGCGCATGCAATACATGAGACCTTTCAGGTTGACATCCATCACGAAATCCCACTCGTCGCTATCAAAGTCCTTAACCTATTTTGCAAACGGTGCTCAGCTACTCTCCTGGGTATGTTACACATTGGGGAGAGGCTCACGCTCATCAGACCGATCGACTTCCCAATCACGCCTGCCAGGTTGGCAGCTGCATCGAGTTTCCCGCCCCACTTGACCGTCTCATCGATCCAGGCGTCAACCGTCTCGGCCTTGCGCACGTCAATGGTCTTGGTGAAGACGTCGCCGTGGCCGGCATCTTTAATCTCCTTTGCGACGGCGTCGAGGGCCTCTTGTTGGAGATCTCCGATAGAGACTTTGGCGCCGAGAGAGGCGAGGAGCTTCACTGTTGCGCGGCCGATGCCGGATGCGCCCCCGGTGACGGCGATGACTTTGCCTTCGAAATTCATCATGTTGTGTTTGAGATATGGAGATTGGGGAGAATCTGAAATTATAGACGTCAGATGAAAGGATACCAAGTCACTTAGGGTATCACCGAGACCTTAAGGACGAAACAAATAAACAATTATGTTCAAGCGCCCCATCCCTATGCGTAGAGAGGAATGGATATACGGAACCGAACAGTATAATGCGCAGGGTAAACAGTAAGCTCTTGCCCGTGTTACCAAATTAATGTGGTCTTCTCGTCACCTACCCCGCATCCCCACACCTTAGTAGAAGCCAATATTCGTCACTCAAAACTGTCAGCGACGGAAACAGAAACGGGAAATCTTTTCCTGTGATTCAGAATTTCTAGTTGTTTTCCCCAACCAAGCCATCCGTACTCGTAGTTTTAGATTGGCCTGTGATTTAGTACATTTAACTAGATTTAGCTTATAAGCGCACCGAAATGCAAAGTTGAATAGGACATGCACTTGCAATCCTTCGGCTAGTATTTTCCAATACTCCGAGTTTATTGAATGACTTTACCCGGCTCCCTATATAGCATGTTTTCATTCGCTTTAGCAGGAGCGTCGAGAACGAGCATCTTTAGCATCTTTAGTTGGCTGTCGTAGTAATCAAACAGCACTGTGGCGAGTGAGACCATTGCAGTCCTGCAAACAATGAAATAATTATGAAACCGAAGAGCCAATGAACGTAGCAAGGACAAGGGTAGATTGTAGATGCGGCAGTGGCGTTCTATATATAATTCCTCCTAAAGAATGAGAGGCCATTATCACATCAAATCGTTTGAATTCGTACCCTATTCTTCGACCATGACATATATACATGAACTGCATCTTCATCTGAGGGACCCTGTTACGTCATGGAAGACAGGAACGCAATCGACCCTCCTTCTGAGTTACTGGATAATCTCCTCACATCGCACTTTTGATATACATAGGATCGACTCTCGAAACCATAATTCTCACGCCCTTGCCCGGATGTATTATCAAGGCCCCATCCGGCCCCAAAATATCCCTTGCCTCATCGCTCGTCGCAAACACTAGATAGTCCTCCCAAGACTTCACGTACATCTCTGAGCATGCATCCCATTCGAATTCCACGAGCGGGAGGCCCAGCTCAGCGGCCTTCTTGGTCAACGACTTGTCGTTGTGAATTTGTGTGTATTGCTGTATTTGAGCTTCGCGGAATGCCTTGGTGGCAATGGCAAGGCGACCATGCGTGTCGCGCCAGTGAGACTCAAATTGGGACTGCGACATTGAGGGAATCTTAGTGAAGAAGAAGCTGATGCGGATCAGACGGTTGGTGGGGCGAGGGAGGACATTCAGAGGCGCGTTTGCGGAGGCTACCATTGCGGTGGAGAGATGACTTGCTCGGTGGGGCTTAATAAAATGGTGCAGGATAGGGAGCTGCCTTGCAGTGCAATTGAAGCAGAACCTGTCTATTTACAGTTTATAGCAAGGTATTAGCTTGCAACATTGGAAGGCTATCGACCTCCTTTGCCCAGCTGTTATTCACGTGATCAAAAACTGATACCGGTAGACGTTTTCCGCTGTTAGAGAATGAGGAACTTATTATGGGGAAGGGGTGGGATTATTAAATAGTGTTGTGGTTGGAGAAACTCCGAAATTCCGGAATATGAGGAAAAGATGAAGATGGCCTATGTCGCATTGCGAGCTTGCTGAGGTATGGTGGCATTCCTATATTGTATCTGTTACAATACGTTTATTACAGCGTATAATCGAGTCTCAATGAATGGTGCTGCAATAAGATCAAACTGACGTTCGTTATACGTGTTGGAAGCAACAGTCTTGGGGCTTAAATTTCTTCAACGGGACTACGTCGGATTCATGTCTCACATACCCCAAGGCGCTAAAAACATTTCGCATCGCCGCCTACGGAAAAGCAATCCCATGCACAGACAGTACAACATGAGGGGTATTATGCTAGAAGATATTTCCTTCTCCGCATCTTAGACAGCCCGCCACCTTGTAGGTTTATTCCTAATGGGGCTAAACTTGGTAATATCATACTGCGACCCAGTCATCTCTCAATAACATATGAAAATATGGGCCCTGATACTAGAGTTTGTCTACTGTGTCCAAATAATGTGGTGGGGTAGTCATCGCGGAGCTGGGCGATATGTCTTTCTTGCCAGTCTCCATCAGTAGATTTCTCCAACAATTGCTCAATTTGTATCCTTCTCTTCCTAAACTACGAATCCTCTGCCATACTATAACCTGTCAAGATGACAATGGACGACAGCCCTATCGGAGGCGTTGTGAATAAGCCCGGACAAGCAAATGGCAGCGAAAAGTGCCCAAAAGCGGAAACAGTTCGCACTCGGCCCTGGAAAAGGCGGTCTTCCAAAGCCTGTACGAGTTGTAGGGTGAGGAAAGTAAGATGCGACCTTCTGCTGTTAGGAAAGTCGCCCTGTTCAAATTGCAAGCACGACGAGATTGATTGCTGTTTGCCACCACCAAAGAGGAGAAGACGGTATGTGTCCAACACTCTAAGAAGCCGCTCTCAAGCAGTCGTGTGAATGTCAGCTGATACGGGATACAGACTCACCGAGATGATGCCGGAAGAAGTTGTTTCGCAAATCGATACTAAGTCGAGCCCCGAAGTCGACTGCGCTGCCGGTCTTGATGTCTTGGATGCCTTTAGTCCCGCCAATATCCAAGAGTGGCAGCGCCTTTCCTTGGAATTCCCGGATTTCGACGAGCAACCCTCCAAGATGGACGACTCCACTATGGAAATGCCAATTATGAGCTGGGACCATTTCGAGGAACAACTCCAACCATCACCGATTTCAGATCTTCCAGAGCAAATTGCGTCGTCTTGGGACGATTTCAGACCCGAGACTCAGCAAATATTAGCACACGCTAATCCACTTCCAACGCCAACATCTCCATCATCCCTCTATTCAGACTCTACCGAACGCAGTCGGATATCTCGCCAACCAGTGTCTGAGTTTGCCAAGATCTTTCATGCCAAGATTGAGCGGGATGTACATGAATATCTTCAGCGGATGGAGTCAAAGATCAAGCACGATATACATGAATACATGCAGCGAATAGAGGTTCTCTCTGTGCCACAACAGCCACTTCAGGATGCTCTTTTAAAATCATACATAGAGTTTGTTCATGGGCACTTCCCCCTGATTGATCCCCTGATTGATTAGTGGGAGTTGTTAGATTTGGCGGGGAATAGTTATCGACAGGATAGGCAGATTAGCGTTATTACTCTTTCTAACTGTGACGTTTGCTGGCCCAAGTTAGGTGCACATGCGTAAGCTCAAGGACGCTATAGGCAAGTTGCATGAATAGGCCTATAAAGTTTTAAATCAAGCGTATTGGGGTGAGTCTCATACATTCTGCTTACCTCCCTGGTCACTGTCGCCGATATAAATATAGTCATTGTACGATTTGAATTACAATACTAATTAGATTTAGGTAATCTAAGCTCTGTTACTCGTGATATCTTCGAAAAATTAATGTCCAGAGGGAAGGTGTTTTTGCTAAGTTTTAATTGATATCTCTTAAATGTGATTGGATTATAATGATAATAATGCGTGGGCGTGTTCAAGTGAAGCTTTCGTTTGTCTAGGGACTATATATCTACATTGTCGAATAAGTTTCTCTAGATGAAAATTTAAATTTAAATGTATGTTCAATTCTTATTAGTATACGTACGTAATAGTAAAAGGGGGCATCTGCTGCAGTCTAATGACTACATATAACATTGTGTCTGATCTAGGCATTTAGCCCCTACACATCCTCCACATGCGCATGCCTAGTTTTCTCCTCCCTTGCACCTTCAATCTCGCCATTCCCACCCTTATGCAGCACTGTCGCAACCATGCTCGTCATCTTATCATCTACATTTGGACAGAAGAAGCTCAGGACCAGCGCCACGCCACTGAACGCGATTGTCGATAGGAAGACCGTCCGGTACGCCATTGCACTCGCATTCTTGTATGCTGCAACACCTATTTCAGTGATCTGAGGGGTAAGACCTTTAATACCCTCGAATGAGCCTGTGGTCATAGCCTCGATGAAGGACGCGACTGAGGAGGCAGGGAGGCCGGCATTTATGAGCGCAGGAGGGACTTGTGCAGGGATGGTCGCGCCGAGACGGTTGGTTAGGATCGCCACGTATATAGTTGAGGCGACGGTCGAGATGGCTGATCTCACAGTCCCGGCGATGCCAACCGCGGTTCCGATCTCAGATTGATCCTTGATAACGATGCCGGACATTGCTAGACCGATACTCTCAACCCAGCCTACGAAGAAGCAGCCTACAATGAGAAGACCGATCACAGTGTCCTTGTTGTCCGTTGTTGCACAGGCAACGCCACCGAGGAGGCCGGTGAAGGCCGTAGTCGAAACAACGAGCTGCCACTTCTGCTTCCCGATCCATTTTGATAGGAGGCCGCCAACGATTTGGCCCATGACAATACAAGCACCAACGATGCAGGAAAGAGCCGAGCCGTAGGCCTTATCCTCGGTATAGAGACCAAAGACCATCTGTGGGAAGATGATGGAGAAGGCATAGTAGACAGAAGCACCGAGGGAGATGAGGATAATGGTTGCGTCCCAGCCTGAATTTGGAGTCAGGTCAGTCTATTGTCATCGGAAGAGACGGGGATGGCTCGCGCAGAAAAGAGACCGTCTTACCGATGTCCTTGAACAAATGCATCGGCATCAAGGGTTCCTTCGGGTTTGCCATCGTTTCCCAGAGCACAAACGCAACGCATGCTACAAACCCAACGACCAGAGTACTGATAACATGAGCCGAATTCCAAGGGTGCACCCCACCACCCCATGAAAGTCCCATGAGGAAGATAAGAAGTCCACCTGAGAAGAGGATAAATCCCACAAAGTCGAAATTCTTCACCATCTCCCATCTGGTTGTGGTGCGATTCTTCATATAGAAAGTCGGTGGATGATAGAAGAAATACCAGCAGAGGGCGCCGAGGCCGTTAACAATTATCATTAGATAATAACACCAACGCCAGCCTGCTTTCGTGTGAAGTACAAAGGCGTATGCCACAAGTGGTCCGAGACCAGAGAATGGAATAGACCATACGTATACAAACGCATTTGCCATGAAGCGGTATTCCATTGGGACGAGTTCTCCGACAACAAAGGTAAATGATAATTGGGTTGATGCAGCAAGTCCGATGAGAGTAGTACCACCGATTACCATCGGGATGTTAGTCGCAACTGCGCAAATGATACAGCCGATGAGGGCGAGAATACTCCCCGAGATAAAAAACCAGCGTCGACCAAAGAGATCAGAAAGACGACCGACGAGAGTCTGGCCAATGGCAAGAGTAAGGGTGTAGACCAGGCCGATCCAGACGTAGTTGGGGTCGGGACCGATATCTGCATTGATGATGCCCAGAAGAGGGGCTGCCAGAGCAAAACCACCGACGCCCTGTAACATATTGTCAATAATCAATTCAGGCCTATTGAGTTGGTGATCAACGTACTCCAGCTATCGCAAGCCCAGATGCAACCATTGTCCCAAGAAAGTAAGTGCTGGTAAAGTATCCTGGGGGCAGAGAACTTGTATCGTGGGACAGCACAATTTCCTCGTCAGACGAGAACTTATGGACGACCGGGCTTTCGACGGCCGAGCCATGGCCGATGTGGCCTGGTTTTTCGGAAACCATATTGATACTCTTGCGGTATACGCAGATGGAAGAATAATGAGTCTGATGCAGATAAGGTGCAAAACAGAGGTGAACAAAGATTCTGGAAGACCTCGTTGTTCTGCGATCGAAAATAATGTTTATATAGTATATGTAGATTATGCATTTATGTATAAGTACATGAATGCGTACCCCACTTACATCCATGTAAATCTGGGGTAGCTTGAGATTTAGGGTACTAGAGTCTGGTACGTGGATCGGAAATCCTCATCCAGGCTCATGGGACATTATGGAGGCCCGAGTGTGCGGGAAGAGTGGCGAAAACAGCCCGAATCATTCTTCCCCGCATTACCTATCCAAAATAAAAACATCGCTCTCTTGACATCGCCAAATTAAAGTCCCAATGAATGATAATGAAGGGTTTGCTCTATTTAGTACTCAAACAATCTAGCAATTCAATATTTAATAGGGACTAGTTCTCTCATTATAAGCTGCAGCTTATTCGTATAAATTTTAGATCCCTTATGGTGTCATGGATATAGCTAAAAAGAACAGAAAGCAGCTCAGACGTAATCTCACAATTGAATTTTCCAATTACTCCGACACTCCAAAAGTGTTGTCGATAAACTACCTTGGAGGGATTGATATTTGAAATTTAGAAGCAGACTACCCGACAAAGGCGGCTGGGACTCGGTTGGCGGGTAACTTCTACCGAAAAACTCTCGCTGACCGCTGCCTCACAATCCCAATCTAGTGAAGGCTCTGCCGTGATCGAACCTCGGTCTTGACGCGCTGACCGGGCCTTAGGATGAGGCGTCATAATTTTTTCATTATATTTGTTTTATTTACCAAATAAGAAAAGCCTCACTCTTGTAAATTATAGTCGAAATATATGACCAATTTACCTTTGTAACTAACGTATTAACATCTTTGTATATGCAATGGCTGGCGCCATAAGACAACCCATCGACATCCCCGCGCTCGAGCGCTACATCTCACAACATGTCCCCGAAATCACGATTCCAATCGACGTCAAACAGGTCCTTCCCCTAAACCCCTCTCTTGCTCCATTTCCACTGACATCCTCTGCAGTTTGGATTCGGCCAATCCAACCCAACCTACCAACTGACCTCCACCTCGGGCCGCAAATATGTGATGCGCAAAAAACCACCAGGAAAGCTCATCTCCAAGACTGCACATAAGGTTGAGCGTGAATACCGCATTTTGCACGCTTTGCATGACACCGATGTCACAGTCCCGAAGGTCTACTGCCTGTGTGAAGATGATAGCATCATCGGGACGCCGTTTTATATCATGGAGTTTCTTGACGGGCGGATCATCGAGGACCCCGCGATTCCGAATGTTACGCCGGCAGAGAGGACGGAGATGTGGCACGACGCGATCCGCACCCTAGCGAAGTTGCACCGCGTAAACCCAAAGTCTGTGGGCCTGGAGACCTACGGCAAGCCAGCAGGGTTCTACAATCGACAGATCAAGACGTTCCAGATTCTCAGCGCGGCGCAGGCGCAGGCCGTCGATGCCGATACAAAGAAGGCCGTGGGCGACATCCCGCATTTCCCAGATATGCTAGCATTCTTCTCCGACCTCGCGACGCAACCAAAAGATAGGGGTGTTCCCATCCATGGAGACTATAAGATCGATAATGTAGTTTTTCACAAGACGGAGCCGAGGGTCATTGGGATCTTAGAGTGAGTACCCCGAATGCGTAGCCCCTCTCTTCGTAAAATTCTAGGATGCAAATGTTGACGAGCGTAGCTGGGAAATGTCCACCATTGGCCACCCCCTCTCCGACCTCGCCAATATTCTTAACCCCTATATCACTGCCCTTTCTGGTCCCAATCCGCACCTAGGTTTTGCTCCTGGCGCCACGCCCGGTCTGCCCAGCCAAGAACAAGTCGTGTCGTGGTACCGCGAAGTCGCTGGGTGGAGCCCAGAGCCAGAGCTCGCGTGGGGCACCGCGTTCAGTATATTCCGCCAGTCGGTCATTATGCAGGGGATAGCAGCGAGGGTGGCGCAGAGGCAGGCGAGCAGTGCGCAGGCGAAGGCGTATGCGGATTTGTTTATAGAGTTTGGGGAGTTCTCATGGGGGCTAATATTAGAGGCGAAGGGGAGGGCGAGATTATAGGTAGACAAAGAAGGTAGGCTATAGTAGTTAGTATGAATACTTATTATAAAAAATTTAACTAAGAAATATTGTATTGCTCTTAACAAATTACTGGTGGCCTAAAGCATGTGTATCAAAATCTCGGATTACCCTCTAGATCATTCCTTAATACTTAACTTTATGACAGCTTAATTCTTATTAGCGGAGTAAAGTAATTTTATGCTATTGAAGGTACTGATAACCCTGAATATGAAATGGATATTCATAAAGAGTTCACTAAATGGGCTGCTGTTCTCAGAGTGAAACTTGACGGGATTGCAACACATAGATTTCCTAGTAGGGGATTGGGTATCATTGCAGAGAGGGAGCTTAAAGTAAGTAGGGCTAGGCAGGTGTTTTTTATATGTCTAATTAATCTACCCTTATCTTTTGCTCTTTCTATACTACTGTTTCTGTGAGGTTAGTGTCGGCCATATTGAACATTTAAGTCTGGGTGATTTTAGGGGGATCTTGGAATATATTCTCCGCTCTATATGTTTGATAAACATTTCGTTCGCGTACATGAGTTTTCTACCATCGTGCTGAGGCATATCCTCACTGTCATTTATTCACGGATCTGCACGTCGCTTGCTATTCTTAACCTCCAACATATACCGGTCGTGTGAGATACTTATCCCCATGTTGATGCCTCAATTTGAAGACAAACAACCAAGCAGTCTCCCTCAAAACTAAGTAATCTAATAGCCAAACTCAAGATAACAACCGCAATTATGTCACGCGTTGATCACTGCCTCCAACTCGACGACCAGAGCTTTGCTCTACAGCTTCAGCTCGAAGAGATCAATTTTCAGCTCGCGCTTCAATCCGGCAAATAGACCGAAGATAGCCCTCCAGATTTCGCATTAGCATTCAATGGCTTCGAGGCCGAGCTAAAGAGGGCGATTGTTCTGGTCGAGGATCTGAAGTTCGCTCACAGCATTGCTAAAGCTGTTGATTCTGATCTTGTGGCCATCAAAGAATCAAGGAGACACAGTCCATTTACGATCGAAACTTCGCCCTAAGCTTGAATTAATATGATAATGTGCCATCCTAGGGTGTCACCGACCTACTAGATATGCCCCAACCCAGAGCGGAGCCAGCTGAATGGGACTATGTCTTACGAGCTACCGAAGCTTCGACTTTCAGCATCGAGCCCTGTGGCACTGTTGCTGGTCCTTCTGCCCATTACGCTCACCATAACCCTAAACATTAATCTACTAAATTCTAAGCTTATGTATGGCAGAGTAGACAGGATGCCTAATTCTTTTAAGTCTATAGTCATATGTAATAGTTTCTCTCTTGTTAGGGTATAAGTACTATTAAACGCTAGTAATGTATAGACCTTCGCTACCCTTCCCCCTTCTAGCTTCTACCTTCTTCATAAAACCAGCCAAAAACAAAGAGACAAGCAAGAATATAGATTAGTGGGTATTCGCTAGTGGGGTAATTCGTTAGCTTTAGTGCTTTTACTTGCATTGCCTCTTCTAGCTCTGAAATCTACATATAGGCCTAGAGTGCACGTAACCCTCTAAGCTGATACTAGAGCCTCCTTGCAACTAAATAAACCCGAAAATCGCAAAAGCAATTCACTAGTTCCAACCTAGAATATCATGCATTCGCTGCTATCTTAACTCGATTTATACTTGCAAGCATCGCCTCCTTCGTGCCTATCTCTAGCTTATATAGCTTTGCTCGTCTCCCCTACCTCTCAACGCAACCAATGCCTAAGTTCTCTAGAAACTCACCCTGGATAGACCGACCTCGACTATGCTGACACCGTAGACGAGAGGGTCTTCGGACTATGCACAATATTGCCATCGGCTTGGCCGGAGAGCAGAAGGACCTGCGCAAGAGCGATAAGGACAGGCTCAAGCTCAATACCAAGCGCGATTGGATTGAGGAGGCTGCTAAGCTCGGTATTCGTGGAGCAGCCGCTCGCTGCTGTGCCAGCAAAGGCTGACGAGACAAAGTTGAGCGACTCTACGATGGCGACTACCTCAGTGGTAATGTGTCCGCCGTTTGCATACGTGGTGAACTTGACGCTCGCTCCATAGCTACACCACGCCTTGGCGAGCACTGCGGCGTTGGCGTAGGGTACGATCTCATCCTGCGATGCGTGATACATGAATACAGGAACCGTGGGCGTTTCGTTCTTGTTCACACCCATGGTGTTTTGTTCTAAGATGGCAGCAACGGTAGGATCGTACCACAGACGGTCGCCCAAGGATTGGAAATCTGTTGACTTGATCGACTTGCCCGAGAAATTGATAATGTCTGCAACGGCGCAATTGGCACTTGCAAAGTTTAGGGCCGTCTGGCCAGCAGGCGTAATAATGCTGTCGATTACTGGCTTCAACGCAGCGCCGTATGCACTCGGCTTCGTAAGGCCGTCCACAACAGCTAGAACGAAACCGCTGAAGGTCGTGCCGTCGATAAAGTCGGCGACAGCAGTGAGGTTTGCAGGGGTACCACCAGAAACCCAGCCTTTGATGTCGATCTCAGGGGCATAGGTTGGCTGTAGCGACGCGGCCCAGCCTGTCGCAATTGCACCACCGGAGTAACCAACACCCACGACCATGGGGTTGGTAGTGGAAAAATGCAGGGTGCTTTTGAAGTTCGTGACGGCACGAATCCCATCGAGGACCCCCATGCCCGAAAGGTGACCGGGTCCGAACGCGGCATCTGGACCTTCGTAATCCGAAGACGCGACGATATAGCCAGATATGAGGTAGGCCTCGATAATCAGCAGCTCAGCCGACGATATGAGGTCTGACTGGGGGGTGCCGATTTGATAGCTATAACTCGGGTCACACACCGTGGCCGAGCTATCATAGGCTGTCTGGAACGAGACGAAGCGGTCAGTCTTTGCGAAAAGAGGCCTGAAGACCGTGATTACGGTGGCGATGGCGGACCCATTGGTGGCTGTGGTACGATAGAGAAGCTGATAAGCCTGGACTGGGTTTGGCAAAATCCCGAAGAACGAAGCCACGATAGTGCGGGTACGCAGGATTGTCCCGGGCACCTGGGATTCGAAGCCTGCAGGGGGTTGGTAGAAGGGGTCGCTACTCGGGACCGTTGCTCGAGGCAGGGACCGACCCAGCACGGTTGGCAGCCCAGCTCCAAGAAGCACGGAAGGGAGAACCCAGGAGAGGAGCTTCATCTTGGCGGCCGAGTGTAGTAATAGATGTTGAGTTCCTAGGGCAAGGAAAGCCTGTGTGCGAAGAACTTTTAACTGAGGGGGAAGAGATGAGTTCCCTTTTATAAGGCCTCCTTCAGGGCCTTTCACGAGAAAGGCATATTTCCCCCGCTTTCTCGTACTACACTACAAATTTCCCTACTGGGTCTATTATTTACGCACTGCGTAGACAGTTGACACTGTGCCATACTATGGGGAGCTATTCCATCATGAACGCTAGCCACAGCATACCCACTGTTAAAGTGTTGAAGTGCCGCTAAGCCTCATAAAAGCTTGATTTGCAGCGCCGGGGCTTACGAGCTCCCAAACCTGGTTAAAGCGAGACCCGGTGACGCTTGTGGTCAAGTAAAATTGCGGGGTCCCCACATGCTAAAATCCCCGACTACATTTGTGGGTTGCCCGCAGGAGGACTCTGCCGACAGATGCTGAAGTCAATACTCAGAAACAACAATTTACCTTATGATCGATGTATGCTTTCTCAGCTACGAGAGGTCTACTTCATACAGCGACTACAATATTACATATATTAGATCATCTACGGCTCATAAAGATCGCTACAAGGTATGATAGCAAGGTGTTCTAGGGCGTGTTATGTTGGGTGCCGTGGAGAGATCCCACCACGCTAACATAAACCCCCGTTTTCTCGTCACCTAGGTGTTCTAGTTAAGAACTAAGAAGTGGTAGCAATCGTTCCGTACCTCGGTACTACCGCGCGTCAGCCTACCATGTGAACGTAGGAGCCAGTAGCACCGTCGCCCTTCACATGCAGATTCCCCATCCTCAGTTGTTGGTTTTCTTCGAAGGCACCATCCCATGCTCTCTCGCTATTATAGTTAATATATATATCTTTATCTGTTCAAACTTCTATATAAGTTACAGGCTTAAAACACACTTTAACTACTCTAAGCTATACGAATCAAAATTGACACACGGGCGAAGGGCCGAGATAAAGGTTTCCGCGAGAAAGCCTAGGAAGATCAGATGCACATCCTACGTTGCAGGCCTCTTAATCTGCCCATCGTCTTCTCCGCCCTTTTTAGCTGCATGTGGAGTCGTGTTAGAAGGTGGTGATAAGTAGGCGTATTTCGTGTTGAGACGGATTTTCACGTTGCTAACGAAATACTGTCAGAGTCTGACTCCAGAACACAAATTATTGATTCGTGGTTGTTGTAGGATGCTGACCCTTGCCGCCAAGACCTGTCAACCGAAATGCCTCATGGTGTTGCTGGGCCTCGCGCCAATCGGTTTGTTTATTCCCTCAATTGAGTCTCTCCAGCCTACTCACGGCCTTATCTTGTCTGTATCAACTCTTTTTTGCTGTGATACGCGCCATTGTCAGAGCCAGGATGTTGTCAAAATGGTCTACGAGTGTAGCCGCTGTTGGCGCTATTGTTGTCTTCGTTGTACCCTCGATTGCGGGGGCAACCTTTTCTTCAAGAGCCCAGGATCAAAACGCCGGTCAGCTTGCTGCATCCGATCAGACGTTGGAGTCTCCGTTTCCATACTACTTCCCTCAGCTAGGGTCTGGCGATGCCGCGAATAGCGGCCAGTTCCCAATGCCATTATGCCATGGCTTCAAGTTGGAGGAGGCGACAATTGACCAGCTGCAAAACGCAATGGATAAAGGCACTTTGAGTTCTGTTAAGATTGTAATGTGCTATCTGCAGAGGATTTACCAGACCGATGCCTACTTGAGGTATGACGCTTGGGAATTGCCGCAGCACTGTCTGACTCCATTCTAGGTCCATCATGGAAGTGAACCCGGACTTCCTTCAAATTGCCGAAGTTCTTGATCGCGAGCGTGCTCGAGGCCACGTCCGCGGCAAGCTGCATGGAATCCCATTCATTGTGAAGGACAACATCGCTTCGAAAGACAAGATGGAGACAACGGCAGGGAGCTGGGCGCTCTTGGGTTCTGTCGTCCCAAGAGATTCACACGTTGTATCGAGGCTCAGGAGACAGGGCGCGGTTCTGATGGGCCACGCGACTCTCAGTGAATGGGCAGACATGCGATCTAATTATTACTCTGAGGGCTATTCCGCTCGAGGTGGTCAGTGCAGAAGTCCATACAACTTGACTGTTAACCCTGGTGGCAGCAGCTCTGGGAGTGGTGCAGCAGTTGCTGCGAATTTGATAACCTTTGCGCTTGGTACTGAGACTGATGGAAGTAGTGAGTTGCATATGCCGATTTAAAAAACCCTGTAGTACTAACAGTTTAGTTATCAATCCAGGCGAGAGAAATGCTCTTGTAGGAATAAAACCCACGGTCGGCCTGACGTCTCGAGCTGGGTGAGATTCTCAATTATTGATAATGTAATGTAGCTAATCCCATCAGGGTCATCCCGATAAGCCACAACCAGGACACTGTAGGCTGTCTCGCCCGCACTGTTCGCGATGCAACCTACTGTCTTGACGGCATCTATGGCCAAGATCCGCGTGACAATTATACCCTCATCCAAAAGGCTCCAGCCGACGGATTTGCTCAATATCTCGCGACGAAAAAGGCACTCAAAGGTGCCGTGTTTGGCCTTCCATGGCTTAGCTTCTGGCAACATGCTAGTGCAAACCAGCAGCAGCAACTTTTAGAGGTCGTTAATCTCATCAAATTCGCTGGGGCCACTATAATCAATGGGACCGAGCTTCCAAACTACGCAACCATTGTCAGCCCAGATGGCTGGGACTGGGACTATGGCACAACACGAGGATACCCCAATGAGTCAGAATACACGTATGTAAAGGCGGATTTTTACAACGACATCAAGGCATATCTTGCCGATCTTGGAAACACCGACATGAAGAGCCTCGAAGACATTGTCAAGTTCAACAATGAGAGCGGGGAGGAAGGTGGACTTCCAAACCAGCATCCTGCATTCGAGTCCGGTCAGGATAGTTTCGATGCGTCTCTCGCATCGAAGGGCATAATGGACGAGACCTACTGGCAAGCTCTGAACTTTTGCCGTAAATCGACACGGGAGGACGGCATCGACGCAGCTCTCCACCATAATGGCAAGAATCTTACCGCGCTCCTCGTCCCACCATTTGCTGCGCAGTCGATTGCCGCTCAGGCCGGTTACCCTGTCATCACACTCCCCGCTGGCGTGAACCCTGATACCGGAATGCCTTTTGGGCTGGGGCTTATGGGGACGGCATGGAGCGAGAGCACTCTGATCCGCTATGCAAGTGCGATAGAGGATTTGCAGCTCACGAGTAAGACACAATATAAGAGGACCAGCCCAAGGTATTTTGGCTACCGCGAAAAGAACATCCCTGTAAATAACGTCTAATCGTCGCAACCAACTTTTCGCTGTGCTTAAAGGTTGGAGGAAGTGATGCGCGCGTTTGAGAAGCAAGAGGAAGCAAAGTGCGCGATTCCATTTATAGGTACCTTTACGTAGTAACTTATATGTAAAACTGTGCATTTGCTTCCTCTTGCTTCTACAACGCGTGTCGCTTCCTCCAACCTTGAGCGAAGCGAAAAGTTAGTTACAACGATTAGGCGCATACGCAGAGAGGCTTTCGTCGCTTAAGGAGGACCAACCAGCATCGATAGAATAGGGGCCGGGGTGAGCTATATTTAGCTTTCAGTTTGGGGAAGCGCCGAAGAGAGGCACAGCCTTGCGAAGGTAAATATTAGATCTAGTATTTTCACCTGCTTCAACTTTGCAGCTTCATTTACTTTCAGTGCAGGAAAACCCAAGAAAGGATCCCCACGTCCAACTTTCTTTCCAAGTCATCGTTTCAGTGGCTTTCTTGAGACGGATATTTCACCTGTCCGTTGCCAGTCAACTGCCTGCTTCATTGCCTTACTTCCTTCTCATACCGTTCATCACATCAGGCCGATCTTCTATCTCCAGTCAGTCATGGCCGACTCGAGGGAACGAGCTATTGAATCTGCATCTCCCCAGATCATTAACTTGAAAGGGATAATGGCTAAATGGGAAAAGAAGATCCCGGAAATCCAAGCGCTATCGAATTCACTGAGAGAGGGATTAACAGCATCAGAAGCCGACATATCAGATGTAAAGGCGTCTAACCCGCGCCCCCCGCTCCCGAATATCGTTCAACCGGGCTACGAGGTTTACATAGGCAGGAAGGCCGACTACTCGCAATGTACCACATTGAAGCAAACGGCTGAAGTTGCATGGTTTATAGCCTTCAACCGCGGGCCATACACAAACTTCTACATGATCGATGAGCTTCTTAGAGAAGGCAGAATTTCTTATGAGCAATTTTTAAAGAATCCCAAGATCATGCGGCAAAGCGTTACTGAAGCCAACGTGCGCAAAGTTGCGAACTCCATGGATGAAAATTATGGAGATAGTGTAGTTGGCCGCTGTACCTCGTTTACTACTGAGATTGTCACTGCCCTCGTCATGGCAAATGAACTTTCGTCAGCTGGAGACTTTGAATTCCACGACATGGGCCGTCATCGTTTGGCGTTTTCGAAGAAAAGTGGACTGGTGATTGACTCGACCTTAAAACAAGGTCCTAAATTTTTACCACTAGACGGACAGAAAGAGCCTAACGACCAAGAGGATCACCCGAAATCTTTCTCCGGCAACGACCAAGGGGGGCAGTCGAAATGGTTCTGGGGTCCTAGTGGATCTATAACTAAGGGAGTCAATCGCAGGGGTGATGTTCTCAAGGTAACATCTGTAGCATTGTTTTAGGAGTATTGTAAACTAATCTCGTTATAGAAACACTCTAAAGAGTCAATCTCTTCAGATGAGGGCCTATATCAATGTTTCAATGAAATCAAAATTGATAAAGATTTGAAGCCACTGTGCTATTTTCGGTAATATACCTTTTTTATTCTATCTTTAGTCTAAGAGATCCTACAACTAACACAGTTATGTACGAGCACAGATCTTATAGGCGTCCTTGTTCTGAAGCGTATCAGGGCGACACGAGATATCATGGGATGATACGATGGTTACTAAAGGATAGAAAGCTAGAATTGATCCAGGATATAAAGAATCAAAATGCGACGACTGTGACAACATTTATATGGGACAGAACTACTCCCACATTACCTACACTTAGCTCTTCCGAAATATCTAAGGTGGTAGACAACTTTGTTACACGCTATGGAGGGAGCTTTGGATCCAGACAATGGAAGCTTTGCTCAGGATACCACAACAGTATTATCGACGCAGCAAATTCGCTTTGGGGTTATCCGCACATAACGGGAGTTACGAACTTTCCAATTGGGCCGGGCCGGGCCCTGAAGACCTACTATTTCTCCTTGCGGGCGATGAGATCGACGAAAAAGGGGTACAAGAATATGTGCCTTTTGATACTGAGTACGTTACGTTCGCTGTATCCATGACATCACTAACTCCTATTTTCTCTATCTAGCGATGAACCTATTTGGCCACCTAACGAGTATAACTTTCTACCCTTCTAAAGCGCTCGCTAGTGAAACATGATAATGGGATTTATATTAGATATTCCACTGGTTTTACTTTGTTTCACCAAGCACTCTCGTGGTTACATGTAGTTGCTTGAATCTAGCTTTGGCACATTCTTTCTGCGGTGAAACAAAATCACGTTTGCTTCTTGTCGTGTTTGTAGTTGTGTTCGGTCTTAGCAGCCAGCCGCCACAGAAACCGTTCTCTACATTCGCAATCGTCAATCAACCCCGCTAAATCCCACTACCACCTGGCACGCTTTATTCCATCTTCAACCTCTCACTCTTTCTACTTACCCCTTGCAACCTCTAGGCAGCAGCACTTGATACGACCTTGTCCTAGCTATCAATTATAACAATTTAACTACCAATTTCCCTTGGCACATCGTCTGCACCCAAGCTTCGAACAGGCACGATCCCCCAATCCTATACCTTAGCAGTTAAGCTCCTAGCCTCACTAAGATGACGTCATTGGCCTGGCTGCGGTATCTTATCGATAATAGCAGCTGAAATAGGTAGCAGCACCTGCTTTCTTTGGAACGCCTACCTTCCTTCGTCAACTTATGAATCCTCTCTTCTACAGGAGTAATCATAATCACATCGGGATTATGTAATTATTAATTATTAATTAGCCAGAAAGCAATCGACGGTAGGAACCTCGCCTTATATTCTAAAACCTTACCAAGATCTTCTATTTCTATGGTGCAATCCTGTCATTGGCAGGGGTCGCAATTAAGCGTTTCCTCTTTCCTGCCGCTATTCTACTTGCGGGTATTGTAAGTCTTGGCATTTAACCCCTGTCCATCGCCAGAAAGCCTAAAACTCCACTACGTCATTACAAATAATCGTGAAGCTATCGAAAAGTTACAAGATAGTATAGCCCGCGTCATGAAAAGTAAAGACAGCTTAGAAATACAACAGGTAGGCATGGGGAGATACGAGATGGTCCTACTGGTATATAAATGAGGTTTTGTCGCTGCTGTAACTCATTCCTCAACATCTTCAATTCACCATCACCAACACTCAACTGCAAATCCTAGTCAGCTTTCCTCTCAACGGAGTAACTTTTGATTCCCTCTATTTGTCGCTTTACCCCTTGATAACACCATCACCCTTCATTAAACTCCAGGTTATCACATTAAAAATGGCGCCTACCATCTTCATTATTGGTGTCACTGGATACATCGGTGGCGAGGTTGCTGTCGTGTTTGCAGAGAAGCACCCAGAGTACAACCTCGTCTTTCTCGTCCGCAACTCCGAGCAAGCCAAGATAGTCAAAGCCCGATTCCCATCATCCGAGACCGTCATCGGTGACCTCGACTCCCACGACGTACTCTTTGAGCAGGGCAAACGCGCCGATGTCGTTCTCCGTAAGTTTCACCGAGGTCACATAACCACATATATCCGTGACTAACACAAAACCTCCGCAGAAACCGCTTCGGCAGACCACATTGCCGTTGGCGAGTCCATCATTGCGGGCATGGCCCAGGGCAAGAAGGGCCACTACATCCACGTCTCCGGGTCCGGAATCCTGCACGACGTGACGAACGGCTTCGGAAACCCGAGCTCCAAGATCTACCACGACACCAGCGACCTCGCTGCGATCACCTCCTTCGACTCGTCGCACGTGCACGCCGACACCGACGCCTCCGTCACCGCCGCGGGCCTCAAGCACGGCATCCCCACCGCCATCGTCTCGCCTGTTACCATCTACGGTGTCGGCCGTGGGCCTATCAAGACTCGCAGCCTGCAGATTCCCTTCCTGACTGAGGCCATCATCAAGCGCGGTAAGGCCTTCACTGTGCTTGAGGGTAACAACATCTGGGATAACGTCCATATCACCGACCTCGCCGAGGCGTATAACGTGCTCACCGAGGAGGCTCTCAAATTGAACGGCGGCAAGTCGTCCTGGGGCAAGGAGGGCTACTACTTCGTCGAGTCCGCCGAGCACAGGTGGAAAGATATCGTGACTGAGCTTGCTAAGATCGCGCACCAGAAGGGCGCGATCAAGTCCGTGGAAGTGGAGAAGCTGAGCGTTGAAGACGCCAGTGCCGCGCATCCATGGGCTCCGCTGCTCTGGGGGGGGAACTGCCGCAGCAGAGGTGACCGTATCAGGGCTCTAGGGTGGAAGCCTAGCGCTCGCAAGATTGAGGAGTACCTCCCGGAAATGGTGGATTTTGAGATCAAGTCCCTGGGAACGCAGTCTTCCGCTACTACGTTCTAAGACTGTGTGAGGAGCTTCGGAAATTTGGCTGGTGTAACTGAGTCTTTATTTTAGCAGGCAGCGTATATAGCAACAACATAAAAGAGCTTTTACTCAACTTACTTTGTAGTAGTCCGTCCCCGTAATCCGATCCCCCTCTAGAAAACAGCACACACCACTTCCTAAAGGCCATCTCATTCTCCCACCCTTCAAACAAGCTTACCCGCGCTAGGTACATCATAAAGAACCCTCTCTCTGTCCTCGCAACACTAGCCGTGGCGCCCACCAGCAGCACCCACAGCCTCACACCTGGGTTTTCACGCCAGAACGGCGCGCAGATCGTGCGGTCCATGTTAGCGCTAAGGATCTGCAGCCAAGGTAGGGAGAAAGGGGAAGTGAAAAACGACGGCGAGGACAAGGCAGCGGCGTAGATCTGCCCTGCAGCGTGAAGAGCCTTGTAGATTGAGTCCGTAGTGCACGAGACCTCGACGTTGATGTGGAGCTCGTAGAACTGGATATCGCTGATGGTGGTATTGGTAAGGTCACGGAGGGCCTCAAGAAGCATGCAGATCTCATTGTCGGCGCCGGTGTTTTTGATAAAGGAGGAGAAGGGAAGGGAACCGGAAATGGGGGAATTATAGAGGCGTGCCTTGTAAGGTGAGGCTGGGCCGGCCTGACAGCGGAGGGGAAAGCGCGGCGGCTGGAGGGTTATGGCTGCAATGATATGGTCGAATCTGGTATTTTGTTAGGTTTAGGGACACGTATATTGCTATTAGAGGAGTGAGGTTACAGCGCAATTTTTTCAGCCTGGACTGGAGGCATTGAGTCTAGTCCCCCGCGCAGGTCAACCACTCGCTCCAGGCCATTCATATGAGCTACAACATCCGAGGGTTTAAGTTGGGCCCTATACGACTGTGTAATTATCAGTACCAAATAAATTGCATAGGTTAAGTTAAAAAACTGACTTCCCACATAGTAAGCGTTATAATCGCACCAAGGGTCTCATCTTTGGTAGCCAGCTCGGAGTCCGCCAGGCGGCCCTGGATCCATTTGATGGTCTCGAGACGAAACTGGAAACAGCTGGGCGTGTTGCTGATCCAGTCAACGAGCTCCACGCCGAGGACTGTGCTCTCGATCTTTGATGGCTCGGGGAGGGCGGCTTTGGGCATCCAGATTGACTGGCGGGGGAACAGAACAGGGCTGTTCGGATCTCGCGATGCCAGCCGAGAAAATAATGCAGAGGTGCGGGGGAGCATCAATACAGGTCCTGTGGCAGAGAGGAACGTGTAAGGGATCACTGTGGGGTATTAATAGGTTCCTCCGGAATTGGTCACGAACATAATGTAAAAAAAATACCACCCACAGTTGTCTTGGTACGGGAGAGATGGCTGTATAGAAGCCTTTACTGGCTTATCCCTTGCTAATGTAGTTTTTTCCTGCGTTATAACATCCTCGACCTCTTCCTTGGTCTTCTTGAACGCTCGCACATCAGCATCTCGCCGGCGCCGGTAGCGGAAACGAGCAACGTGGCTACGGACCACATTCTCGGTCCCTCTCTCTCTTGCCCTCCCAGGAGCCTCTTGTACAAAGCAGATCTCTGTAACAGGAGGCATGTAGTAGTTGTGATATGCTATCTTATCTGGGGCGCTGCGAGGTTGCAGTCCGATGCCTCCGTGAAGGAAGGTGGCCGTTTGACCTAGAACGCCTACACTTGAAGCGTGATTTGCTACCATACATACACTAGCTTGGATCACGGGGGACCGATTCGTATTAGCCTCGAAAATGGCTCGACTACAGGGATCTACTTATATCTTTCGAAATCAGCCCTGTCTCGAAGCCATATTTACTTCGAGTCGAATATTAGTCGCTTAACCATGGATGGTTTGGTAGATTGATCTGGTCGCCACAGGCATCTCTTGATGCCCATGCTAACACTCGAGATGTAGCTTCTCTAGAAGGGCAAGATTTGATCGGCGGGAGCTTAGTCATTATTCCATAAGTGTGTTTTATATCCGGCATCTCTTGTGCTTGAGTGTTGTCAATCACATACGAATGAAAACATCGCTTCTCATCTCCTAGAATCCAAACCCAACCGTGGTACTCTCGGGCATGCCAGAGATCCAAGTACTGATGTAGCTCCGGTTCAATCTCCTTGGCTAATGTACTCCCGAAAGGCTGCCAACCATATGGCAACTCCTCTGCATTCGCAAGGTAACGATAGTTGAAACGAAGGCGGGCAAGATCACTATTAGATAGCATCCTCGTGCCGTTCTCCTCATAGCAGCCTAGTCCAACTTCATCTAAAAACGACTGCTTACAGCCAAGCCACGCGGCAGTAACAAGATCAGGTTGTGACGCACGAGTAAATTGCGGTTGTTCTTCCAAAGTTGTAAGATAGGATTCAACCATGCCAGCCCAGTCTGAAGATCCCAGCCAAAGAACGCCCATCCAGAGCGGCGCTTGCTGGGGGCGATATAACATAAACATTTTGATAAGTAATTCTGTGTCTTGAGATTCAAGCACAGGCTTAATCACCTCATGAATTGAGGACAGCCAAGCACTAACAACGTTGCAATCAATGCCTGATTCCCAGAAGACACTCCAAAGACTCGATCCTATTAGCCTAGGGCCAATACTGATAGTCATGAGTTGAGATATCTGCTCTGAATATTGGCGGAATGGGTAGTGAGCATGTTTCGGATGACTGCGCTGCAGAAGTATTGGAACAGGTAGTGTAGCTGCTAATTTTCTAAAATTGTAGAAAGGCAGCATGATTGTTGCAGAAACTGCAGCGTCGAGTTGGTCATCAAGTCCAAATAACGCGCAAAGTTCAGAAATAAAGCTTGCCGCTTTTTCCGAAGACGATGATGTACCCCATTCTGGGGAAGAATATGTTGGACTAGTAAGAATGTCGAAACGGTTTACTCCTTCATATACCAATGCCCATGGTGGAATAGGCTTCATCATCCAACGCGAATTGGGTGCGAGAAGGATAGATAGCCAACACACAAGGTCTGGGGATGCGTAACGTAAGTCGAGGAGTATTTTGTCATTCTCTGAGCAGCCTAGATGGCTTGTTGAAGGTTCCTGAGAAGTAAACTTGACTTTCCGCCCCTGCATCTCGAGGAGTTTTGCACAGAAATAATAAGAGATGCATTGTATGAGTATAGAAATGCCGTTAGAAGGAGGGGCAGGTGACACTTTAGCGTTGGGATTGCATTCTTTTATGAACTGGTATCTCGTCGGCTCCGGAATAGAGAACCTGAATGTTTTCTCGTTGCCACGCCTTTCATCGACTTTGGGAGGTGAGGTTGGCTGCCACGTCACATCAGAGTCATCTAGGGTTGCTAGAGTGCCAGGCTTAGAAACATCATCCATAGAGCTCTGCATATCATCTGACTCGAGGTGTGGAAATTTCCACATCGGGTAGCCCCTAATTGCCTTCAAGCCACGAAGTCCAGAAGGTAGAGGTGGGACCCCCTTTATTAACCCCAAAACACCCAGGCTTCCGGGTATGCTAAGAGTTTGTTGCTGTTCTGCAAGACCAAGGCACTCTCGCCATTGGGATTCACCTCTCCAAAAGGTCCTCTCAATATCCTCAGCGCTTGGAATCACTTTATCATCCTGACATCCGTGTAGTAAATCATCAGCAGCTTGGTCCTCCTCAGCGAAGCCACTGCTAATACTGCTGTTTGGTGGGGTGCTTGTGCCTCCGTTGCTTTCGTTCTTATAATATGAGGAATGGTTATCGGAAGGAATAAAGCTTGCCTCAAACCTGTTCGTTCCAGTCTCTATCCAGTGGGCAACGCGATCATTACCCATGTTAGAGTTGGCTGGCATCTCGAGCTATTTATGACGGATTGCTTTGCGAAGTACTCCACATTTGTTGCAACTTTTATGGAAATAAATGTGTAATGCCGAGAGAGAGTGATTTTATAACAGGCAACCTTCATAGACCGCCTCAGCTCATCGAGTGATCTACAACGTCACGTGGGCCACACAGTCTGAAACACATGAGTCAAATCTTCAATGCATCGTGAACTCATTTACGAACATGATCTTTAAAGACATCAGGGTGAGATATTACTTATTGCCAATTCACGAAACCTAGCGCACAATGTGCAGTTAGTGTAGACTACATATAATCGCAGCGTTTACGAGCACAAGCTGAAGAAACAATAACCCACACAACAACAACCTTCTATGATTTGATATACACATACATAATCGTACACTCTACACATCTCCAACCTCCTGAGCTGAAGCAGAAGCTAACATTACTAAAAATTCCAAATATCCCCCCCCCAACCAAATATCCACCACCACATATTTTATCTATGCCAAGACCCCCCCTCCCCCCATCCGTCCCCCATCCCCCATCGTATTAAAAAATCTAATTATCACGGAACCATTATATATCTCCGTGTCACCGCTCGCTCACCCGCATACATAACATGCATGCAATGCGCGGTGCAGCAGCAGCTGTTTAACGTAGCCATGCGTGCTACGACACCGGCCAACCCCCGGCTCTGACGCGGTGTACCCAAATATATATGGTCTGGTCTCACATCCCGTATTGTGCTGTACTCCAATACGCGCCTCCCCCTCCCCCTCGACCAGTTTCTCTACACCTGGCTGTAGTCCCCTCTCCTCGAAATGAGCGCTCGAACCTCGCAGTGACAATACGAACGCGCTGAAAAAATGGTGATGAGATGAGATGAGATATCAGCGCACGCTCGCTCGCACAGCAACCGCCAAGGTCAACCCACCACCCAGCTCAACTCCTCCACCCCGAGGAGGAAGAGCAATCCCTACTAACCCTCCACGTCGCCAAGCCCCTCCTCCCCACCACCCTCTTGAGCGTCGGCCAGACCCCATCATCCCCGAAATCCAAATCATCAAGGTTAAGATGCATCCTATACCTCCAGACCTCCTCGAACCTCAGGGCCCCCTTCGTCCCATTATTCTCAGCAATATACTCTGATAAGTAACTCGCCGACAACGGCGCAACGAGGTACGTCCCCGTCGCATTGTTATTATTATTCCCCGACGATTTAGAGTTCGCAGATGATGAGGGGGAGCTACACGTCGCCAGCGCGCGCAGCTCCTCGATCATCTTGGCACCAGGCATGCCCATCAGGTCGTGTGTGGTGAGGACTTCGTTTTTCCCGTTTAGTAGCCAGACGGGGGGGGAGTAAGTTTTCCACCACAGAGCGTGTGTGGCGTCTTCCATGTTGGCGAGGTGGAATTGTGTTGGGACTACGCCGCCTTGGTGGTAGGAGCCCATTAGCACGCCGAAGATGATGTTGAATACCAGCCAGGCGGCGGCGAAGATCTTGAGGTGGGATTTCTTCGCTGGCAGGCGGATGGAGGAGAGGATTAGGGGGATGGTGGGGATGAGGAAGCGCGCTTCCTGGTGCTGCAATATCGACAGGACGAGGATTCCTGAGATGGCGGAGTATAAGCGTAACGACGCGTGGGGGCGGAAGAAGAGCAGCAGGAATGCCGGGCCGAGGAGCTGCGGGAGGTTGAAGAGGAGGTGAGTGTAGCGCGGGTGTAGGCCGTGCAGGGCGAGGTTGGAGGTGGCCAGGTTGTAGCGGAGATTGTTGAGGGGGGTGATGATGGGGTGGGTGAAGAGGGTGGACCAGGTGACGGGGTGGGTGCGGGCGTAGAATTCGGTGTCGATGGCGATGGCGAAGAAGAGGGTCCAGAGGCCGGAGATGACCATGAAAAGGAGGGAGAGGGGTCTGTTGGGGGGGAGGAGGGTTAGCGGATGAAGGGGATGGTGGGAGGGGGGAAGGGGAGGGAGGGAGGGGGACTCACTTCCGCGCGAAATGGGGTATCAAACGAAACGCGGGGATGAACAGAAATGCGGGAAATGTGATCCGATTGAAGAATCCAAAGACGACCAAGAAAGCCAACAACGCAGATGCGAAAGGAGATGTCCGCTGCTGTAAGACCCGTTAGCTTGTGTACTTCCCATCCTCCCATGCGTATTCCACATGTGCCCCAGGAAGTCCATACCTTATCATCCACAATCCTCTGTATCAGCACCAGACTCCACGCCACCAAAATCGTCTCCAACGAATTCGAGAACGTATGCGCCTGGAACGTCCACGTCACATACGACGATGCGACCAGTAGTATCACTAAACTCCTATGCCTTGGCTTCCCAACCAGCTCATGGATAGCCCAGTCCTCCAGCACGAAACTCAGCAGGAACATGAGCACGCGCAGCGTCCAGAAGACCACCGCGGGCGTCACCTCCCCACCCTGTCCATTACCAATCCATATCCACTTCAGCAGCAGCATAGGCAGGCCATAGACAGGCCAGAGGGGGAAGACGCTTCGAATCGGGTTTTCGGATGTGAATTCCCAGGTCAGTTTGACGGGGTAGCTGAATATCTGGCCTGTGAGACGGGGTGCGTTAGCGGATAGAACGGAGGCACGCCGACGATGACAGATGGGAAAAGGGGGCGCTTTCTTTCCGGGATATCCGGATGGCCGCGGACTTGAACTGCGAAAATTGAAGACATACCAGCGATGACTTCGGGCCCCTGAAAGTTCTCATCGGGATGCAGATAGCTGGGCGACAGCGCAAAGTATAGGCGCACCAGCGCCAGCAGCAGGTATGCGCGACGCCACATCGTTGCGCGGTTTGTGTGTGTGATTGTGGTGGTCGGGGTAGATATTTCGGTCTACTACGCGGCGGCGCAGTGACGGTGGGTGGTTCGAGATCGCAACTGCGATGTGCTGGCGGTGGCCAACATTGGTGATGGGTGCGACCTGGGGATTTGCGAGCGGGAGCAGCAAGCAGCAGCGAGGGCGAAAAGGGATGGTCGTGAAGCTGTTGATGATTCGTGTGTGTTTGGTGTGAGTGTCGGTTTGGGTTGGGATAGAGATGGAGATGGGGGGGGATGATGATGATAATAATAAAGGCGCGGGCGCGCTTTCGCTTTTCTGGGGTTGGCTCGGTCTCGTCTGGGTGTGGGCTACTATCTATTCCCCCCCTTCTTTTTTTTTGGTGAATTTGGCAGGGGATGGGATAGGATGGGGGGGAAGAAGCTTTGGGAACGTGCCTGGGATGACGGGCTGACGGGGGTTTGCTTACTGGGAACGGCCGCTACTCTAGTTTTGGGGGGGGGGTGATGGGGGTGATGGGGGTGATGGGGGGGGATGGGGATGGTAGTGGGAATGGTGGAAGTGGGAACGGAAAGGAGAGGAGGAGAGGTTGTTTCGGTCGCGTCGCGTCGATCGTGGGGAGATGGAGAGTAAACAGAGATGGTGAGGATGTGTATGTAGGCTGGGGTAATTTATCATTTATTGTTTATTTGTACAGTGTTATTGCATTAATTATATGCCATGATGCTCTCTTTTGATGGTGTTTAATATCTCTTTTTGTAGTGATTTGTTATCGAGGAATGAATTCCAATAGAGTATATGCAACTGTACGTGGCCATATCTCTTATCTCTGTTGGTTCGATATGCAAGGCTACGCTTTGTCCGGAGTAGCGGTTGCTTACTGTGCGGTCCAGTCCGGACTTTCCATTAATTGCCACTATTATTGCACCATCTCGCTTTCTTTCCCGTCTGATCAGTAAGGCGATGTACGATGGGGATGGGATAGTGGAGAACAAGACGCTGATAAATATCAGACTGTTTGTTTGCGACCAATATAAACCCCATAATACGATTTATCGCTTTGACGGGGTCGCTGCTTTCGGCGAAATTTGCAATTTTGCACTCCGCAAACGAAAGGCTGAGAGACAGCGGGGAGCAGGGAAGCAGGGTCCGTGTGGGAATTTGTTGAGGACTGTCTCATTTATCTCATTTCCTGTGAGACATGACTTATGGACTTTAATATCCGAGATAAAATCTGGGGGAGTGAGAGTGAGGTTATCATAAATTCTAGAAGATCAGACGATTTATTTGCATTTTACCCTTTTGATTTTTTTTATTATTTGTCGAAATATAAAAATACGAAATTCAAAATTCATGAGTCTTTGTGACAAATAAACAGCTGACATTAACATGACACCATCGCCTAAAAATATCAGACAACAAACTTCCCCTTCATTCTACCTAGAAATCAAAGGAACCAGAAAGAATTACAAACTATAACCTATCATTCCATATGAATTCATGATCATTAAAGAAGCCCCTCCCTTTATTCACTCCCTCCACACAAAGAACTTAGCCTTGGCGCTTGCCTACCCGTGCCTTACCACCCAATCCACCCTCCCACCGCGTCAAAGAAAAATAGCCGAGCCCCTCCAAACGCGGCTTAGCCCAGGCTGCGCTGCGGCTTTTGTGAGGCAACCACGAACGACCCCACACCGATCACTACCCGTCATACCTCTCGTCCTTTCACCACCTCCAGGCAACTTATCATACAAATACCCCAACCAACGCCGAAGCCAACTACAACACCAACAACAGCTTCAATCCTCACCTACCATCGCTCACCCACTACAACTACACCAAGAAACTCACAACTGAACTCCATCGCTATGGCTGATCAAGGCCCAAACACCATCACCCTCATCTCCAACGATGGCGTCCCCATCGTTGTCAGTGAGTCTAGCCCACAGCCTTCCGTGGTCCAAGTGAAACACAGCTAACCCACCCGCCTTAGAGCGCCAGGTCGCCGAGCGCTCTATGCTCATCGTCAACATGATGGAGGATCTTGGAGAGACTGCTGGTGCTGAAGTGCCTATTCCCAACGTACGTTTTATCTCTCCGGCCTCACTCACGCCACAATTTCCACTTCACCCCCACCAGCACTCTCGAACTCCCCCGCCCCCAAACCACTACAGAGCTCTCTTCCCACCGCAAGAAAGTGAAACCCTCCCCACTAACACACCAACCAGGTCAACGAATCCGTCCTCAAAAAGGTCATCGAATGGTGCGAGCACCACAAAGACGACCCCCCCGCCTCCGCCGACGACGACTCCGACTCCCGCAAGAAGACGACCGACATCGAAGAGTGGGACCAGAAGTTCATGCAAGTCGACCAAGAGATGCTCTTCGAGATCATCCTCGCCTCCAACTACCTGGACATCAAGCCCCTCCTCGACGTCGGCTGCAAGACCGTGGCGAATATGATTAAGGGGAAGAGTCCCGAGGAGATTAGGAAGACGTTTAATATTACGAATGATTTCACGCCTGAGGAGGAGGATCAGATTAGGAGGGAGAATGAGTGGGCTGAGGATCGTTAAATGGAGTGGTTGGACAAGGATGGTGGTGGGGGAGGGGGAAGTGTGGCTTGCGGCTTGGGCTACTTGATCTCTCGCCCTGTACACCGGATATCCTGGCAATGATGATACGAACCTTACCTTACTTATCTACCTTCATTCACCCTCGACATCAGCGGTCGAACTCACCTACCTACCTCTCGCTTCACCACACCTCGCTCTCACGCAACACTTCTGCTCCGCCTACTCACGCACTCCTCCGTTTCTTCGCCCTTTTCCCTTTCTCTCTCGCCCTGCTTTTTGCTGAAGGTACGGGATGCATGCTGGGTTTGGAAAAGATGGATTCGCTTTTTTTTTGCTTGTGTGATGCGATGCTCTTGTCTCTCGTTACTTTCGGCTTTGCGGGGATGCGTAGAAGATTAGGTGAAATATGAAGGTGGGGGTGGGGTAGATTTGAGAGCAGCGGTGGGGTGATGGCGGGGTGGGAGAATTGAATGAAGATGTTTTTTTAATGCTCTGTATGTGCTGATGTGATTTCTGTCGGTGAAGTTGATACTGTTGAGGGGAAGTGGGCTGTAACTCGTGCCATCCATATGACCCCTTCCAAGCCTGAGCTTCTGGTAAATATATATCCCAAGCTGTTGGTGAAGAGAGGAATTCTTGAGAAGGCGTGTTACTTATCCACAGTTACCTACACCACACAGCCTCAATTCTTGATATCGAAGCAGCGCTGGATTTGGCTGGAGTGGGGTGTCTGTCTCTCTCTCAACCTCTATTTCCCAGAAGGGCTGCGAGATAGGCAGTGGGGTAAGAGGGGTTGGCGGAGGTTGAGGAAGGGAGGTCGAAGTAAGGTTCGATGGATACGGGGTAGATGCGCGTCACGCATTGTGAAGAACCCGGAGTAATGTACGGCGGGGTGATGGGTGGGAAGGACGTTCCGGAATGTGTTTGTACACAGGCTTCCGGAACAGCGCTTCCATTGGGGAGGGAGGGCTGGGTGGGGGTGAGATCGAGAGCAGAAAGGAAATGTTAGAAAGTCCGATAGTACTCGATTGGGGATAAAGGGAGTATATCTTGTTCGTGGGTAGAGATTCATGAGGGCTTGCATGGCATACTTCATCATACCCATCACGCTTGATACCAATATCGAGGACGGCAACTCTCGTTCCTGGGTTAACACATCCATCCCCAACATACACATCACACATCACACCCTCTCACTCTCAAAAAAACTCATACAGTTTGGCAGAAAATTCGTGCATCAGCAATCCATTGATCTCATGCTATCCACCTTATCCCCTCCCCCAACCAATCCGACCGAACCATCCCGCCTGCAAAGATCCTTTCTCAATCAATAGCAACCCATTTTCGTAGTCGTCGTGTGTTCGTGACCAGGATGTTCGTCGGTGGTGGGGTGTATCAGAAACCAGAGAGCGAGTCGTCTAGATTCCAATACGGGTCTTTCTCCAATGCCTCCTCTTGGCGTTGTACCTGTGAGGTAATCAGCAGTTGTTCGGGCGCCTGCGGACGCAGGCTGTAATGGCTTTTATCATCACCTCTACTCCCTCTTCCAATCTCCTCTCCTCCCTCCACCGCCCGTCCCATCTAGGGGATCTAGGCGATAGGAGGAAGGAGGGGAAATGAGGAGGAGGGGAGAGGGAGACAACGGGGAGAAGGTTGATTTACCTGATCGTGTTTCCGGTACGGAGACGGATCCATTGGGGAATGGGGCGGTTGGACTTCTGGGCCTTGGCCAGCTTGACCTTGGTGCGGAAAGACTTGTGGCTCTGGGGGGGAATGTGTTAGCTGTTGTTCTGTTTCTCGTGTTTTCCTTCCTTCGTTCTGTCTCGGTTTGGTGGTGCGATGGATGCGATGCGGTGCGTGCGAGAAGACGGGTGTGATAGTCGCTGTATTAGGTGTGATGGTCGCTGCAGTGGGTGTTGTTGGAGTCGTTTGCTGGAGCCTCAAAGTTCGATCGCAGGTCGCTCGTCATCAATATCGCTGTCTCTCGGTCGCTGTCGTAGTATTCGCAACCCATCGCACTCATCACACCCATCGCATCGCATCCCATCACACACGCCCATCCATCCTCCAGGAGAGGAAAAGTAAACATCACATACCGGCATCTTGAATGATTGTCGAGTCGTTGGTGGTTGTCGATAATCCTCAAAAAGAATCTCTTCAAATTCGTCGTTAACCCACAAGCGGTACACACCTCCAATTTTTGGCGCGCAGGGCATGGTGCCCTAATCTGTTTTCTAACGTATCTTACCTAAGCCGTTTTCGCTTGGCTTGGAGGGTGGATGTCACGTGGTTTACCCACCCTAAAACTTCTTGGGTTCGGTGTTAGTGCCAAGTAGCATTACATAAGCGAAACCCTCGCTGAATTCCAACGGAGCTATCATCACTTTAATACGTAATCACATGATCTACGGAGGTGGTAGCAACACTTCGGACCCGAACAACACCCCTACAAACCCGGGCCTTGGCACCCCTCCTCGGCCGACGCCACCACACCCCTATCGCAATGTCCGCGTGGATCCCTCTGTGAGATGACAGCGTTGGCGCGTGGTGATGTCGCTGGTACTTGCTGGGATTGTTTGGTCATCCCTGGGAGGTCGGTGAGAGAGGGAAGGTCAAGGAAGGAAGACTCATACGGCGGACTCACTCAGTCATAGTGATAGAGATAGAGCTTACTCTCGGTGGTCTGGGGGGCCTTGCCGGGTCCGAGAGGTGATGGGGGCCGGCGTGGTGAGGAGGGGTGGTGAGTGGTTGGATAGATGGATGGGGAGCTTGGGTATGGATAGGGATAGGGATGTGAATGGATATAGAGGCTGACGGTGCTGACAGGAATACGGATGAATGTGGAAGTGCTGTGGTCAGCGTGGATATACATGCATATATGCATATATACATCTGATAACGGCGGCGGGAGTACTCTCGGGTGAGGCTGGATAGGGAACGAGGATGGATGGTACGGCGGACAGCACGGTGACTATGTTACTACAACCCATGTGGTAGGGCGTTGTGCGCTGTGGGATTTGGGGAGGAAGGCGAGGGACGGGAGGGCAGGTGCTGTAGGTGATGCGGTCAAGCTGTGACTGGAACTGTAAGTTGTGTCGCATCGGTATGCACGCCCCGACAGCCGTCACAGCAGTAATTACTACTGTATAGTACATACATACTGTGGTACTGTCTGTACTACTATCTGGATATCACCGTTACAACCAGCGACGACGACGATGATCCAGCCAGCCAGCAGCTACACCACCACCGATCCGACCCCCCTATGAGATTCGAAAGGCTTGGTTTAGTCGACGGTGGTGATTACGTACGTACGGACGTACCAGTCGCGGGTGCGGAGTGCGAGACGATCCGAGAGAGTACGATGGGCGCTACGACGAGGAGGGCTGGAATTGGTAAGCTTGGGTCGCGGCGTGGTCCCGCTTTTTGGTGGCTTTGATAGAGGAGAGTGGGTAGTGGAGGAGGGACTGGGAATGGGACTGGGGAATCTCCCGTCGTCGCTGGCTGGGTGGGTGTCGCTTAGAGGGGTGGAGGAGAGGAGGAAGGCAGCAGTAAAGGGAAGTAAGGAAGGAGAGGGTGCAGGATGGTGAAGAGGTAAGAGAGTGGTGACAGAGTGGTGGGGGATTTGTGTGGTTGATAGCAGGTGTATGCCACTCGTCGTCTCGGTGTCGTCTTCAAGAGACTGTTGAAGCAATTGATATTCATATCCCCTACCACCACAACACAATCAACAACTCCCAATCCAATCCAATCCAATCCCATCCAATCCCAAAATAAACGCTGTGTCAAAGTTCCAGACTGGACTCCTCCTTCTAGAGTTCTAGAGTAAAGTAGTGTGGGGCAAAAGGAAATGATACAGTACTCATACCCATCCCATCCCTCCCAACTCCGTACCATACCTACCCTTTTTGCATGGTATCCCACGTCTGCCTAACTTTTTATGCACGGTCGGTGGTAAGAGTTATGAATAAATCCCGTTTTTATTTGCGACTAGGTTTAGTATAGTGACTGACGACGGCTTGGATGCGTCGCAATGGGAAAAGTACATGGTATATCACCCTAAAGTAAGCATTTTTCTCGGGGGATATCCAACACCCGAGAGATGCTCAGTGGTTGTTTAGCTGGTTGGCGTGGCTGTAGTGGCTGTAGTCGCAACAAGCGCCACGCGTGGTTGGCCTGTTAATGTATGGAAACAGCTATAGCAGCCATACCAAACCCACCCTTTGTATCTTCTACCGCCTCTTCTCTCCCTTCCCTCGTACTTCGGACCCGGCGTCACCCTCGTACCTCGCATCCCTCGCATACTTCGCATGTATAACCCCACCGAGCGGACGCATCAAGCTCCGGCGAAGAAAGTTATGGACAGTCTCTCAACAGAGGCAAAAAACAACTGTCATACATAATAACAACCACTCAAAACAACCACACCCCTCCCAAACTCCGTAGCATATCTAATTAAATCTTGGGTTACCTCCGTACCCTATCTCCATATTCTACTTTGCTTGTCACATATATACCTATCGTGCCCTCTCCCTCTTCTTGCTCTTTGTCCCTTTCTCTTCTTCTACTATACGCTTTTGCATAAATAATTTACCCCACACGAACGACGACACGGTTGAATACCGAACCGCGTGTGCAAACCGGCTATAACATAATACGGCGCTCCTTGCTTCTACTTCTAATCTCCATGTCTGTCTGAGACTTTTTCATTCTTCATTCAGAGCGTAACACACACTGCAAAAGCACAGCACAGGAGCTGGTGCCACCGCTCCCCACGCTGCTGCAGCCATGGGGTCTCACCCCTCCGAAAAAGACCTCGAGGTCCCGACAGCCACCCCCTCCACAAACGGCGACTCGTCTACCGACGACGTCGAGAGCGCCAACTACCGCAAGGCCGTCGACAACAAGGAGACCGGGTCGCCTGCCCACAAGGACGAGGCCGACCTCAAGAAACTCGACTCCAATGTCATTAAAGTCAAGGACGAGGACGACGATCCCTTCCGCCACTTGCCAGCCGACGAGGCTGAGATCCTGAAGCGACAGGTCGATATTCCCGTCGTCACCTCCACATACTGGACCCTGTACCGCTATGCCACCTTCAACGACAAGCTTATCATCGCGCTGAGCTGCGTCTGCGCCATCGCGGCCGGCGCGGCGCTGCCTCTCATGACCATTGTCTTTGGTAACCTGGCGGGCCAGTTCCAGGGCCTCTTCCTCGGGTCGATCCCCAAGGAGGAATTCAAGGGGATTCTCTCACACAATGTTTTGTATTTTATCTATATCGCCGTCGCCGAGTTCGTTACGGTCTACATCTTCACGGTCGGGTTTATCTATACGGGAGAGCATATGAGCGGGAAGATCAGAGAGCGCTATTTGGAGGCGTGTATGAGGCAGAATGTTGGGTTCTTCGATAAGCTTGGTGCCGGTGAGATTACCACGCGCATCACGGCGGATACGAATCTGGTGCAGGACGGTATGTCTGAGAAGGTCGGCCTCACCCTTGCGGCAGTGGCGACTTTCGTCACGGCCTTCGTCATTGGTTTCATCAAGTACTGGAAACTCACTCTCATCCTGTCTTCCACGGTCTTTGCGATCGTCTTCCTCATGGGCGGCCTGTCGCGCTTCATCGTCAAGTATAACAAGAAATCCCTCGAGTCGTACGCCCTGGGCGGCACCATCGCCGAGGAGGTCATCAGCTCCATCCGCAATGCGACCGCCTTCGGCACACAAGACAAGCTGGCCAGGCAGTACGATCTGCATCTCGCCGAGGCCGAGAAGTGGGGTTACAAGGTCAAGGTCATTCTCGGGTTCATGATCGGAGGCATGATGGGTATCGTGTATCTCAACTACGGTCTTGCTTTCTGGCAGGGCGCCAAGATGATCGTTAACGGCGAGACGGCGCTCAGCAACATTTTGACGACCCTGCTGGCTATCATGATTGGTGCTTTCTCGTTCGGAAACGTCGCGCCTAACATCCAGGCTTTCACCACTGCTACGTCTGCTGCTGCAAAGATCTTCAACACTATCGATCGCGTGTCTCCGCTGGACTCCTCGGACGATAAGGGAATCAAGCTCGAGCACGTTGAGGGAACCGTCGAGCTCCGCAATATCAAGCACATCTACCCCTCGCGCCCTGAAGTCACCGTTATGGAGGACGTCAGCCTTTTGATCCCAGCTGGTAAGAAGACCGCTCTCGTTGGCGCATCTGGTTCCGGAAAGAGTACCATTGTTGGTCTCGTCGAGCGCTTCTACGATCCCGTCAAGGGTAACGTGTACCTTGATGGCCACGATGTCAGCACGCTCAACCTCAAGTGGCTGCGCAGCAACATCTCCCTTGTCGCCCAGGAGCCCGTCCTCTTCGGCACTACTATCCTGGAGAACATCCTCCACGGTCTCATCGGCACCAAGTACGAGCACGAGAGTCTCGAGAAGAAGACCGAGCTCGCTGTGGAGGCATCCAAGATGGCCAATGCCCACGAGTTCGTTACAGGTCTTCCCGAGGGATACCAGACTCATGTTGGTGAGCGTGGATTCCTGCTCAGTGGAGGCCAGAAACAGCGTATTGCCATTGCTCGCGCGATGATCTCGGATCCTAAGATTCTGCTCCTCGATGAGGCTACATCTGCTCTTGATACCAAGTCTGAGGGTGTTGTCCAGGCTGCACTCGAAGTCGCGGCTGCTGGGAGAACTACTATTACTATCGCTCATCGTCTGTCTACTATTAAGGATGCCGACAATATCGTCGTTATGCAGGAAGGTCGCATCATCGAACAGGGTACCCACGATCAACTTTTGGAAGCTCAAGGCGCGTACTTCAGACTCGTCGAGGCGCAGAAGATTGCCGCTGTCAACGCCGTCACCGCCGAGGAACAGGCAGCTATTGACGCCGATGATGAGAAACTCGCTCGCCACATCTCCGAAACCGCAGGACAGGATTACATCGAAGACCCAGATGACAAGAACATCGCCAACAAGCTGAACCGCACCGCGACCGAGAAATCCCAATCCAGCGTAGCCCTCCAGAAGCGCGTTACCGAAGGGGAGCAGACCTACTCCCTCTGGACCCTCATCAAGCTCGTCGCCTCCTTCAACAAGAAAGAAACGCACCTCATGCTCGTTGGTCTCTTCTGGGCCATCATCTGCGGTGGCGGCAACCCCACCCAAGCCGTCTTCTTCGCCAAGCAAATCCTAACCCTCTCCTTCGCGCCCACCGCCTCCTCCCCCGCCCAGGTCATCAGCGACTCCAACTTCTGGAGTCTAATGTACCTCATGCTGGCCATCGTGCAATTTATCGCCTTCGCCATCCAAGGGTGGGCCTTCGCATTCTGCTCCGAGCGTCTCGTCCACCGCGTGCGCGACCAGGCTTTCCGCTCCATGCTGCGCCAGGACATCGCCTTTTTTGACCGCGACGAGAATTCCGCAGGCGCACTGACATCTTTCCTCTCGACCGAGACGACGCACATCGCCGGTCTCTCCGGCGCCACCCTGGGCACGATTCTCACCGTCGTCGTGACCCTCATCGCCGCCCTCGCCGTCTCCATCGCAATCGGCTGGAAGCTCTCCCTCGTCGTCGCCTCTACAATCCCCATCCTCCTCGGCTGCGGCTTCCTCCGCTTCTGGGTCCTGGCGCAATTCCAGAGCCGTTCGAAGAAGGCATACGAGTCCTCCGCTAGTTACGCGTGTGAAGCCACATCAGCTATCCGCACCGTCGCTTCGCTCACCCGCGAGAACGACGTGCTGGACAAATACAAGGAGCAGCTCGCCTCGCAGGCAAGCGTCTCCCTCAGATCCACACTCCACTCCTCCACCCTCTACGCCGCCTCGCAATCGATGACCCTCCTCGTCATGGCCCTCGGGTTCTGGTACGGAGGCACTTTGCTCATCAACAAGGAATACACAATCTTCCAATTCTTCCTCTGCTTCGCCTCCATTATCTTCGGTGCCCAGTCCGCCGGAACCGTTTTCTCCTTCGCCCCCGACATGGGCAAGGCCAAGGAATCCGCCCGCGCCCTCAAGGTCCTCTTTGATCGCGTCCCGGCTATCGATTCCTGGTCCACTGAGGGAGAACACCTCGAGTCTATGGATGGGACGATTGAATTCCGCGATGTCCATTTCCGCTACCCCACTCGCCCAGAACAGCCCGTCCTCCGCGGCCTAAACCTCACCGTCAAGCCAGGCCAATACGTCGCCCTAGTCGGTGCCTCCGGGTGCGGGAAATCCACGACCATCGCGCTTTTGGAGCGTTTCTACGACCCCCTCGTCGGCGGTGTCTTCGTGGATGGGAAGGAGATTTCCACGCTCAATATCGCGAATTACCGCTCCTACCTCGCCCTCGTCAGCCAGGAACCTACGCTCTACCAGGGCTCGATCAGGGATAACATCTTGTTGGGAGCAGACCGCGATGACGTCCCTGATTCCGAAATCGAGCATGCGTGTCGCGAGGCCAATATCTACGATTTCATCATGTCCCTCCCCGACGGCTTCGGTACCGTCGTCGGTAGCAAAGGCTCTATGTTGTCTGGTGGGCAGAAACAGCGTATCGCCATCGCGCGCGCCTTACTTCGCGACCCCAAGATTTTACTGCTGGATGAGGCCACGTCAGCGCTGGATTCGGAGTCTGAGCATGTGGTGCAGGCGGCGCTGGATGCGGCTGCGAAGGGGAGGACGACGGTTGCGGTGGCGCATAGGCTGTCGACGATTCAGAAGGCGGATGTGATTTATGTGTTTGATCAGGGGAGGGTGGTGGAGCAGGGGACGCATGGGGAGTTGATGAAACGGGCGGGACGGTATGCGGAGTTGGTTAATTTGCAGCAGTTGGGGAGGAATAATTAGGTGTCTGCCTGATGTGTGTTGTGTAATTATAATTTCGATTTGGAAGTGGGAGATGTGGGAGATGTAGGGAGGATGGATGGGGAGATTTTTACATGGCCGTCTTGGGGGATAGAGAGATGGTTTGGCGTTCACACATATTTTTTTTTGTATAAGGGAGGAGAGAGAGAGAGAGTTGGATGAATGTCGAGATACCACGGCCATCGAAGCCAGGGGAAGAAGGGAAGGGGAAGCTCAACTCAGTTACGCACACCATCATCTGCACAACGTCTGCGATGGGGACGGATTTTTTTAATTGTCATCATGTTAGCATATCATCATATCGTATATATATATTTATAGGAACATAAACATCATATAAGAAGAAGTATCTACGACAGCGATCTATGTACAGCGCGCATTAGTACGGTGTGATGTGAGGGAAAATAGCACCACTCCTCCTTCGGGGCCGGCTTTAGACATGAGATATTCCAATCCCGCCAGTTATCCAATACCTACATCCCTCCGTAACAACAACGCACCCATCCACCAGCGCCCCTTCCATCTCTCCTCTCAATGAAGTTGTCGTGATAACCTCCGCCTCCTCGCCACCCAATCCAAACCAAGCTTTCGTGGCTCAGTTGGCTAGAGCGTTGGTCTCATATGTTGAATATGACGTTACTGAAATAAATAAACAGTCACGGTGATCCAAAGGTCGCAAGTTCGAGCCTTGCCGAGAGCAATCTTTTTTTTGTTAACTTTCCTTTTGCCCTCCTCCCCTTTTAGATTTAAGATTAATATATCAAAAAAAAAAAAAAAAAATAGCAAAAAACATACAACAGTGGGTATTCGCTGGTGGTCACCCACCCAACTACTAATCCACTGATCTCAAGCTTTCAGTGGATTAATACTCAGGACGGTGCTGTAAGGCGGCCTCCTTACTCGGGTCAGTTACGGTCGTCACGTGGCGCCCTAGAGACTCGGGGCCGTTACGGTTCAATCGCGACTACGAGCCTTAGGCACATAGCGTAAGGAAGCCTTAGGCACACAGAGGGTTGAGTCGGAGGGGTTTCGGGTATTTAAAGAAAGGGGAACAGAGGGTTTCCCCTTCATCTTTTTTGTATCCTTCGTAGTAGACCTATAGGATTGTACCTACTCCTATCCGACTCGCACTCCCATATGCAACTTATCGTGATACGGTGCCCTGTGTCCTTACATATAGGGATAATGTAAAGATCTACGTAATCTACACTAGGGTTGTAAATAAGATTAAAGGTAAGTTTAATCTATATTATACTTATTATCTTCTAATTGTACTAAGATCCTTAGATATACAAATAAGTTATAGGTTAGAAAAGCAATGCTATATATAAGGAATACTATAGGTTAGGGCTTATTAAAGAAAATAGGAGAGGATAATAAAACTTTACTAAAACTAACTAGCAAGTTTCCTTTAATCTACTACCTTATACTAGAACACAATTATATTACAAATGTATTATTAGTTACTAAAGATCTATAGAGTAAAGAAGGGTAGGCTGTTTTATAAGATCTATATAGTTTATATATTAATAATAATTAAGTAGTATATTAACTAGATAAATAGCCTGTTAATAGAGTATGCCCTTATAATAATTATCTAACTATTATAGTAGAGTAAGCATAAGATGTAATTCTAAGGTAATTAAAGCTAACTAATTTAGGCTAAGTCTTCTAATGTACTTAAAGCATATATATAATTATTACTAACATAAGCTATAAGATACCTAAAGTTAACAACCTAGCTTATACTCCTACTAGCTTTCGAACTAAAAGCTTCTATTTACTAAGTACTATTATACATATTATAAATGGAGTTATAGTAAAGATAACTAGAATAACTATTATAAATAGTATCTTAAAAATCTAATAATAAGATATAGGCTTCTTACTTTTTGCTATATGCTTACTATTATAGGTTACTATCTATACTATATAGGTAATAAGAGCCTTTCTCTATTATAAAGGATATAGTAATAGATAATAAAATCTATACTCCTTAATTATATTAATAAACACCTTAAGACTAGTATAAAAAAGAAATGTTTATATCCCTTATGTTACATACTACTTATAAACGCTTTAGACTCCTAAGCCTATTTTTAGAATGCTTATTATATTAAAGAACTACGTTTAAACTATATAAGTAGGAAACGGAAGTGTAAAGATAATAAGGAAAATGAATAAGACATAAAGGGCAAGGCTTTAAACTATATAAGCAAAAAGGCAAAGAATGAGGACAAGAAGGTAGAGGGGGAAAATGTAGGACCTACAACAGTTATAAGATAAATAATACTATTGTTGTTTTCAAATTGCGATTTAAACTGTGGCTTAAATTGCGGTTGCAGTTGCGGTTGCTAATTGTAGCTGACTTCTTGGACGAGAGTGGCTCTAAGAGCATTTCCGGTATTAGTCATAAGCACACAATTCCAGATTCGGCACTAAATACATTCCGCAGGTGTACCAAAAACTGTTAAGATCACGTGGCGAAGGGCGACAAATTGCGGTTGCCAATTGTGGCTGACGATGTTGTGAGGAGAGCCATTAACGATGTTGGCGTGGTGCAAACCGTCGTCGCTCTGAAACTAAGATTACGTCTCAGATGCGGATTCAACTGTGGCTCTAATCCCACGTCCGGTTGCCATCTATGCTGTGAGTGAGAGTGGTAATAAGTTGACGGAAATAATGGCTCACAATTTGAAAGAGCAGCAATCTGCTGGCCATCATCCGGTGATACCAGCTGTGGACCACACACCTCAACTTTATGCTGCAAAGTGCGACTCACACGTAAGTAAACCACTACGACCGCGTAAATGCTCTGTGGCACCGTTATCGTCCCTCGTCTTGAAAACCTAGATACACCTGACGTATCGCACCCAAGGCGGGGATACCAGTCGCTTTAATGCAGGCTTGGGGAGATGTTGCCGTTGGTCCGTCATAGAGCTCATTATTTCTTCAGCGGTTGATATTCTTCGATTCTTATTGTAAATGAAGTTCATATTGATGGTATTTGGGTACTTGAAACCCAACGACCTCCAGCCATTATCCTCCACCAATTATCCTCCACCCAATTACCCTCCACCCAATTACCCTCCACCCAATTACCCTCCACCTACGCCTCACAACATAATCAGCCACAGTTGGCAACCACAACTACAACTCAAGCCTCAGTTTGAATTGCAATTTGAGAACGACAATAGTTTATATTATTTATATTATGACATATGATTCTAGTTGCAGGCAAACGTAGAACTGTCACCACTTCCTGTTTTACGATAGCCCCGGTGACTCCTTGGCTGGCTCGTCTTTTCACTTCCGTGTGATATTTCGATTGTATGAAATGCTATTTACATGGTAGTGATGTTACACTAATTTTGACACTAATTTGGTGCCTGAGACTTGCCCGCGCCGCAGCATCTCAAGCCCTGTAGCTAGGTTATGCAACCGCCATTAATCATTTTACTCGGGGGTGGTTTCAGCTTCTCTTCCGAGTGTCACGAGACCATTGCTATAGCAAGGCTTTATAGGCCAATACTTAAGCCGTTATGCCATATCAGTGATGATGGCTCTATCATATCATATATCTCTTCGAACAGTGGTCTAAAACCTTGCCTCATTTCTTAACACGTCTCTAGTTTAAGAGCTTCATTCTGAGACAGATCCACATAGATCAAAAGACATCTTGATATCATTGTGAGCATCACTCTACCGAGTTTAGTATCCGCAGCATTAATGAGTATAATTCAAAAATTTGTCGGCTATATGAAAATTGGCGATCATGGTAAGATGCATATCTCTGGACCCTTAGGAACCAAGTCAAACCACAGTCCTCTAAAGCCATTCTCCCGAGCTGATCTAATGAAATTCACAAAGGTGACAAATTTTGTCAAGTAGGCCACAGATATTCCAGGTCCAGGTATCATTTCAAGAATTTCGTCCCCGCATTCCCGGGTAACCTCTAGAATGGCTACAAGGAGGGGAAAACTGGTGTTTTGCATCGTAGTTTTGCCTTGCAGCTGTGTAGAGCATTGCTTAAAGTCACTGACAATGGCATTTGCATATACCTCAGCAATCTCATCATTGACGCCAAAGGGGTTTTTTAGACGATGAATAACCAGTAGTGCTGCGAGGCGATACACCCGGGCCTGGGTGAGCATGATCAAAACCTCCGACGCGAAATAATTCTCTGCGAAGCCTGACGGGATGGTTGGTTCCCATGACCGGACTTTCTCCTCGATCCCTAAAAATATAGCCGGGTCCCCATATGCACTTGCCTCCCCATATGCACTTGCCGAGCCTGCCATACTAGCTGCGTTGCTTAAATCGCAAAGTTCGTAAAGAATAGGTAGAAAGGAAGAGCAAATCCCGACAAATCGATCAACCCGGTGCAGATCCGGGGCGAACCTGATTACTGGAATCTGTCTTTTGACAAGACACTCAACCGTATCCATCAACACCGGCGTTGCTGTAATGGAATGAAGCCACTCCTCCCTGCAAAGCGCCGGGTACCATGGCTTCACACCAGTGAGGGAGTGTCGCAATATCATATGTGACCCCATACATGTTGTGAATATGTCAAAGGTTGCTAAGGATTGTCCCAAAAGAAGTATTCCAGCAGCAACATGAATACTATTGATGTGTGTGGTACGGAGCTGTTCTAGCCCTGTGGCACCCCTCTTTACATAAACTTGGTCTACCATCGATTTGCGGTGGTGGGGTTCGCTCAACGCCCCCAAGATAGCTAAAAAGGTGTGCTCCAGGAGTAATGGCGAGGAGAGGTAGATGCTTGTCAAAGTTGAATGAAACTCGCGAACAAATGTAGGCCCGATAACGAATTGCTTATTGGCCATATAGAACTCTTGGAGGTCTAACGCGCAACCCTGGAGTGACACGACTGAGGAATCGGCAAGACCCGCATATCGGCACAACAAATTTGACACAGCGGAGTTGATAGTAGCTGGATCTTGCAGCCGTACATGACGACTGATGAAACTGGAGGCTGCTGCGCTGCCAGTGATTTGGGGCGCCTGTGGGGAATAATCCCACTTCAGCTCCTCAGACGCTGAATAGTTGTTGCGCCAAACCTGCTCCGTACAGCCATTTCCAAAGACTCGAAGAACTGGGCGACGACCTGGGGCCAATTGGTGCCGTCTGGTTTCGCACTTCTCTTGTGCATGGCGGCATCGAAGACATGCTCGCGAGTTATCCTCGAAAACGCACTTCCCCTTGACCACCCGGCAACGATCGCACGCTCGACTAGATGGCATCCGGCAATATCGGGTAAAAGTAGAAGAATAATACTTCGTCAACCCGGTCGCTGAGAGGAAGGCCATTCACTTTCTGCGTAGTGAGACCTCCATGGTAAGTCGAGTAGTTCGCGAAGCGACTTTCACCCAGAATCTAGATTGTGAAAGGCCTCACGTGCGCTAATTCAGTGGCGGTATTCCATGCTCGAGATCAATCAACCAACCCCCCTAGCATTTTAGCGTAGTCCGAGGGTACTAGATACAATAGATGTTCCAAGTCGATCAGATTACATTTACTGTTTATACAGCTTATGCATGTCCGTTAAATGTTCTGAAACTCCACTGTCTTACCAGACGGTAACAGATGACATGGTATAAGGTAATCACAAACTTGCCTCAAGACACTTCCCCTCGTCGTAGCTTTCTGGTCCAGCCAGGATACCCTCAAGAATACATGGATATGGCGAGGAACAGAAGGATTACGCGGCGTACGGGATGTGTCGCTTGATGTACATACGTACATCGCGAGCATGTGCACACCTGCCAAACAGACTTGGCAGGGTACAAGATGGGGAAATATACACTAGCCATTTCGATATGAGGAACAGTTGCGCCAGGCCCCGGTTGCGGTCTGGGTGTTTAAACCATTCGGAGCCTAAGGTGTGCGCTATCGTCATAGGGTTTCCGGAGGTTTGTTTCCAAAAGAGTCCTAGCTTCCAATAGATCATTTTCAAGAGTTAAGTTCACAGCGTAGTTGCCACCCGCTGCCGTCCATCCTGACTCGATATATGCTCAATAATCTCAATTTGTCCGACTTCCAAGTCGGTAAGAATATTCTCCGAAAGACCCCCGGCCTTAGACTTCGGATGTTTGAGACAATATCTCATATCTTACCCCTATTGTTAGGAGTTACCTGGGGGGAGCAGCCCAAAACATCTTAAAACATTTTCATGCGTGTAGACATGGCTATGGCCCTTATTTTCAAATGTTGGATTATAATAGCTAGCCCCAGAGCCGTAGAGAACAGGACCGGCCATCATAAACCCCAAACGTCACCTAACTGATTAATAGCTTATCAAAAGCTTATTGATTGTAACACTTTGGCTTACCCTCGACGTAGGGCTCTTTAGCCGACTTATTTACTGCCTAGAATGTTTTCTATGTTTTCTAATGAATGTCTAATAAACAGGTATACCTACAGAATGGCATAACTGCGTCACTACTCAGTTTGAAGCACCTCCGACTGGCTATTCCGTATGCTTTCTTGGAGCCAACTTGGGCAGCTTTTGACCAAGGACGCGAGAGCATAGCCTGCCGGTAGGAAAACTTGCCCGCTCTGCCCTTTTACAATATGTGAAACAACTGCTTCCGCAACGGCGTCAGCCTCTATAGTCCGTGAATTCCACAAACTACTTTCAACCTGTTTTTGGATGAGTGGTGTGCGTACAAATGTTGGATGAATTATCCTAGAATATTATGAGCTTTGGGGAATTTCTCAATCAGCAGCCCAGTGTAACTTACGATGTACGAACTTTCCTTGCATCATACCTATGCCGAAGCTCCTGTGCCAGGCCTTCATGAAAACTCAGAGCCGCGGCCTTTGTACAAGAGTATGAAACATTCGATGCAAGCGTCACAAAGCTCGCCATGCTTGCAACAGTGACTACATGGCCATGGTTTTGTTTGATCATGTGCGGAAGGAATTCACGCACTACCCAAAAATGAGCAATATTGTTGACATCAAAAGTGCGCCGAATTTCTTCATCTGTTTCGTCGAGTAGAGGTTTTGCGCTGCCAATACCTGCATTATTGATCAAAATGCTCGGGCAGCCCACATCCTCACTAATACGTCGTGCTGTACTGCGAATTGTCTCTGGGGATGTAATGTCGCACTTGTAGAAATGAACAAGAGTGGGCATGGCGACCTTTGGGGGCGTAATATCGAGTACGACCACTTTGATATTGCGTTCAGCAAATTTCCGTGCGATCTGTTCACCAATCCCACTGCAGCCGCCGGTAATTAAAACAACTTCTCTCCTCCAGTCCCACTTGTCCGAAGTCCAGTTGTTCAGAATCAACCTAGACAGAGCTTTGCCGCAAATATATATGATTCCAGCGGTGCAGAGTGCTTGCAATCCCAGGCGGCTGTAGCGATTGGTTGATATGTGTCTGAGAAAGGGGTTCAGTACAAGCTTCTCATGTACTTTTGAACTAAGGATGTCGACTGACTGAAATATACGGGCCCTAATACAGAGTATGAGCCCCGGGCACGTAACCGACCAGAATTCTGCCATATCTGACGCTCTGTATGGTGGCAACTTGAAAAAAAATGATAAAGAGATTGTTTCAAACACCAAGTGAGCACATCTATTATATAGACAGATCGCAGTTATTCTAACCTCGGTATTTGTTATTTTGCCTCGGTATCAAGAAACAATTTATTGATTCGAGTTATTCCACCTCAATGCTCCGATACCCCAGGAGGTGCAAAACTCCTAGGACACGCTAGGGTAATGGGGCGCCTGAGTTTTGCGCTGGCAACCTCTTAATTAATAATACATATCAATAATACATATGATCTTTAAGCCAACTTCTCAAAGTGGGAGTGGGTCACTTCTTACATGTCACGGAGCGCCGGACTTGACTGTATTGTAGTAATGCTATGCGGCCCAACGACCGCCGCGCTTGCATTTGGGGAGGTGCAACATGGTGCCGTCAGGGCTGAGCCGGCTAGGACTCTTTGGGTAAAAATCCTCCGGCAGTCTAACTTGTTGTGATACGATGCACTCCAGGCTTCAGATAGTTTAGCAGATATACCTACCATGCCCTGGCTTAAATCGCCACTAGCGCCCTGCCTTGCCGCCCGGCTCCACGCACAACCGTGGGCCCACAAGACATTGTCATAGATGCGGCTTAAAGACAAAAGATATTTTGTGCGTACCAGGAGCCGAGGTAATAAGTGAATAGTTGACCGCGCGCTCCAAACTCATGTGCTCTGGAAAGGAAACGTACAAATTGCCGGCCTTTCCCAAAAACAGTATGGGGTGAAAGACCACAATATTTCAATACTGGAGATGGCCGCCGCAGGGATTGAACGTCGTGTGGATATCACAATTGCTTCGTGCTCAGGGGTCTTTATGTGTGGATGGCTTTACTCGTCTCAACGGTTTACTGCATCGAACCCGGGACCAGCCATCGTCTTGGCCCACGGCCTGGGTGGAACGAAAGAGCTAAAGCTTGATGTGTATGCCGACAGTTTCAATCGGATGGGATACACATGTGTTGTCTTCGATTACCGTTGCAGTGGTGGATCTGATGGTCTGCCACGAGGTCTAATTGACTGGCATCAGCAGCAAGAGGACTGGAAATCTGCTATCGAGTATACCCGTCAGTTGGAGAACGTTGATTTGGAAAATGTCGGCCTTTTTGGAACATCTTTCAGTGGGGGCCATGTCATACAACTGGCCGCTATTGATAAGAAACTGAAAGCAGCCATCTCTCAATGTCCCTTCACTTCTGGCTGGCAGAGTGCTCTTTGTACAGGAATTGCAGCCGCCACGAGGATTGCAGGGCTTGGTCTGCTAGATATTCTCTTTGGCTCAGACGAAAGGCCAATAACCATACCGCTGACCGGAAAGCCAGGTGAGAGTAAGTAAACCCTATTATACTTAGGAGAATAATACTAAGGAGCTAAAATCTACGATAGCGGCTTTGATGAATGCTCCAGACGTACTCAGCACGTTTCCACCACTTATCCCTGAAGGTCATCCGTTTCAAGAAAGAGTCCCTGCTCGCCTAGCTTTAAAGCTTCCTTTCCTGAGACCAGGATCTTTTGCATCAGAGACTGAATGTCCAATCCTTTTTGCTATATGTGGCAAAGACTCAGTGGCACCCGCAGGCGCAACCTTGGCATACGCGAAAACAGCCTCCAAGGGAGTGATCAAGTGGTATGAAGACGTAGGCCATTTTGAAATTTACTATGGTCAGGCATTCCAACAAGCTATACAAGACTATAAGCAGTTCCTCCAAGAATATTTGCCAATCAAGCGCCAGGGAGAGGAATAATTGAACAGAGCATAACATACATGCATAGCGAATGCTACAACATAGCGAATGACACAAAATAGCGAATGAGACAAAATATCGCGACCACGCCACAAGAATTGCGATAAATCCACCACCACAATAGAAATCAATTCAAACTACTTACTTACCAACGTGTCTATTACAATCTGACAGTGTCGACTCTCTGTCTTTGATACTGGTGGGTGACCACCAACGAATACCTTCCGTTGTATGTTTTGACTTTTATTATTATTTGTAGAAACAAAATTAGAGTTTTATGAGTGTGCTGTTATGTTAATGTGAGACGAAGAGCATAGAGCAGTGACGCCATGTACTATGTATTCAAACGGTATAACCTAATCTATTATCATAAGCTGCTCTCCCTTTTACTCGTGATATAGTGAATATCAGGGCCGTCGAAGCATGGAACGACTATTGGCAGACACCTCCGTTCTAGTTTTGGTATTTGCCAGGCTTCAACTCGCTTTAGCCGACCACCTGTAAGGTTATCGGTGCGGACACGAAGATTAATAGTCTTTTTTGCTAGTGGTGCTAGGTCCTGTGAAACTGTAGAATCAGGCTCTTATAGAGGGACGAATCAATGTATGAGGGCATGCACGCAGGTCATCGGTTAGAGCGACGAAGATTGGAATGGGAGGTCGAAAAACGAGGATATCAGAAGGCAAGACTGGTATACACTTACATCAACAAGGCATGCGTCTCCTTGAAGTGTGTACAGTCTTGGATTCTGAAGATAGGCATAGAACCGCATACTTTTGTAGTAGGATGATTGTCTATGCATCACTGGTCGTCACCAAGGTAGTCACAAACAGTGAGAAATTGGCAGTATCATGGAGTTACACCACGCAAACAAGTATCATGATGGGTCATAGTTTCTCTTTTGGTACTGATATCCACATCCCATCACATGTAGCAAACCTTACACCGTTCTCGTTCTTCACAGTGACATCTATAAAGACCTTTCTCCCCTCAATCCTATTCAACGTCGCCGTCACTAACACAATGTGGGGAGTAGCCAAAGGCTTCTGAAAACGAACATTCATGCTCGCAGTGAACATCGCAATGCCGTGCAAGTTCATGACATTTGGCGGTGTTGTTACTTTTCGTGCCTCGACGTCTTTGTAAACTTCGTGGTTGACAAAAATCATACTACCCATGGCCTCGTCCATCAAAGCAGAAATGAGACCACCGTGAGCAGAACCATTAAAGCCATTGATTCCTGGGCGTAGGTCGAAGATTAGGGTTGAAGAATTGACCAAAAGCCGTAACGCTGACCCTGAGGGAGGAGATGATGTAGTCTTAGAGAAAGGATCCTGGTAAAATCCGACACAATTTGGTATTGCATCATCGTTTCTGAGGCTTTTCCGGAAGAATTGATCTTGTGTTGGGCAATACCCATTCGCATCTTCTTGTAGTCGACATGTGGGTGTGAATGTAACAATGCCAGTTTTCTCTAAGATAGCGGCACACCACGGGATCGACTTGAAGTAATCCATTCGGCTGAATATTTGTGGCCCTGAAAGAATGCGCGATTATCGAGGTGTTTTGTTGATACCAAAATGAGATACTTTTGAACGATGGTGAACAATATATATTCTAAGATGACCTAGCACCTTGGCTAGGTGTGCCGCGGTACGCGGTTTCCCGATAGACATATGCATGTCGCGGACCATCTTTTTTTTGGGCCAACTGAGGCAGAGATCTGCGGCTCAATAAAATCTTCTCAGCCCACTCCGACAGGCCAAGTATGCGATGTAATTGTCTTCGATAGAGATCTGCGGCTCCATAAATCTGCTCTGGCGCACTGTGGTGGAAGCGCGCCCACTCCGACGGACGAAGTAGTCCCAACGCCAGCCTGCTTCTACCTTCTCAAGTGTCACGATCGAGCACGAGAGACTTCAAAATTTCTCTATTGTCTATCAAGATTTCTTATCATGGACAAGACCAATCTTCGTGAGGCGCGTCTGAGAGCTCGAAAATCTCTAGATAGAGCCGGTAAACTCGATTTCAAGCCTGTTTCTTCTGCAAAATGGGTAGATGTTGAGCGTAGCTGGACGGGGAAAATTTACGTCCGCATCAAACGACACTGTGCGCGACTGCACCCCAGAGATGATCCGTTGGTGGTTTGAAAACCTTGTACGACAGACTACCTGGGATGGCATTGGGTTTAACGGTCCTGAGATCTCCTATCACCTGTGGCATCACCGCGATCATGTCTCAGTGGCTCCTCTTACCGGCAGTCACAACAAAGGTTTCGCGACCCACGAGAAGTCTCGAATTACAGAACAGTTCAACGATCACCATAACAAAATCGAAGTGGATGTCTACACAGAACGCCTCGATGACGAAGAGTTTAATTTCTCAATCAAGAAATTCGGGTTTACCGCCGTCCATCTCAATCACTTTTACTCTGCTGAGGGTGATGGCTCTCGATGCTACGCTGAGAATGTAGTTGGTTTGGATGTCCCTCTCCTTGGGTGGCTTTTTAACTGGGTTATTCTTCCCTTTATATATTCGAAAAGGACCGCAGAGCATTGGATTCGTCACAATGTGGAGGAGACAGGAAGGTCAGAATAAATTATTCCGGTGTTGTACAATTACGACAAGAAACTTGCGCAGCGTGCGAAATAGGACTGGATTTTTATTATACTAGTTAACCCAATCTTTGGTGACGCTTCGTGCAGCAGGCCAGGATAACCAGAAACGCGAAAAGAGGATATAGCCTCATGAATGTGCTCGGCAACGCCTAGCTCATAAGCTCGTGCGCAGCAGTTGAAGTGAAACAAAAAAAAAAAGAAGGCAACCTTTCAACATGTGAGAACAGGTCAACTGACGGGTCAGGACAATTATAATTTTCGAAGTTAACAGGTGCGGCGAGAGCGACCTTGGGATGCTTAGCACCCAATTCAGGACACGTCACGTTTACGGCTACACAGATTCTTCAAAAATGACGGCTCAAACTATTACCTTAGCTAAAGAAGCAAAGGCTCCTATTTCCCTATGCCTTAATGGTAAGAGGTGGAGTAACTGCTAGGCTCTGAAAGGGACGGATTTGACAATTATCAATTCCTGATGCTGATTTGCGTGGTAAACGGATAATCCTAACTGAGCTAAGGGTGGAGTTGGTAGAGAAGCAGCGCTCCAATTTGCCAAATGGAGGGCTAAGATAGTTCTTGGGAGCCGCGATCCACCACCACATGAGCTGCATCCAGATGATGCAGTGCGAGAAATGAAGTCTGCAGCATTAGCTGCTGCTCATTAAAACACGACAGTTCAATGGTGGGCAGTGTTCGGCGGGTACCACTTGGGGTATATACCCGGAGCTTCGCGGGTAGAGTAGGTAGGTAGGTAGGATATCACGGGTAGGTATGGGTATATACCCGGGTATATGAGGCTCTGCTATAAAATTGCTATGCAGAAAAGTAGAATTGAGGTTAATAATAACTATGATAATAACGTTAGGTCGTGATATAATAATGTAATATACTGTTGCAACCCCTATTCCTCCCACTCATCGTCTCCATCGCCTTCGCTGTCGTCACCTTCTGGAAGTACACCCCAATCCCGTAGGCAGAGTAAATATCTTACAGTTGAAGGCGACAGCCGGTTCCGCTTCTTAGTAATTATATCGCTGCCATTACTAAATACCCGCTCTGATGCAGCAGATGTAGCTGGAATTGCAAGATAGTCTCTTGCAATTTGCGCAACAATTGGATACATATACTGCTTTGATAACCAGTACTTTAGAATATCTGTCTGTTGGCCAGGCCGTAGCTCAAGTATCCACCGCTTCCACTCAGGTTCTTGAAATGAGATTCCTTCTGTAGCGTATAGATCATCGTCAGAATCAGTCTCATGGACTGCTGCATTAGCTAATTCTGTCTGCTGCTCGATTCTCTCAGTGTCAAGATGATATTGACGGGTCTTATACTGTGTAAAGACATCTTGAAAGTGAGCTCTTACTCGATTCCTTTTACTTGCCTCTCTACTACTTGGCCATAAGCTTGTAAAGACTTTAAGATTCATTCTTAGATCACAAATTGTAGCTACACTTAAGTGGCTATACTGCTGGTTTGCTAAAAGAGTATAATACTCATTTAGCTTGTAAAGCGCTGCGTTGCATGCAATTCCAATTGTAGACTGCTCACCCACTTCCTTTAGCATATAATTAAGCTTATTAATCATTTTTAAATACTGTGGAATAGCGTAGTTAAGAGTAGGGTATGTGCTAGCTTGTAGCTTCTACAAAGGGCGTAAGAAGATAACGAAAAATAGCTCAAGCTCTTTAATCATTGACCAGTCATTAGCATTAAGAGCAATATCTCTCATGCTAATATCCCACTGCTGCGACGCACAGATAGCTGTAATTGGCACTTGAAGCTTTATTACGGATTTAAGCATCTTATGTGTTGAATTCCAGCGGACTGGCATATCAAGTGATAATTGCTGTACTTTAAGGCCAGCTACCATTGTTTGCTTCTGTAGAGCGTCCTTCCATAACCGGCGATTCCGAAACACATAGATATGTCTCCGAAGTTTAGCAAGTGTATTCATAACTTCTGTATGAGAATCAACAGTGCGTGGGATTCGTGCAGCACCTAGCTCACACCTATATGTCTCCGACTCTGCTGAAGGGTCCGCTTTGATTGTCTTTAAAGCGTGTTGAACAGCAATATTAATAATATGTGCAATACAACGTACATCGCCTTCTTTAACAGTAAAAGTCCACGGCTGTTGTATAGAAGTTGAATGATTGCGAGCTAAGAGCTCGTACTCAGCAAGCATAACAGTGTTAGCTGATGCATTATCTCGTGTACATGTAAAGATAGCATCAGTAATCCCCATATCATCTGTAACGGCATATAATTGGCTTGCAAGATATTCACCGCTGTGAATTGGCTCTTTCAGATGAATCACATCTAACAGATTTGACTTCTGCTGCCACTTGCTATTTATCTAATGTGCTGTTACTGCAGAGTATTCGGTGTAGTTGCGTGCAGACCATGAGTCGGTAGTCAAGCATATCCAGCCTCCATTTGCAATATGAGAATGGAGTTCTGCTTGTAACTGAGCACGGCATAGTGAGAACCGCCTTTAAAGGTCGCGATGTAGTGTTCTAGCAGATACTGACAAAGTAATAGGGCTTAAGAATTGAATAATTTGACGAAAAGATAGACTATCAACAAGGCGTAATGACAGATTGTTTGATACTATAAATTGTAGCAGTAAATCTCTATACTTTGATGCATTGACTGGCTGCTTAGCCGTTGTCTTCTTTAGCTCAAAGAACGATGAGCTACTTGACGGACTTGATGCTGCTTGTGCCTAGTCGTTCTTTCTCATGCTAAATGAGATTTGCGGGTGCTTTTGGGTGTAGTGCTTCCATAAGTTACCAGTTGATTTATCTGAGAATACTAATGGCTGCGGTGAATAACCGCAGTCTGGCTGGCTACAGGTAACCCGAATAGTTGGTGGTGTAGTGTCCAATAGCGTACGCATATATAGATTCTTAGCAAACAGCGGTGAAGAGCTTGGAGGAAGCATTGTACGAGGTGGCTGGAGATAGAGCGATGGAAGAAGAGTAGGTAAGGTTGGCTCATTAACCTCATCGAGGCCAATGTCGTCGAGGCCAATAGGCACATCTGATAATGAGGAGTCGCTCATTATATGTTATGGCATCTACATCACAAGCATATTACGAGCACAATATGGTTATATTCATAAATTCTAATTACTTGGCAAAGCTTGGCAAATACCCGGGGTATATACCTACCTACTCGAAATACCCGGGTAGTTTTCTCATATAAAAGGGTAGGTATATACCCGGGTATATACCCGGATACACTGGGTATATACCTACCTGTGCCGAACACTGATGGTGGGAGTATGATATGAGCAGTCTGAAAAGTGTCGAGGGACCCATAATATGTAAGGCGGGAGTCCCGAATCCTGGGAGAGTTTCAAAGATGGGTTGGTTCTTGAATGTGAGCCAACAGACCTCCGAGGATTATCTGTGATGGATGAAGAGTACGGAGAATGTGATCGAGCGCATTTACAAGCTGGCCAGGATATTTCAATTCCGGGGCAAGCGTGTATTCTAGGCAGGAGAAGTCAGATGCACCAACGGCGTGTGCACAGTCGAGAGCGAACGGCAATTGGCATTGGTGCTGATTGGATGGACATAGGCGCCTCCATAAAAGTAGAGAAGAAGTCTCGCCCTCGGACGTTCTGTAATACGGATATAGTGTAACGTCGCTCGGAGTCCATGGTTGCCATTGGTGATATCGACGGACCTGCAGGCAATACCTGCATGCTTGTAGAAAGCCGTAATGTTTTGTCTTGTGGGGAGAGCTATGGCGCAGCTTTGCTTGAAAGAAATCCAGGTAGCAGATCGCATATAGGCCAATGCAAGAATACTTGTAGTTGACCGACCAACAGATAGTCGTGGAATCATCTGGATCAAAAACGTAATTAAGCATTGCAGGACTGTGTAATGTTATTTATATCATTAGACAGCCCTCTACGTGATAGTACAAATTCACTTTCTTCCCTTTGGAAAGCTGAAGCCTCTGATGGCTAGGCATCTTGCTCTAATTGAAGTTTAAGTTGATTTCAGGATTGGTATTGAAATTGAAATATCTGACAGTTGACGGAAACTTAGTGCTACTCGTACACGTACTTGCTTATTGTCGGCCACAACTTATTCTTGGGCGAAACTTCCATTATTGGGGCTCGCTTGGCGCAGATATCTACCAAGTAGTACGTTCCACGCTCCATCCGACTCGTCAACTCTTCGACTCTCCGACTCTCCGACTCTCCAACTCTCCGACCTCCGACCTCCGACCTCCGACCTCCGACCGCCTCGTCAAATTCCCCTAGCTTTCCGATGTTACTTTTTGGGTTATGAGGAGCTTGGCTTGGAGCTGTAGACAAATTGGCCTCGGCTTCGTTGCTCCATTGTAGTGCTTCAGAAGAGGAACATGTCCTTTTCGAGTAACACATCAGGTTTGTGATCCTTTCCCTTCCCCTCAACCCCTCCGTACCCCTCCCCGGTCCCCCACAAGAACACATCTTACAGGTCTGGCAGCCGCAATGGGTATCTGTTGGCGTATTGCCCATAGATTTGTTTTGGTTATTATGGAATACCCACTCCATGCACCCCGCATCACAGTACAATTTCTTATTAAGGCAACAGTAGCCTCCCCAGGTTTTCTGTCACCTTACTTCTCCATCCTTCGTACAAACGACCACGTGCTCGCTCATTATACGCCCTGTCGACAAGAAGGCCCATAGATTCGTCGTATTCAAGCGGCGCTGTTGCATCTCCGGTCGCCACTGTCGCGTTCTATGTTCGCGAAGCTCAAAGGCTTAGGGATGCTGAGATAACACTCCTTTGCGATCGAATCTATAGCTTGAGGATCGCCTCTGTTGCGGTCGCGCATTCACCAATTTGACAGAGGCGCATCGCGAAGCACCGACCAGAGGGGACTGGCTTCAACCTCTTTGCGGCGACAGGTGCGGAATCCTCTTTGTCTGTCTGCACCTCGCAGTCCGGATCGCCGAAATGGTTTACGACGCAGCGGTAGATGCAGCCTTTCGGGGTAGCTGTTATATTCCCTTCCTCCAAGAGGAGCTATACGTCAATATTACAAATGGCTGTGAGTTTTGTCTGCTGCCAGCACTCGCTGGGTACTGCTAATAAGCCTTTCTAGATCTCCCTGGCCGAATATGTACAGAGGTCGCGCCAAACATTACATGTTGCTTGCCATGCCCCTTGACGGACTGGTTATACTCCGATTCCTTCTATACAGTAACAAATGCGAGTAGTTGGCTAAATGTGGTGGGACTAGTGTGCACAGTGTTCCTGCTCGTTTCGTTTGCGATTCTGCCTGTTGAGAAGACGCATCGGCACTATCTGAGTATATGTCTTGTCATTGCTATTCTGATCATGCAGGTATGCAGTCTAGAGCCCCCAAATCTTCTGGTTGACAATGGACTAATCGTCTGTTGTAGTTGGGATTTGTTATTCCCCTAGGAGCGAAACCTGCGCAATGCGCCAACAGCATTACGCCCCATGGTATGGAGAGTAGCATAACATGCGCACTATCTGGTGCATTTCTTTTGGCCGGTGGTTGGTGCGGCATCATGTGGGTGTTTATGCGTGCCCTTGCGCTGCACTTGCAAATATGTTGGCAAGTTGTTATTGGAAGAGCCTGTAAGTTGAACCTCTGACTAGAACAAGGGTATAAATAGCTGACGTAGATGGCTCTTAGTTATGTGGGGTGCTTTAGCTGGAGGCTGGGGTGTTCCTGCTATTGCTCTTACTATTGCTATGGTATTCAGCGGAGTTTCTTTTCGCTTTGGAGGTATGCCTGACAAACTATGGTCCTCATCTGCCTATGCTAACCAAGTTTAGAAACATGCTATATTAACTATAGGAACAGCCTTGCGGATTTTTGGATTCCGCTTCTGACATTTAGTGGCTTAACTGTCATCATCCAGTTTACTACGTTTGGATACTGCATAAAGGTCTATTGGGTCTCTCTTTCTGATAGCTGCAATACCACCAACAGCTCTGCGCTTCCGTCGTATTTGAATGATGTCGTTTCCCTCACTCCACGACAAGCCTACCGCCGAATTCAACGAATTGTGGAACTTCAATGGAGGGGCATCGCAGTTGTCATCATCATCATAGTTGATGTCATGTTCTTTGCGGTTGTCTCGACAATGCACAATAACCAAATTAAGGCAGCAGATGTCTCGATGGTCACTGGTGAACCTGCTAAACTAGGAGAGCCACTAGACCCATCCGTGGATTGGCTTTTGTGCTTGGTGACTAACAAGGGCGACAAAGACCCTTGCTTAGATAAATCCGCCAAGCTGATTATGAATCAGGCCATAATTACCGCTGTACTTGTTCTTCTCTCTGTAAGTCTCCTTCTGTTGTTAGTAGGTGTGAGGTGTAGTGCTGACAATCCTAGTGCAACGGCATTTGGTTATTGCTTCTCATGTCTCGCGTCTCCATGTTCACGGGCTGGTACTACTTGGCTAAGCCAGAAGCCAAACCTAGTGTCGAGTTTATAAGTGCAGATTCTGCCAGAGCTTACAGTAAGGATCCTAGAACTTACGAGATGCTTGCCTCAAATGGCCGAGATGTGGACAACCCGTTGAGACCCGATCTTTCTGTAACAACCTTAACTCCAGCCGTCATTTCTCTAACAGGGAGATCCGGGAGGCAAATGCCTGATTATTTCAGCTGCGAAGCCAAATATCAAAGTCCCACGCATTCATTTTCGTCACTGAGACCACCACCGGGCGGCAGAGATTGGAATGCTGCTGCAACACACGCACCGTCAGCGCACCGGGGCCACGTCGATCGGTTGAGCATTAACAAATGTTAGGGTTCCAATAACAACACTGCCTTGTCTATAATTCACAAATGATCATAATGCTGGGATAGCACAACAGGTAGCCTTGTCCAATTGATTCCAGCCTCACCACATGTTTCTCACATAGAGTATTTCCAGCTATCGACTTGCGCAATACCATCACTCGCTCAGCACATCTTCTTCTCTAAGTCTTCCACAATATCACAGGACCATTTCAACTCCCTCATCAGACCTCACCGACTTCCTCAACAAGCTGTAGCAGATAACGGATCATCCTTCGCCATGTTATATTTCTGTGGTAGTAGTGGTTTACTTACGCGTGGTGGTGGCACTTTGCGGAAGAAAATTGAGGTGTATGGTCAACAGCTGGTATCACCGGGATGGTGACCAGCAAATTGCTGCTCTTTCCAAAATCGTAAGCCATTTATCTCTGCCGGCTTATTACCACTGTGAACACTCGCGATCAGGATTCGCGGCCCGCCAACTCAGTGACTGGCCGCGAATTCTGATTAACACAGGCCCCTCAGTTCAAGGAGGGGCCGCGAATCCATGGATCCACCCAATATATGTAGTTCTGGCAGCGGATTGCGTACAACTGGGTGAACTCATGGTTGATGGTTTTCCAACATAGTTTATACAATCGTCCTAGGTGTCGGTGCAGGAGTCGCGGGACCTCAGTCAAGTGCTTGCTTACTTGTTTATTGAGCAGTGCAGCCTTTCCAGCTGTTAAAATACTCATTGATATAGGTTCTCCCCCTGCTGCCTTGCTTCTGGTCCTCACGTGAGCATACAAAAGCCTGGTCTCGCTCTCAGCCAGACGGGCCTGGACTACTCGCAGTTAGCCTACCCTTGCAAACAGAGCGGTGACGATCAAGACGGCTGGACTCTGAAAGGGACTGCTTCACCACTTGAGCTGGTCCTTCGAAAAGGAAACGTTGGACACAACTATCCACAGGCGGAGACATGATTCCGTCGACGACAAGAGAATGAATGGCCACTTACCAGGACCAACTACACACCCTTCTATCTGACAGCTGACTTGAATCCAACAAGCCAGAACAAAATATGTTGGATAAGAAAAACTTACAGAGCCCTTGGCAAGGGAAGGCCTTGTAACATGTTGAGCTTTACGTCGGTGCCTTTCGATTTGGAAACGGAGATCACTGGACATATCGTGGCACACCTTAATATATTCTCTAGTAGAGATTACTTTGGGAGTTCTCCGTCAGATATAGACATATTCATCATACTGCACCATTTATCACCACCAGGAGAGGAAACATGCTACACAGGATCCACTGGTGAGCCTGTTCCTGTGACCAAGGGTTGACTTCGAGTCCCACTACGCAAAACCAAATCCCAGAACCCCCGTCATCGTTCCTGGTTGCCACGTCGCGAGTTTTATTCTACGGATATTCTGCTTGTGTTTGTTGCAAACGAAGTTTACCCCGTTGAAGTGGAATTTTGGCCAACAAATGTGATTGTTAAATCTGGTGGGATGCTGGTCTTATAGGTGAGCTCAGGAGAAACTTCAGGTACTGGGACATTTTGGGGCCACGGTGATCTTATTGATCGGTATGTTCTCTATATGCATAGTGATCTTCATCTACACCTTACGATGGCTGTCTTTCCTAACTTTTCGATAGGTCGGATGACGTCTTCAGTGGCCAGAACCACGTTCATTTCGGCCCAAATTATTATAATTGCGTTACTTTACCCATAATTCCTCCCGAGTAGTTCAGTTTTCATCCGAACAATAGTTTGCGTCATTTACTACGCAAAATATTACTATCCTGGTGTTTTGTACATGGAAAAGATTAGACTGGACATCCGACTGTAGCGCCCGCCCCTTTTATTTACAGAAACGTTTTGTCTTGGGATTGGTACCGGTAGAACTTATCTGCCTACTTCAGTGGCTAGATCAATTATGAATCAAAGGGTAATGATTGGGACTTGTTGTTGGAGGTTACTATGCCGGATATTCATGCAGTTGAATATCAGCAAACTCAGCGTTTGGAGGTCACCAGCATGTCCATGGCAACCCCAAATCCCCCGCCTGGTTGATTGTCATGGCCCCCCACCTGCGTAGCCAAATTGACCACTGTAGAGTTTGGTAGCAGAGGAGGAGGTGGTGGTGGTGAAATGCCTGAGACAAGTGGGATGGTATTAGCGCCAGCTTTACCAATAAACTTGTTCCAGCCCAACCGTGAGTTTTGCCCGCTCATGATCATGATCAGGCTCAACTGTGATGATCATGAGCGGGCAAAACTCACGGTTGAGCCGGAACATGTGTAACTCTTTGAAAGATAATAGAACCTTCACATGAATACTTATCCTATAGGTGATAGGTGAAGTGGCGATGGTGGACAACAAATCTAGATGGGAGAAGGAAGGACCAGAACTAGTGCACTCCTTGGTCTACGTCTTCTCCCAAGTCCGAACTCCGAATGCCGAACAGTAGCGACGCCGATGTTGAAAACGAAACCAAGGTGCCTGCGTAACGCCTACCGAGACAAGACATCTCAATAGGGGCCTATCCAGGCAGATTTTTCCAATTAAGTGAGCCCACATCTCTACTCTGAACAGTAAATGGTTTTCTTTATATTTCCGTAGCACAGCAGCTACTACTTGTCACAAGCGAGCGCACGTGCAGACAAGAATCAGACGCGTGACTGCTATGCCGCATCATTCAAGAAAGAGGGAACCTATAACGAGATGCTGGTACAAGCAGGAAGGGAGCCATGACCTCGGGGTGTTGTCTAGCAAATGCACATATTTATTAGCTCCTCCATAAGCTCCCAAACTAGCTCTCTCTAAAACCACTGGGCATCCAATTGATAGTGACAATTTATTGTACGACTGATACACTAATGAGGTCGAACCAAGGGTAGAATGGGTCTTTGGCTCTGCCATCGCCGAATTCGGTACCGAATCGGAGAAAGGGTTTTCCCATCAAACACCCTCCCGCTGCTCTAAACTCTCTGGCTGCAAATGGGCAACTGCGGCAACTGCAGGGGTTCAATTTGTGGAATGAGAACAGGAGGCCAAGACTTTGTTTGCC